>NC_139234.1:39361662-39682501 GCF_977018435.1 Lepisma saccharinum
ATGCAGTTAAGGTTGTACTACGTGAATCTGAGGTTGGCATTTGGGTGTCTAGAAAGGATCACCCCTTTTCCCTAAAATTGGAGCATTTAAGCTGTCTTAATGATCCTGAATTTATATATTCTGTTTCGTGACATACTTATTTGGTTCCATATTTTTTTAAAATTCGAAGCTTCAAAACTAACACTTTCATGTTACCTACTTAACAAATATACAACTATTTTGAAAGGATTTTCAATATTAGGCAAGTTATATATTCTATTTTCCAAGAAGTGAGTTAATGTTAAAAAAAATTATCTCACTCTTTTAGTAACCAAGGTTTTTTCCTTGAAGATATACAAGATTTTCCAGAATATATCAGAAACTCCATTTCGTGTATCGATAGCATGAATTGCTCCGTTAATTCGGTAAAAATGTACCTGAAGCAATGGATCATGAAATTAAAAATATTTAGTACTTTATAAACTAAAGGGAAAACGGAATTGACACAGGGAATTACTCTAAATTCGTAGAGTGAAATTCATTCCAGAAATAGAAAGAAATGTTAACTTCAATAACGAACAAAAACGTGTTATTCTATCTAAGTATTAACATAACTTGTGGCAAATTCGAACAAGAGATCAATTATGAACAAATACGTTTGTCATATGTTACATCAATGTTGAATTTCTTTCATAAAGAAAGTAATCTATGTCACTGCCGCTAAGTATGTAGACTAAGGTTTGTGAGTTTCGAATCAGTATTGTAATATTTTCCTCCCAGTTCTCTCCGACGACTACGTAAGATTCCATTTTTAAGATATGTTAATATTGTTTGTATGTTTGTTGTTTGAAATTCATCTCTTTCGCAGGTTAACGTTTTTACTTTGCTAATGTAATTATCAACATTTTAATAGCTCTAAAATATTAGTTAATTTCGTTAGACTCTAAATATTTGCATCGAATTAACAGTCCTTGTCTTGAAATCTGAAATATGATTATGTACTACTTTGATGTATGATATGCACCTACGATTACATTTTGTAATGGATATTTTGTAGATGTTCGAAATTACTTGACTTAATTTAATATTTCGAAATATTTTGAAAATAGAACTTACCCAAAATGATTGAAGGAGTGCAGAAAGTGCACTTGCATCACCTACCTCGTATGGATTAAGAATGTAAGAAAAGGTATCGAATGAGAAGTTTATAATTTTTGCATTGTTTTCTTCGTTTCATAGTGACGCAAATACATACTTTCTTGATGTTTTTGCAAGCATCTGTTTCTAGGTACTAATCAGTACCTGAGTACCTAAGACTCAGATGTTCGGGGGTTTAGGCTAAACAATATATTTTAGACTTACGTTGCATAGAAGCAAATAAATGTTATATGACAATACAACGAAATATGCCTTCCAACATGTGTTGGACTGTAATGAGAGAGCTGCTGCATCATGAAGTTGAGTGCTTCGATTTTTCATTCTCAGTAACAAACAAGCATTCTATTCCTTCTACACTGTAATTCTCAATTACAAATAGTTAATCCCAATTACTCATAATATGTATGAGGGTCGTCCGAATAAAAGTGAGACTTTCGGCTTTTTGTTTTCGGTACAGTTTAGGCTATTGGTTGAACGTACATGAAGTGGTAATGACACTTGAGCCACATATCCACCACATAGTCACCTTGTCGGTTCAAGCAAGTATCAAAGCAAGTCAATACATTGTGGATAACCTGAGCAAAGAACACTCGTGGTTGGATCGAATGATTAATTGAATTGGTTATTTTATGTGGCTTTTTATCACTTTTGAACGAGTGATTATGAAATCATGTATATGAAATTCAATTGTAAGTAAACAAAAGAGAAATATGATAAATGTTATTGAATATGACTAGATATTGCCACTTTGATAGGTAAAATAATAGTTTGATCACACAGAGTTCTGTAATTAAATACAAACGTCACACCAGTGACACGTCGGAAATGAAAAGAACCACAACTTTGGAAAATTATTGGCCTCCCATAGTTCTCGGTTTTAACTTTCAACTCGTTCTGCTTATTGTCCTTAGATAATAATACGAAGTGTACAAATTAATTGTAATGATTGTGATTGTATCGGACACTTGTACTTCAGATTAAGGATAAAAAATCTAATTTTGTCAGACATCTGAAAAATTTAGTTATAGACCCCGAGCAGTTGTATTCCCCATGCCTCGCAACCTCCACACCCGGGCTGGCCCTACAGTCAGCACACTTCAAACGACGACACTAATGCAAGTATATCACTTTCACTTCAGGAACACTTATACATGTTTTTAGATACACATAAAAATATTAAATTACCTTGTATAGAAGATGCATTTTCAGTTGCTGGAGAATGCTTAACGTAGATTATATATTCGTTGCACATACAAATTTAACAAGAAAATGTGGTGATATGATTGGGACCAGAAGAGAAGCGTGTGTCAACTTACGTAAGCTAGAGAAGAATGTGGGGAAAGCCGTCTCAAGTCGATATTAATCGTTGGTTTGTTTCAATTTTTCTGTTTCTATTTGTGTCTTAGCAACAGTGTTGCTATTCATATCTTAGTATCAGCGTGTCTATTCATCTCTTAGTAACACACAGGCATTGTAGTCAGTCTATTCTTTTCAGAATTTTTACCAATTAAGAATTAAACCTCTCAAATAGCCAGAACGTGTTCAGTGCTAGTAGGTGCAACAATTAGCAAAAAACTACATAGCTGAGCTAAGAAGTTCTAAGTTGTCGAAGTCTGCTGAACTCTGTTACTTTCAAATGTTGCTACACAACATCAGAGTTATCCAGGAAATTACAGAAACCCAGTAGGGCGTGCAGCAAAAATTTATTACTGCATGCTTATAACCATTTTTTTCCTTTTCGAGGTGTTAAAACAAAGCATTAGAATGCTCCTAACGTGTTAGGAACTCATCGATATCATGCTGACATCTCGGGAGAGAAAGAAGTATACGCAGCATTGCATATGATTTTAATCAGCAACATTCACCAAATAGTTGAATAGTGAAGAATATTGGGAAAAGTATCTCAAACAATTACGTGACACTTCCTTTTGAATGAAAAATTCTTCAGTGACAAGGCTAATTTTTATGTTCACGGTGAAGTTAATAAATATAATATGCAATACGTGTGATTTGATAATCTACAGTAGACAGATCCCAGCCGAATGGTTGTTGCTGGTAAGCTAATGATGTGGTATAGTGTATGAGGAACGGGAGTGGTTAGTCAATATTCAACATCGGAACATTAAATGGTGAGGGCTTCTTGGATTTGTTACGTGCACAGGTTTTTCATCCTTGCTTACGGGATATGGCACTTTCCAGAGTTTTGAGAGTAGAGTAGAGTTGTTGTTTTAAGTCCACTTCATGCACAGAAAGGCTAAACGGGACTGGACCTACAGTTTAAAGTGGGATCCGAACCACTATGTGCCTCCACCGGGTATCGAACCCGGGACTTCTTTATTATCCAGAGTTTTGAAACAGGACAGTGTGTGACCACATTATGTGGACATTGTGGCAATTTCTTCATGGTAAATTTCTAGGTAGATTGATGGGCAGACAGGGATCTACATTTCCCAGATCTAACATCTTAGGAGGACTTTTACCTTCAGAAATATTTGAAGGGAATGGTGCATGCACTAAAAGTCCGTGATATTGACCATCTGAGAGAAGGCATATTTGCTGCTGCGATGATGTTGCACCTGCTACATTGCCAAATGTTCTATGTGAGCGTGAGAGACGTCAACGAGTGTGCTCACAGGAACATTGACATTGACATTATAATGTGCATATATCGTAAGTGAAATATATGCGTATAAGTTTCTGCTGGCTGAAGATATTTGGAAAAGCCTTCGCCTCTTCATTTCTCGTGAAATTCTAGCCTGATTTGATATATCACATCACCCTTTTCCTTTGAAATGTTTGCGTTGAATTCAATATGGCGGTCAACAATAATGTACATTTGACTCGTCATAGTTCATGTAATGAGGCTTTTATCAGTCACATAGTTGCACATATTATTTTGTATCTTCTGATCCGATTGCAGTCCCATAATGATTTTTTATATGTTTTAGAGTATGGCATGAGAGACCAAATATATTTTTTCACGATTTTTGGTGATGACGCGTTTTGATATATTCAAGGTCAAAGGTCAAGGTCACGTGACAAAACTATATTTTTATTCAAAGGTTGGCTTGTTATATATCACTGGAAAGCTTGTTCAATTCCCTGTACAATAAGCTTTATTTGAGCTTTCTAGGCGAAATAGAGGTGGGGTTACAGCACATTTAGTATAGCTAAGCGGGCTCAAAAAGGGCAATTTATGCTAACTTTGGCCTAGAATAAATTAACAATTACAAGACGCACGAGAGTCAAAATTTTCATAGTTACTAAGTTCCATGCATAGTTTAAACTCCCCAAATTTCATGAAAATCGGAGATGGTCAGGTTGGAAATTGCACATATCTGTGTTGATTTGGCATGACTCTAAGGAGGAATGACTAAGGGAGGTTTATGAACGTGAACCGTGAGAGAACAACAGCGTTGTCATTGTTATCTACAACGTACATTGTTGTACGTTTTCTACAACCGCGGTGTATACCATTTCAATATTAAACGACCTATTGGAACGCAACTTTAATTCGAAGCCAAGAAATAAATTTGTAACCCATATAGTCACCTTCAACAACTCTAATAGTTTTACCTCAAAATTATCAGTTGAATGCAATAAGCATACAAACTATATATATATATATATATATCACAATGTCAAGAAAAAAATACAGAATGATCAAACAAATAGGGCCGTTGATCCACTGTACCCCCTCGAGAATTATGTCGATTTTTTTGACAGATTTCTATATTATAGGTAAGTCATTTCAGCGTTAGAAAGACACAAATAACAGAGATATTTGATAGCAGAGTATCGTCCGCGTAAGTAAAACAAACTTCTATTCCGGATCTCCACTTCTTTTTTTGGTAAACAACAGCAAAAGTAACACTCCTCACATAACAACAACATCAAATTACTATGGCTACCAAACCTAACCCTACTAACAAGAACCATTTTCAAAATTAACAAAAATGTATTAATTTTTGAAAGTACTTACCGGAGACGGGACGAGGAGAAACTCCACAAGACCAGAGGAATTTAATTTCAAAATGCATGTCAGAGACAGTTTCATAGTTTCAAAAAATGTTACGATCAGAGAGATTAATGAAACACCTAAAAATGAATCTCACCAACTCACTCTCTGATCGCTGCCGTATTTTCAACTTCTTCCCCACATTCCTGCGATATCGTCTGCTGCACTTGACACACTTCTTGTTCGCGGTCACTAAACCACCCTCTTGCAGCTCACGGAAATAAATCTTCTGCTCACGACCGAATTGGAATACTGCCCCGTATTCATTTTCGTTCACAAGCACTTGCCACACAACACAGACGCATTTCAAACAAAAACCAAGTAGTCTACCATGTGACATGCTGATCTCACTTACCACACCGAACTCAAGCACCTTCTTTGTGAAGCACAGAATTTCATCTTCTGACGTCAGGCTAAAAGCTCGTTAGTAACCTAAATGCGGTGAATTTATGCTAAGAAATTTAAACCTAACGACGAAAGCTTTCCGCACTTTCGTCAGAAGATGAAACGCGGCGCTTGATAAGAGGGGTTTGTGTTTAGTGCGATGAGTCATACCCGTGGCTACACGGAACCGTCTACAGTAAATCTTGCAACCCTGACGACATACCAGCATTGCGTACCTTCAATCTCCGATCCCATAATTCCAATACTGCTCTAAGATACAAAACATAAAATACATAACGTAACAGCATGTCAAATTTTGCTCACATCCATTTGCCATTCTTCCGTCAAGTCATGTCTTTCAAAACCCAGCTATAAACGGTGAATTAAAAACTCCGTAATTTCCAAATATTTTGTCTCGTTATCTTTAGGATCGGAAGATGGTCTGGATCACTAGTTTTTATGGGATGACGCATTAGCTAATGTACACAAATTTAAAATTTCCTCGTTAGGGTTTACACACGGGATTTGATCTCCGGCCGCTTTGTACAATTTGGGTAGCCTTTCCTGGTCTATACGACGCACGGTTTTAGAAGCGATATCGGGCGGAGCCACGCAGAGGGTGTGCGTGGCGACCAGCCAATGGCAGAAGTGCAACGTTGTACAGTTAGGAAACTGCGGCGCGCGAGTTAAACGCCGTGTTCTGTATTTTTCTTGCGCGCAAGAAGTTTTCATAAAACTCGCCACTTTAAGGTTCATCATAAGATGGGGCACGACATTTTGAACCTGTCTGTCCAAGTCCCATGAATTTCCGTCGCCTACAGCCGGAGTTATCATTTCTCGAAGAAACACGGGAAACAACACGTCTCTAAACTCACACACAATGACCCTTTTGTTTTCCTTCCGTGTTCCGTCTGTTGCTTTTTCGTTGCCACCGTGTTGACCCCGATGAATTGTTGTGTCTTGGTAAAGCTATGGGTGTCAAATTCGGCTGAATATGCACAATGACCTTTCATTGTCTTGTGTGTTCACAAACATTGCGAGTCTGGGTCAGTTTTGAGTTCAGCGTTTTCATAAGGGTGGTATAAGATAATTTTACTCGTACGGCATGAAGAACAGTTGTGAGAGGATTCAATGCAGCCCTAATTGATTGATTGATTTTACTTCGCTTTTTCTGCCACTTTTGGCAAATTAGGGATGAGTGATGATATGATGAAATTGATGAATGGACACTCACAAATATCCATGCCCAGGTCTGGATTCGAACCCGGGACACCTGGAATCGTAGCGCGATGTGCAATACAGCCCTTATGCTTGATAGTTGTGCAATGGTGTGTGTGTTGCGTGAGTGCTATTGTAGAGTGGTTAGCATATCGCTCTACGACGCCAGGAGTCCCGGGTTCGAATCCTGGCCTGGACATGAATGTTTATGAACGTCCCTTCATCAATTTCATTATATCATCACTCATTCCCATCTTCGCAATTAGCCAAAAGTGACAGAAAAGGAAAGTAAAATAAAGCAAATCAAATCAAATTAATAATGTCGCTCTCGAAACCTAGTACGTACCACTAGTACAGGCACCAAGGATAAATACTCGTATTACGTTCACAAGACAGAAATCTTAGTTTTAAAGCTTATTCTTACTTCAAGGAATTGGCGCTCGCAAGTCATGCGTGCTGAAACAGTGTTTTCTCAGAGTGTGGTGTATGTGTTCATACTGTGTTGTGCATTATAAAACAGGGTAAAGTATCTACCACAGAAATCGGCGAATCCCTATTCAAATCTCCTGGGAAACATACCAGAAAACAGAAATGAGATCGATGATAATGACCTTATAGTTCCTCTACAATAAATACGTACCTTCAAACTTCTTTCAGTTACGAGTTTCTCTTATATGCTGCAGTGCTATGATATGATACAATCCTGTGTAGAATTCTTCACTATATATTTCATTGTACTCAAATATCACGTGCATGCATTATACCCATGAAAAGCTGAATATTGGACACAACGAATTATCTATGTTTCCTTTCCGCAAGCAGTTGGTTTGGCAGCAGCGCGACAGCACTGGCTGCGTATTGGCTGAACTCATGTTCCTTCTAAAAGCGTACGCCGTATAACAGCTCTTATCAAGCATAACAAAAACTTAGTCGAAAAATAAAACTGGTATAGATAGCAGTCATAGGCGCTGACTGCATGGGGCTTGGGGGGCTCGAGCCCCCCAATGTTAACGATGTGGGGGCAGAGCTCCCCAAGTAATTTTTCTTAAAGAGGATCTAATGTATTATTTTGCTTCTCTTGTGAAGTTTACTCTGAATTGTGCCACATGAACGTAACTTTAAATACACATTTGAAATGTTCTAGACCATCAACTTTGGGGGCTGAGACCGCTAAAGCATCAACTTTGGAGGGCAATGACCAGACACAGCAAAACACATGACTTATTACTATATACTAAGTATATAATTATGAGTATTGTTAATATTTTTACTAACAAGAGTTTCAAAAGACGATGTGCATGAACTAGGGAAGTGGATGGGACGTTCGGGCTACAAATGGCTCTCACATGACATTCAGAACGAGATCATTTATATATTAAGGAGATCTGTTTTGCGGTCCGTGGTAGCAGATATTAAAAGTCGGGAATATTTTGCTATTATGGTTGACGAAACTTGTGACATATCCATCCGTGAAGAATTGACATTCTGCATCAGCGTTGCCAACCTCCCGTTAATTCGATTTCATTTTTGTTATTAAGCGTCGTTTTGTCTGCCACTTTTGGCAAATCGCGACCATGAGAATGAGTGATGACATGATGAAATTCATGAAGTGACACTCACAAATGACACCCAGACTGGGATTCGAATCCGGGACCCCTTCCGTGGCGTTACTACTCCGCCAAGGAAGTCGACAAACCTTCTGTTAAGAAAAATGTATGCTCAAATTCTTAAATTTTGCTAAGTGCCACTAAATTGTCGCAGTATTTTGTTATTATCATTATTATTTTCGGATGATTCTAGTTAACAAGTTAATGCACCTTTCTTGAGATTGTGAGCTTTGCTTATTGATTATGCACTACATGCGATATTGGGAATTTCTAACATGTAATTTATTTTAATGGGTTAACCAATGAAATTGGTTCAATGCAGTGCTTGAAAATGTTTGAGATGATTCTGGAAATTACGAATGAAGACTCGATTTTTTTATTTGTGAACACCAAATTTCTACCGATTTCATAAAATGTTTGTCGCTATCTAAATTGGAGAGTGTAAACGAAAGATGAAAAGAAATTATCTAGCTTCTTCCTGGCCGGCATACTGCCTTACAAATAAAATCTGGGGATTCCCCCCCCACACAAAAAATATTTCCTCTTCCCTGTCTAAGATGAGGAGTTACAATCTCCCACAAGTAGTACATTTATTTCAATATCGTCCGAATGCGCACAGCTACTACTTAATAAAAAGAACCAAGCGTATGTAAGAATATGAATTTCTCCCCATGTTGCAAGTGGAAGTGTTTTTTACGTCGATTATTAAGCTAGAAATGATACTTGAAAAATATGAAGAGTGAGAATTTTCAGAATCAAGTTGCATCTAATCAAATGGAAGTTTCGACTTTTCCGCCGGTGAAAAGCTTCATCAAACTGCCCTCTTTTCGTTTATATATATTTTTTTCTGTGCATTTCTCCTTGCCTCCTACGGCCATTCTGGCAGTGTTGCCAAATCTTTTGGGAATAAAATAGCGATAAAACTTCGATACGGTCTCAACGGATTTCTTCATTTTTACACAAGAAACTACTTACGGAAATGAGTTTCTATAGCATTTAGAAGTTCGTGGAGGTATTTTCTTTCAGCGTAGAATCTATTTCACTGGGAAATCATGTATTTTTGAACAGAAATATCTCTCCGACGCACAATTTTTGTTCCTTTCATTTCCTTGCACTACGTGAACAAAATGCTGCGAATGTTTGACGACGTAACTCCCTGTCAGTGTTTCCAACCACGCCGTTTCTTGCAAGAAGATGACAATTTTAGCTATGTTTGTCTAACGTAACCGAACCTAACCTAACCTTGATGTGCATGGTTTGTGGGGTTATCCGTGCATGGTTCGTGGGGCTATTCATGAATTGGAGCTATCCTTGAATGGTTTGTGGGGCTAAGCGTGCATGGTGCGTGGGGATTTTTCGGTTTCTGGGGCTATCCGTGTATGGTTCGTGGGGCTTTCCATGAATTGGGGCTATCCGTGCATGGTTCGTGGGGCTATCCGTGAATGGTTCGTGGGGATTTTTCGGTTGACAAGGTTGGAAACACTGCATACCCAATGATGATGTACCACGGTAGTCAAGCTGTCTCGCCGTATTGTGTCTTACGGAAGCGAAATACGGAACAACAATAATTACTCCTCATGTCACAAATTGAAATTATTTTTGTGAAAAAAGCACAATAACACCTAGAAGAATCTTTCGTAATGCAGAATAGGTAAGTACGAATGTTAAAAATGACGAAAGAAACGATTGAGAGGTGTTGTTTTACTAAAATAGCTATATTTTACATTGAATGGAGTTAAAACTTACTTGCAAGGAGCTAGATTTACAAAGGCTGGATAAAGTGCCTCATCGAGTAATTTTAAGTGTCAAAGGGCCGGGGGCACTGTTATTACCATTAACTTTAAAGTAAGGACGATTTATTCTTAGTTTTCCTGCGGCATCAACCATCTCAATAATTCACCGATCGTCGTTTGAAATCGGAAATAAAGGATTCCCGGATAACAATATTATGTTATCTCCACAGCGCTATAGGAAAGTAATGGGGGAGGTAGGAGGGAGTGTGGCGACGCAGACAATATAACAATATGACATCACGTGCAAAATGTAGACTATACTAATGGCAAAAGTTGGTATGTGTGGGCCGGAGTCAGTATGGCATCATAGTGGGGCATGAGGGCGAGTGCCCAGTTCACAGCCAAACGACTGCACGAAAGAGCCACATTTGTCCCACAATGTTAATCACAAACTTTTTAAAAGTAAATAGTATGCCCAAAACCGTAGGATCACATTATGCCATATACACTGCTAAAAAAAAAATAGGGGATCAAGTCAGAAAATGCATACACAACCTAGAAAACTGTGCAACTATGGCTTATTTGTGCTCAATGGTCCTTGCTGTAACAATCCACACTAGAGTGTGGGCACAGCAGCATCAGAAGTGACGCCACGAGGCACGAATCAGAAAAAGTGATAAAACATAAAATTAACCAGCCATACAGGCAGCCCGGTAGTGCGATACTGACAATGCGCGTGGGCTTGAGTAATGGCGAATTCAATACGAACAATGCCGCCACAGTGCAATTTACAAGAATCTATCGCATGGGGAGCCATTGGAAGGTTGGAGGCGGGACAGACGCAAAGGCAGGCAGCAGAAGCGCTTAATGTGTCTCGAAGTGTTATTCCTACCTGCGGACAACTCTTTAGGAGACGGGAAATGCACGTCGGAAGCCAGGACAAAGCCCTCCATGGGAAACTACAGTAAATATGACAGGTATATACTGTTAACTGTTTGTCAGAATAGGCAACAAACTGCGATTGACCTGCAACATGAGTTTCTCACGGCAACACCATGCAGGGTATCCCAAACCATTCACAACCGACTGCGGCAAGGTACTCTCTGTGCACGAAGGCCAGTGGTTTGTGCCCCTTTGACTGCACAAGATTGTCAGGACCGTAGAAAATGTGTCACAGAACACCGTGATTGAGGACATGCCAAGTGGAGTCAAGTTCTCTTCTCCGATGAGTTGTGCTTTAGTCTGGTCAGACAATAGACGCATTTTGACCTGGAGGGAACGTGCAAACCAACATTGTCCAGCTAGTGTGTATGAAGTATCCCAGTATGGCGGCGGTGGAATTATGGTATGGGCAGGAATCACCAATGAACGGTGCACAGACCTCCATGCCATCTGGAACGGTACCTTGACAGCCTAAGGCCTCATGTTGTGCCTCTGGTTGCAGAAATTGTCAAGTCGACCATTTTAATGCACGATAATGCCCACCTCTACCGAGCGTGGGTGGTGAATGACATGCTTCAGGATGAGGGCATCGAGAGGATGTATTAGCCCGCGTGTTCCCCAGACCTTAATCCAATAGAGTATATCTGGCAAGCCCTTGGAAAATGAATATCAGCTTTGCTGGGACCTCCTGCAACTCTTCAACAGCTGGAAATGTCTGCTCTGGAGGGTTGTTGAAGGCTCCCCCAAGAACTTATTGATAATCTTATTGATTCCATGCCAAACAGGTGTAAAGCAGTGTTAGTAGTTCATGGAAACCACACACCTAACCAGTGGTCGGTTTCTGTTGTGAACATCACTGTTTGTTTCAACTTGTTTGGCCGTGGTATACTCATTTGTAATGTGCCGTATCATAATTATGTCACTTCCATAAACACCCTCTTGTGCTCTGCATAGCCGCAATTGTTCATAATGTAACTGTATCTGTTGAGGGAAAGGCAAGCACATGCAAACAAATCACTGTTGCACAACTTTCTGGGTCGTTTATTAAGTTTCTGGCTTCATCCTCTAATTCTTTTGACCAGTGTATATTGGCTATATTAACCACATACTGTATATTGGTATCTGCAGATATAGGCATGTTTGTGTATGTGTAAGATTACCGATAATTAACCGACCCGATATCTCTGTAAATATTCTGTATGTAACTTAGTGTAACGTACTGTCACTGCATTATTTATTCTTTTTACCGAGATAAATATACAATGCAAAGAAAACAATACCTATGGAGGTTCCTTTTGAAGGGAATAAAAAAGCAGTCATAGTGTTAAAAGCTGTCCTCCATATATATTTAAATATCCAACAAGTAATTATAAATATAGCTATTAACTGTTGCTTTACATTAAAATGTAGTAACAGGAGAGAAAATAACAGAACACAATAATATTACGTACGGAAAAGTAACTTACTAATTTTTATGCATCATTCTAAAGCGTGCTTCATTGAAAAAAAAGTATCTTTGCTTTGATAGGTCATTGCATTCACTGTCCAATCGGTAGAGCAGGAAACATTTCATGAGGAATAACCTTGGTTTGTGGTTGGCCATAATATGATGTATTCCCCCTGAAGAGAATTTTCTTGAGTAAATTCTCGTTTCGAATATTAGAATTGGCTATTTGATAGAGGAATATGTGGTCTGTACGTTTGACTAAGAAGGAATTTTAAACGATGTTTAGTTGACTTCAGCTCCAGGTGAGAGTAGCCAACTTTGAGTAGGTCCTTGCACTAGACGATAAACTCTGCGGTGATAAGTTTTCAATTTAACACTTTCCATAAACTTAGAAACTATAAACCGCTATTATAATACACAATCAAACAGATATAATAAATTGGAAAAAGAACCTTGAAGGATATTTACGATTCTGCTTGCTCGACTTGAAATTTGGGTGGTTTGAAACACTGAATAGAGTTTTTCTTCACCTGGAGGAAATTGCCATCAAGTTTGTGCAGAAAGAAGCAAATTTGTGAGGAGTTTATGTGACATTTTATTTACAATACCTTGCATAATATCAAACAGTTCTCAAAAACATATATTTTACACGACTTGTCGAGAAAATGTGCTTGAAACACAGGAAGGTGGGAGTCTTCATAAACGTCAACATGTTTTTAAGCATATAAAGTCATTAAGTTAACGTAGAGCAGTTGGTTAGGCGCTACTATCCTTATTTTTCATCAAGCGTGAAAGGTCGCGGGTTCAAATCCCACCCTCTCCTCTTTCTGTTTTTTGTTTGCTGAACAGATATCGTTAGAATATTTAAAAAATGCATCCGATGCACACCTGAGCATATTTCCCCTTATAAGTTGGAGATTTCCAGGATTTAAAGTTAAAACTTTTCTTTTTAGTTATTGTTCATATGTTGTGTTAACATACACATCATGATTAATTCACAAATCACATATATGTATTCAGGATGCAAAATGTAATGTTATTTAAGTTGTGTATTGTTTGTTCTTCACTGACACCTAAAATATTGATTATTTGATTTCGATATACTAGAAAAAGATATACAGTTATGTTAAGTAGTGATGTAGTGCAGTACTGTAACGAAGGAGAGCGTTTAATGAGTTCAAATTGCTAAGATTGGTAATTTTATGTCCGTTCCTTCGTAATGACTGTTGTCAATCCCCTCACCACTATCTTACCAAGCGTCTAAAACTAATAGTAAATAGCTTATTAACATAAATAAATTGTTATTGCAACGAAGGCCGATTCGATAAGAAACTACTAATAAGTATTTATATAGTTATATAATCAGAAATTTGTCATTTGAAAGTATGGAACAAACGTGCATCTATTCACTTTAATTCAGTGTGAAGTTGCCATAGGAGGGATCCTCAATCTCTCAATCAGTGATCATTGATTCCAATTCATTTGTAAGCTATATCGTACTTAGGGTTTTCCAGCTGAATTCAATGAAGTTTACAGCACCATAGCTACACCTAAAAATTTCGTTACGCAACTGTTGGCGACTGGGTGCAGTGACTCCAAATTATATGTATCCGTGTGGCCACAGACCACCCAATAATTGTATTTTTTTTTTAAACTTTTAATTCAAGTGTTTGAGCCCACCCAATGTTTTTTTTTAAATGTTGACAATTACCTGGCTGTCTCAGTAGTATAAAAGTATATAGGATAAACCCAACTTACAAGTGTAGAAAAGGCGAGGCTATTTGATTGAACAATCAGATTTGCTTACACTTAAAACAATGCCAAGATGGGGCCTGTACCCCAATTCTTCAGGTGTGATATGCTCTGATTTTTAAGAAATTCTGAATTTCTAGTGTAGAAAAGGCGAGGGCTCAACAGATAGATTTACCCATACTTAAGACAATGGCAAGAGGGGCTTATACCCTAATTTTTCAGGTGTGGAGGTTCGGGTTTAAGTCCTCATAAAATATGAAGCCTCCCCTGATGGCAAAATGATAATATTGTTGCCTTGTAAACAAAAGGCTCGGGGTTCGAGTCCTGATAAAATATTTAAGATTGAAATACATGTGGCAAAATAATATGTCCACAAGTGAGATTTTGAGAATAATTACTGCTAGTTGATAGCCCCCAAATCTGAAACCCTGGTAAAACAATGTTTTACAACAATATATTGTACAAAAACTGAATTTCTCAATTTTCTTATTTTCTCATGTTTTATAACCACTTGCTCAATACAATAGAAGAATAGTAGGTAGGCATAATTAATTGCCTCCATGTCCTGCCGGCACGCAAGAGATAAAATCTACACGCTAGAAGGGAGCATTAATGATTTTTCTGTACGATTCACTGAAGGGGGCATTAATCTTTCTGTGCGACAGGGGGAAAAAGTGTAACATGTTGCAGACATGTAAAAGTGTAACAAAGATTATTGAGATAAAAATACATATTTTCACACAGTGGCAATGAACTGCACCCCCTTCATGCTGAAAGCAATTCTATTCTGATAATATGAGCCTAGGCAAAGACTTAGAAAATATTATGGCAGTTCAAAATCCAATTTTGTCTGTATAAGGGTCTCAGAACCCAGTAAAATGTGGGCATATTCCATATTGAGAAGTGTTAATATTGTTGCATTGTAATCAGGGGCTTTAGGTTTGAGTCCTGATAAAAGATTGAAATATATACAACTGCCCACACATAAGATATTCACTGCTAGCTGATAATACAGTTGAGGTTTCAAAGCTGGTAGAGTGTCTGGGACCTCTCTGACAGCAAAGTGTTGGTATTATTGCTTTGTAATCAAGGGGCTTCTGTGTTTGAATCGGATCTCTAGAATTGCTCCGTGACTCTCTCATTTCTTACATCATAAACATATGATTTTTCCCCTATGAGAATGACGCTACATATGGTGTCATCTGGTAAAGCCTCGTGGAATTCACAGATAATTTTAATGTTTGTCCTGTCATTAACCACAACTTGTTTCCTTTTTGAAGTGTTGATTACAAACATGGGTCTCTGTGTTTTGAATTCATCTGGTGAGTAATACATATCAGTACTGCCAGTAGTGACACGCTTGAAAGCCGAAAAAGCCTCATATAATTTGAGGAAATCATCCTTGGACATGTCTAAATTGTAATTTTCTCTAGGGAATACCTCATTTCTGCCATTTTTAAGATATATGTTTTTGATGTTGCAGCTATCAAATTTACTTGAATTTTTTTCCTGATTGTTGTGTCTTCCAGTCTGAAACAATACCACCACAAAATCAGGCATGTCAAATTGAATGCTGGAGAATGAGTTTGTAGCATCAAACTCATAATATGTGCCAGATGCGGGCTTCTGTACAGATTGATATGTGTAAAATTGCAGAGGAATCTGTGGATTTTTTACTATATCTGCTTTGTGTTTAAGAGCGTAACTGGCCTCATATTCAACAACAGGGATTCTTAGCTCCATAGTCTGAATAAGGCACTTGCCTGCATCAGGTAAGGTATTAGGCAGAGCTTCCCCTGTAGAGTTTAATGTGCTGTATCTCATCAAAGCATTATTATCATTGGCAGCTCTTCTAAATGTAATTCTTAACCCGCCTTTCCACATAATTTCTTTGTAATCCGAGAAGAATCCTGGCAACAGGCGCATGGGGAACAGCACAGTGTGGCTCTTGGTTAATATTTTATCACCAGCCTCAAATCCACCGATTCTGTAGTAAGAAGCCTCGGTTTTGGATAATTTTAGTGTGGCCAAAGCTGTGGAGGTAATGCCGGGATAATTCACTCTGTTTATAACAACGCCATGTTTTCTGATCTCAATTTCAGAGAACAGATGCGGCACAAAATTATCTACCAATCTTATATTTGAATTTGCCGGATAATCTGTTCCATCGAGCTTTACAACATCAAATTTGATGTATAGATCTGCTCTGTGGGGGTGTATAAATCCATCCCCTACACCAAGATCAACCTCAATTTCTGTGTTGGGTTGATTTAAATTTGCAAATGTCCTCCTGTTTGGGGGGAAAGATTGTAGCTCATAACTCTCAATATTTTCCATTGTATGTATTTTTATTTAAATATTAATCTCTATGATAGCAGTTGTTGTGGCTCCAGCAAAATCAACTAATTCTTCTTTTTCATTAGTGACCATCAATTCAATGTAATCTATTCTATTATGGCAAACAGGAAAATATAATGTTGGGGATGGATTGTAGATGATTGGCTCCATAAATTCGGAATTAGGTTTGAATGTTGCAATGATGCCAGTTTGTTTGTGAGTGCCTATGCCATTTGATTTGGTGATCATACCCTCAGCCACATTACAGTGAATATTCAGAGTCTCTATGGCTAAGAATTTAGGTATATTCATAGCAGTGTGTTTGATGGCCGCTTCAAGTTTTGTGTTGTTCTCAAATCCTAACAGCTCTCCTATAGTACCCAGATCCACTGTTTCTGTAGCAGATACAATCTCTACTCTGTGAGTGACAGAATTTTGACTTAACACTACACCTCTGGGTAATTGAGCATTTAAAGTGGACAGATTATATTGCCCTGGAGTGATGACAATTTTTTGATCCCCTACTGCAATTTTGTTGTTGTGGTGTGTAATATTAGGTATCAAGTACATGCCATAAAATGCTCTGAGAGCTATTGTTTTGGGATACACTATGTCATCATGCAATTTGAGTTTCAATATTGAATTTTGGCTGGTGAGATGGAATACCCCCATGATGTTTCAGATACCACAAGGCTTTTTGAAAATTTTCAATTGATGGTTTATTTATTTGAGACATATATCTAAGAACAGATAAACACAAATGTCCACAATTAACATCTTTGAAGTTCTGAACACGGGCATTATTGTAATAAAGATTAGCTGATTTTAGATATTTTACTAAATTTTCAGGAGGAACACCTCCAAATGAATCAAACACAAATGCCTCATTGTTTAATTATTTAAGATAACAAATCCAGTGAGTGCCCTGATTTTTGTACTCATCCAAATTAACAATGCCACACTCTTTGTTGAGTGGTTGTTCTGGTAAAGAATCAGACATGTAAACACCTCTAAAATTTTTGATGCCCAGTGGCTTGATTAAAGCTTCAATATCTTGGTTTGTAAGCGGCTCTTGTTTTTTTTAAACTTATTCATGGCTCTCTTAACACCTTTGCCCTGTTTCTCCATGGCCAGGTTATGGCGCCTCTGCTCATCTAATTCTGCCCTATTTTTCTTGGCATCTATTACTGTTTTTGCTATGGCAGCTGATCCCCCAGCCAAGCTCCCCACAGCCCCCAGTGCTGCTAAGATGGCAGGGATAGTAAATATGAAACCCCCCACATGTGATTTTTTTCTTGATTGCTGTAATTTTTTTAATTGGGGGGTACTAAGCAACAATTTCATACCATGTCCCTTGGCAATACAAGAGCTTTTTTTCTTGCGCTGCTTTTTGGTTAAAAGACTGTCAATAGTTTTAAGAGATTTGAGACCTGCATAAGGTATTTGATACATAACACCCTTGGCCTTCATTGTAGGTTTATTATATACATATTTACAACCCCCACCCCAGTTTTTGTTTGGTGCTCATAGCTATGGTGGTTCCCAATGCTGCTATTTTTTCACTCAAAGAAGCATCTTTGCTTACAAATCTGCCAAATGCAGCCTCTTCTAATTTCTTGTCTGCAACATGTCTCTTGTCAAGATCAGTATGTGTGTTGTATGCTATGTCATGGTCTCTACAAGCAGCATCTAGGGGATTAACACCAGGATCTCCTCTGTTTAATCTATGATCCAATTTTGTGCCTGGACCACAATACTGATAGCCTGGAATGTGTAGTTCAAATGGCAGCTTGTTTATAATGTCATAACAAGCCCCCGACCCTCAGAAATATTCCAAAATTTAGGTGGTAGAGTATTAATAATTTTTATGAGATATCCAATCCCCTTAGGGTCATTCACTATAAAATTAGACAATTTTGTGCTTATCATGTCCATAATTCCAACCTTTTCATTGTAAAAATTGTGGTTCCCAGCATTTTCCTCCCCAGCTATCACCAATAACCTATCTACAAGTTTCCTGACATCATCAACCCACACAAATTCTTTAGGCAGGGTGTTGTATTGTTTGATTCCACTGCCAGTCTTGATCTGTGACCATATGGGCTTGATTAAATTGTTGTATTTTGCCCCACTGCTAGACTTGACTCTTTTTTGTGTGGGATCATTGTTCTGGTATAGAGCATCTGATTTTATTAATATTTCTTTGTAATCCTCATAATCTTGCTCTGTATAGCTGCCAGGCCTTTTCCTAGTCATCAATTCCCACAATCCAGGTGTGCCGGTGTACTTAACAAAAGCACCTTTTTCTCCGAGACGAGATTCTGAATATACAATTATATCATCTCCCATAAATGTTACTCTGAAATTGCCAATTCTATGAATGATGCTCCCATCAAGCTCTGTGTCGGCATATAAGCCAAAAACCTCATCTTTGTTGTCTTTAGGTGTGCTTAAATATTTTTGAGCAAGAAGACCCAATTCAATAGGATCCTGTGTAGCTTCAATTCTTCTAGGAGCAATAGGACTAGGTGTATGAATACTGGAAAGTGGGGTGAATGGATAATCTAATATGTTCCTTGCAGCTACAGGTACAAGCTCTGTGATCAAATCTTGATTTTGCTCTGTAACAGTTTTGATATTCTTACCTAAATTATTAATAGCATCAATTACAGGCTGTTCTGTTTGTTTGTGTTTTTCATAAATTCCCCGGTTCTCTGATTTCCATCCCTTGAATCTTTTTACAAGATAATCTCTTAACTTAAGATCATCAATGATTGGCCTTTTCATGGTTATTTATATACGTCTCAACGTCTAGAAAATCGTTGATTTTACTTCTGTATTTGCCGCTACTGGGTGTTCTTGTCATATCAATTGTGACAAACCCATAACTGTCCTGGTTCCAGCACTTGCTGCAAAATTTAGAAAAATCATTGTAGCTCAAGTCCCCACCTACATATTCATCATGTATGTGTTTGAGGTTGGTATGATCTTGATGAAACACACATATAAAATTGCTGTTGTCTCGGATCAGTTGCTTCGGAATTTTTGAAAAAGTCTGTGCCAGGTAGAAGCAATCAATGTTTTTGTGCCGCCCCTGTGTAAAGAAATTTCTAACCTTGTTTTGATTATCCAGTATAATGTCATCAAACACAACAACAGAATTATCGAGACATTCATGAAGTGGCTTAACATCTGGTTCAAAAGTAGCAATATCCAATCCATCATATAGCTTCATCAGCTGCTGATATTTTAATTGTTCCAAGCTCTTAGAGAAGACATACAAGTGCCTGTTTTTCCAGTCTAACCAGTTGGGTGCCAATAAAAAATTATCAACCATTAGTGTAGTTTTACCACAAGCAGATGGCCCAACAATAAGACACCTAATATTTTCAGGCAGCAAGTTGCCATTTCTCTTATTCTGCTGTTCAGGTTCTGGCAGCCTCTTTATAACATCCCAGGTGCTCATATTATCACTTTGTCTGCATCGATCCAGCTGTTTTCCGGATGACCCAGCCATTTGACAAATAACTTGTTGCCTTTTCTGCGGATGATTTTTTCTATGAGATAAGTGTCAGGCTGTTTAGTTTTGCTGAGCTCTTGTTCATAGAATCTGCCTTTGAGAATTTCTCCTCGATGATCTTTTATTATATATGTGTTAAGGGTCCCGGGTTTAACTTGAACCACTGTAAATAATTCTGTGCTCCAGTTTCTTGTAAAGCCTCTTTTGAATAAGTGCTTATATTTGCTGATTCTTACTTGATCACCCACCCTGTATTTGGCCCTTCTTGTTGTTGGCTGGTATCTAGGATAATAAACAGTCCTGATCAATTTTTGCTCATCAGATGAAGTTACTTCAGAGGGTTTCATGTTGATTGTGGAATGGACCGAGTTGTTATATTTATTTAGAAGTTCTGGAAGAATATTAATCCATTTATAATTACCTTGGAGGGTAAATTGTTTATACATAAGATTTTTTAGGGCTCTGTTGAATCTCTCTACAATTGAGGCCTTGAGATCACTGTAACTCGAGTAATGTTTTATTGCTTGGCTTTTAATAAATTGTTGAGACACTGAATTATAAAATTCTTTGCCATTATCTGTTTGCAAATAGCGTGGTGATCTTCCTGAATGATTGATGATTGTCCTGAGGGCTTCTGTAACACATTTTCCAGTCTTGGATTTGAGTGGCACAGCCCAGGCAAATTTTGAAAATGTGTCTATTACAGTAAGTAGATACTTGTAGCCCTTGTTGATTTTGTCTAAGTTTTTCAACTGTCCACTTGACAACTCAATCAAGTCGCTCTGCCATAAATCATCTATGCCCTTTGTGACTACTGGGAGTCTCTTAAAATTATGTCTGGCCTGTCTGTGTAATTCATCAACTATAATTTCTCTAGACATAATATGTAAACAAGAATATTGCAACTATGGGGTGTTCAGCAGCTGATACTACAGGATTTTCTAAATATAATTTGTCCCCTATTTGTATTTTAAATTCCAGAGTGCCATCATCTTCAACATAGGCTGTTTCTAATGTATTGGGGTCTGTAAAATCCTCCAACTCTACACTGGTGATTTTCACTTTGTTCTCAGCATTTGTTATTGATAAGGTAGGGTAGTGGTGTGCCTGTGGCTGATGCCAATATTTGATCTTGATTGGTCTCAATGTGCCCCCAACAAAAAACTGGTAATAAAATTGTGCAGGGGACAGCATATATATTTTGCCACCTGGTGTAAATGGAGAATCATATTCTTTGTTGGGGATGCTGTACAATTCAAGAATTACTGAATGTTTTGGATTCTCGATTATGCCTGTTATTTCCTTTTCTGCTGTAAGCAATCTGCTTGTTACAGATTCAAGGTGCTCATTGATGGTCCTAACAACATCATCATGGCCTGGCTTGATTTTTATGTCCACAATAAGTTTCTTGTATTGTTGCACAATCTCTTGAAGCTGGGTGGCAAAAACAGACAGAGCATTTGCTTGATTGGATTCCATGGTCCCTAGCTGCTGCTTGATATTAGCTACAATTTGTTGCAAATTTTCAACAACTGCCAATTTTGAATTTTGAGCAGTAAGATCATGGACCTGTCTTCTGATATCCTCAAACAGGGCATGCAGTTCATTAATATGTTGATTGGTTGGAAGAGTGGCCACTGTCTGAGTGAGTTGTTTGATCTCTGCTTGGATATTCTTGATATCTTCTGATTTCAATATGCGATTCACTGCTCTCTTAATATTTTTAAGTTCCTGTGATGTAGGAAGATTTGATACTGTATTTTGCAAAGATTCAAGTGCCAATTTCACATTATTTAATTCAGATGCATCAGCCACATTTTGCATAGCATTTTGGAGCAGGGCTATATCTGCCTGAGTGGGTGTGGATTGTTGTAAAATTTCAAGTTTTGTTTGGATATCATCGATCAAGTGATGAAAATGTGATAGTTCAGATTCAGTGTTGAGGTTTTCAAGTTTTGTGATCTGTTGCTGGACACTAACAAGGGTATCTACAATCCCAGGCAGGCGAGATTCTAGTACATTTGCCAAATCATTTTGCACTGCTGCTATTGTACCCTCAAGATGGGTTATGGTACTTTGAATTTTTCCAAAATCTTCATATGTTTCAAGTTGCAGCTTAATATTTGCCACACTCCGAGTTATTGCACTCAAAGCATCAGAAGATGGCAAATTGTTCATAAAATTTTCAAGTGTCTCAATTTTTTCTTTAACCTCGGCTATGGCATTGTGCAGAGGATCCAGATTAGGTATCTGGAGTGACTGAATCTGTTCTTTTAGAGTGGAAATCACTAGATCAAAATCTTCTTGTGATTTTATGCTTTTGACAATTGTTTGGAGCTGTGCCTGGACATTATTTATTTGCTCTTCCAATTGCTGTTTCAATTGCTCGGAGTTGGTAGCCTGGGTCTTAAATTTGGCTTGAAGAGCTGCTACAGCTTCTTCTAAACTTTGAAAATTATCTAATGTTGCCAGATCAGTATATTTCTGAAGCAGCAATTTGAGTTCAGAATCAATTTTAAGAAGAGGGTCCATGCATTGTGATTGTAAATTTGTAATTTCTAATTGAAGACTGGCATTGAGTGTGGTTTGTAAAGCTTGTAAATCACTTCTTAATTTCTTGACTCTGACATCAAGCATCAGAATCTCATCACTGTGATCTTCATGTCTTGTATGGCCAAATATATCATTAGGCATTTTCTTTTAGTGGTTATTTATTATAGAGTATCTGATTCTTAATTCTATAAAAAAGGGTATAAGCTTGTCATATGATCCAGGGACCTCAATATATAAGCAGTCACCAGCAGAAACAGTATATACAGTGCCAGAAATCATGTTTGAGTGCTTAATTCTATAAATATTTCTCCCTACTGAAATCTTGACATTACCCTCAGGGGTTGTAATAAATTGCAATTGCCCACCTACAGGTAATTGGTAATGATTTAAATTATTGTTAAATATGTACAATGTTTTACCTGTTTGATCATCAACATCTGTAAGTATGCTGTTCAGATGAATAATTAACAAGCCACTCAGTTTAGACAGCATATCAGGAGAGGGTTGTGGTGTCGGCAGCTCCATAATAGCCTGTTTCTTGAACCCAAATAAGTTCATAGGCATGTTTATTTATTTCAAATCATGCTCTGTCATTGGGCATTGTTTGCCACTTCTCAAATCACAATGACCCCATGGTAAAGTATGTATGCCACATGATAAAATACATCTCTTATCATCATGTGGGTCCAGGGCCACTTTTCTTACAATATTTGAAGTCAATAAGTGATCCACACTCTGGATTCTGGATTCTGATGTTTTGATTGAATTCTGGGATTTGAGGCAATTTTCATAATCTTCAAATTGAAGATCTTTTTCAACAGTTACTTTGCCAATACCCTTGGCCTTTTTGGCAACAGTGCCACTACATGTCTCAAAAGTGTACATCTTGGCACTTAACCCAGCAAATTTCACAATAACATCACCACATGTCTCATCTTTTAACTTGCCAGGCACCTTTTTGTTGTGGGGTTGAATCTTTGTATGTTCACTGGTATCAAAGTATTGAAACAATTCAGGCTGTGACATATCTTGATAAACATCTTCTGTTTGAATATCAAGAATAAAACTATCCGTGTCCATGTACAATAATTTTACACGATCACCATAAAAAGGTTTCAACACATCATAATACAATGTTAACATATGTAATTTGGACAATTCCAATATCGCAGCCCCTACATAAATAGGTTTATCAAACTTGATCTTTGTTTTCTTCATGTTGAAAAGTGCCATGTGCTCATCATAAATTTTTCTGTAATTGAAATTAGGCTTTGCAACCAATTTTTTGCTCCGGCTGGGGTCAGTAATTATTTTAACATCGGTATGTTTTCTGACATTTTCAATAGTTTTGCCATAGACAGAATTCACCATCAATTTAAACAAGGCCTTATCAAATTGGCTCTTTGCAGATGTTCGAAGCTCCGTGTTTGTATCAATGTATGGTTTCAACCATTCTGAGTGCCTGAACCTCAAAACTTTGCCAACTTTGGTCACTTGAACACCATGTTTCATCAGGAACTGGAGGTTTTTGTAATATATGACATAATCCTGTTTTGGCTCCAGGGTCATCATGAGCTTCTTCTGTTTAGAGCCAGGTGAGCACTGAACCTCGGGAATTGGGGGCAGATCAGAAAATATGTTGTGCAAATTATCTGGAATTGTCAGATCAACCTCTAAGAACAGGCCATAGTTACTGTCATCAAAATCTTTAAGATCTTCAATATTGAAATCTTCAACCCACTCAAGCCCTGCATATGGCAGTTTTTTCATCATGGCATAACCATAGAGGCTGTTTGCATCTACATACAGTATAAAATTTGATGGCCGTGCTGGATCATAATCAGGCAGCATAATATGCTTGTTATTTGCTCTGGCATATCTCTGGGAACATTGCACCATCCCCCCTCTTATACATTTCTCCATAAACAGATACGTATCTTGATCGTGGATCAGATCCAATTGCATTTTAGTGTTGAAAAACATTGCGGCCCATGCTAGGCCCGGGGCACTGTAAAAATACACTGGGTCCAGTTTATAATTTTGCATAGAAGATTTTCTGAATGCCTGCAATATATCAGCTAAGAGGGTCACATCAAGTTTCAAATATGCCATGTGGTAATCACCAAATGTCTTGCAATTTAAATTGTTCCACATCAACTGGGCATGGTGATAATCATCATCAGTGATTCCAGATCCTCTGATTTTGCTGTAAAACTCTTCTTGTGGTGGCAGGGAACACTCATCAAATTTAGAAAAATCTGTAACATAGTCATATGGATATACACCCTTCCGCCTAATTAATTTCAGGTCCTGATTTGGAAACAATGCACGTAAGATTTTCAAGTGATCATCAGGTAATTGAGAGGCCAGTGTAGCCAGGCTAGCAGATAAAAATCTGTAAGAATCAAGAAATCTTATGTGAATAGGAATACCATCAACTTTAATTATTTTGCTAATAGATATATATTTTTCATCATTTTCAGCTAAAATATTTAAATTCTGCTTGTTAAACCCCTCGTACCTGATCAGATGATGGAAATCATAATTGGATGCTCCATGGCAAAATATGGGGACAAATCTTGGTCTCTTGATCTGAATATTTCAGCTATTACACAGGGCCATTAAGAATTTACCATCTGTATGAGAATGGTGTTTCACCTTGATATTTGTATCTGAAAATTCAGAATCACATACCGGGCATTTTTCTGCATTGTTGAAATCTTCAATCTCTTCCTCTGTTAAAGGCAACATGGGCTTTGATTTTAATAAGATGTTAGATGCTATGTCACGGCACTCATTTTCTATTCTAAGTGCAAATTCTTTGATGGCATCTGGTCCCATGTATAAGTGTGGCTTACTAGCTACACCATCCTGTACAACCATATAACAAAAACTGGAAGGTTCATGTAGCTGGTATGGTGTACTTGAAGATTCTTCAGGATCTGGATTGCAGAATTCAAGAGGTTTGACGTTCGATTCAAAATCACAGACAATATATACTGGGTGTTCCAACGAGGCTTCATACTTTTTGAATTTGCAATTTTCACTTGGATTGGGCATCACCATATGAACAGGTTTATGGTTGCCACAGTATTTCAGATGCTGAATTAACTTGTTTTTAGCAATTTCTGCATTCACTTCCCGAACCCCATTTATTATTTTTTTACCATCAAATTCAGTTAAACATCTTCTGCACGACTTGAATATTGTATTGGATTTGCCTTGTTGTTTTCTCACTAAAGCTTCAAGACTGTGTATCAGAGTGTAATGATATGTATTATTCCCTTCAATTAAGAGCAGATCAATCGGAACAGCAGAATCATCATCAAGTGTACTGATTCTGAGAGGTGCTATCAAGCAATTGCCAGTGGAACAAATAAATACATTAATAGATAATTGTTTGCCATTGATATGCCTGGCCCTTTTTTCAAATTTATCAATATTCTGAACAGACATTGGATATTCCAAACCCTCCATTGCATCGTCAAAAAGATGTTCATGTTGTTTGTAATAAGTTATTCTCTCAGGATGCCTTGAAACTGGATACAAAGCAGCTAAAATACACCACAAAAAGCATTTCTGGTCGGTATTTTCAATATTGACCACGGCTCTTTTGTTTTTGATATTGGCAGGTAATGGCAGATATGTAGAACCTTGTAATGGGTTGAATTCAGAAATATTAACATATAACTTGTGTGATGAACCGCATAGGCTCCATCCTGACTCTCTTGCAGCAAATTCAGAGTGTTTAATATTCAATTGCTCTATCAAACTGCTTATTATTTTGTCTGAATTTGTATTTGAATAAACCGGTACAGTTTCTGTTATGTGGGGTTGTGTAAATTTTGTGCCATTTGGTTTCTTATATTGAGTATACAATTTGAGGGACAGCTTATAAGAGCCATTTTGTGCATTTAGAATTGCCTGTATATCAGGTTTTTTACTGTTCAAAAAATTCTCAATACCACATCTTGGCTCTGATACAAACCGATAATCCCTAAGTTGGGCATTAAAACTGCTATGGATAGGTGCATGGCGTGGCTGCTTTGCAGGTGAAGCATTAACAGGTGTTTCATGCTTCCTTTTCAGACCAGATGTGGATGGTTGTGAGGGCAATGCTGATGACTGTACATAAGAATTACACTTATGCCATTTGTAATATGCCTTGCTTAATATTTTATGGCATCTTGGACACATTTTTGTGGCTTTTCTGCATTTCTTAGAGTTACAAATACGGCAATGCCTAGCCCAATGAGAACTAGATATATTTTTATTACACCGATTGCAATATTTTTGTTTTGGCATTTTTTCTTGTTGTTTATTATATAAGATTTTCTGGGCTTCAATTCAAAACTTTATACTTAATAAAAAATATCAGTTGGGTTCAGCAGTTAGTGGCTGAGCTGGTGCTTTTATGCCCAAACAACAGCAGTAACTAGGTTTTGGTGATAGTTTTGCTGATGTACAACACACTTCACCAGGTTTAAAACCTCATCTCTATATCAACTAAATACAATTCAAAATTGGATTTTGAACTGTGCAATAAATATTCTGTAAGTCTCACTTGTGTTTATATTAACAGAACAATACAAAAAAGCCATATTTTTGACAAGTTTATAAACAACAATCACACAGATATAGCTTTTACACACATGGCCGAATCTGTCTGAGCAGAGGAGGGAGGGGGGGGGGTTTCAGATTTGGGGGCTATCAACTAGCAGTAATTATTCTCAAAATCTCACTTGTGGACATATTATTTTGCCACATGTATTTCAATCTTAAATATTTTATCAGGACTCGAACCCCGAGCCTTTTGTTTACAAGGCAACAATATTATCATTTTGCCATCAGGGGAGGCTTCATATTTTATGAGGACTTAAACCCGAACCTCCACACCTGAAAAATTAGGGTATAAGCCCCTCTTGCCATTGTCTTAAGTATGGGTAAATCTATCTGTTGAGCCCTCGCCTTTTCTACACTAGAAATTCAGAATTTCTTAAAAATCAGAGCATATCACACCTGAAGAATTGGGGTACAGGCCCCATCTTGGCATTGTTTTAAGTGTAAGCAAATCTGATTGTTCAATCAAATAGCCTCGCCTTTTCTACACTTGTAAGTTGGGTTTATCCTATATACTTTTATACTACTTGTCTCCCTTTTAGATATAATGCATTTGGTATTTTATCAGACGTCGGGTGTTCAATAAATACTTTTCTATCAAATACTAAAA
The DNA here is from genome assembly GCF_977018435.1 of Lepisma saccharinum. NCBI lineage: Eukaryota > Metazoa > Arthropoda > Insecta > Zygentoma > Lepismatidae > Lepisma > Lepisma saccharinum. The sequence goes on from NC_139234.1 coordinate 39,389,541, forward strand.
TTGTCTGTGTTTATGACGTATGTTTGGCCGCTTTAATCCTATCCGAACTCTTGTTGAGATCTGTGGTGTTTTGTTGAGTCTTAAACAGATAAGACGAGATGCCCCTGATCGACTCGTGGGATGTTCAGGTTTGAAGGATTTTTAAAACATTTCACGAAGTAGTTTTATATTTAGTTATTTGCTATATTTTAAGACTCTCTACAAGTACTGAAAGTACTATCATTGTATATGTAAAACCAAATCATTCCCTTCTTAGAGCAAAGCAACAAATTGACATGGCTTCTCTTGAAACATTGAAATCGATTGATTCAACATGTAGGAGGACCCTAGTTCAAGAGTTAGAGAATACCCATACTTTGGAAAGATTTTTTTTAAATTTTTGGTGAACAATATGAATAGCCGGTTTGAATGCTTTGGTTTTCTCGCATGTAGTCCTATTAAATGCACACAACATGGCATTTAGATGATTAAGAACGTGTGTTTTATGAAGACATGGCTGGTGAACTTTAATGTAAGCGAAAGCATGTGTGTGTCACTAGTTAATTATTTTCACATCTACAAAGGAAATCCAAAACACATTTCCACCTCACTCAAGGATTGTGTGAATTCAATTCAAATTGTACCAATATCTTCAGCTGAATGCGAACGCGGGTTCAGTCCCATGAATCTAACCTTTACTGAACAGAGTGAGATTAAATATTTCCTTGGATCATAGAACGCATCGCCGTAAATCAATTTCAGTGATATTGATTCGGCGATATCCCGTTCTTATACTTTCATGCTATATAAGCTCCAATTACCATTTGAAACCTTAGTTTTAAAAGTTATTCAAACACAAAAATGGTTATTGGGGGTCATTTTAAGATTTTTCCGACTTCATTATACTGCCTTTTTTTGAATTTTTATTTTCTAAAAATTTCGGCGGGCTGTAGCCTTCTCTCTGCGTACACCAGTGCTTTTGACATGATTGTGGTTTGAAATGTACTATTGAGTGCAATGGCGACGATTAGGATTGCGTAGGGGTCAGTTGCCTCAACTTTTTTGTCACTTTTGCCCATGCAAACTTTATGTACAGTGGGATCCATTAGTATTACCGTGAAAATTGTCCATCACCATGTTTGTGCACTTTATTTGACCCAATAAAAGCTTCAAGAATTAAAAGAAAACTCAAAGGAAGCTATTGACAACTTCTGCACCAGCATACATAAAAATCCATCCCTTAAAAACACATAGGATGTAAGAGAAAAATTAATGAAAATAGTCATGGACAATTTGCAAGGTAATACTCATGGATCCCACTGTAGCAAAGGAAAGTAAACTGTCCTTTCGTCCGGCATCTTACCTCCCCAATCCTCAGTTTTGGAACCCAATCCCAGCTACTTATTGAGTGAGTTAGTTATATAGGAAAAAAAGTCGACGAATTGTCTTTAATTTTCTGTAGCATTTACTCACAGCAAGGGGGTATTTCTCTCATGATTTTCCCAATTATTTAATAGTACTATTTTCCATGACGAGCGTTTTAGTATTAGGTTTGTAGTCGAATGAACGCATGATATGAAATATGGAGGTAGGCAGTTCGTTTGAACAGTTCTCTGCTGATGCCGCCGATCGACGCCACCACGTTGTCTCGCGATATGCAGGTGACGTCTTTCGGCGCTTCCTTTGCGTTCGTGCAGAGTTAGTTTTCATGGAAACCAATGCGCCTAATTTGCCGTTGCCTTTGTGAGAATGTGCATAACGGCAGGCACTGCTTTGTTTCTCATGGCTCTTTTATCCGTTTGTAATTGCTGTGACTTCAGTCTTCAATGTGAGTGATAAAACTTGCATTAGAAATTACTATATTTACAACTGTCTGAACTGCCGAGATAAACGTGGACTATGCTTGAATCTATGTTTTGACGATTATAACAGGAAAGTAAAAGTAAAGTAATCATATGTTTATACATGTATTGCAATTTTCTTAAAATGTGAAATATACATATTTTGAATAACCATGAAACATGAAGTTTACACTTAATAAACATATAAAGCGGCTCTGGGGCTCACCCAGCCTTAAATCGATGGATACCTGGGGGCAACCCTGGGGGTAAAGACGGCTGGAGCATGGTGCTGATGACATCACCTCCAAAATGGCTAAGATCGAGAATGTGTGGGGCCCTACCCTCACATCCCCTAAATGTGACTTCATGGCACGGTACTATATGGAAGGGGAACTTTACCTTAAATACGCATAATTTCTATCCCTGAAAGTTGAGAGAAAAATATATGAACATAATAAATAACATTTCACGTTTCTCTAAGTGATATGAAGTGTGTGTGTCGAAAAACTACTAAAATAGCAAACTCCACTTCACCTCTGGGTGTTTTCGCACACAGCATAGAAACTTTGATGCTATCTGCTAACGACGCCGATAGGCGGCGTTCACTACGTTTATTGATATTAATGTTTAGTGCGTAAATTTCATACTTTATGGTGTCTATAACTCCAAACGGTAAAAAAGAAGCAAATATTGTTGTGCAAAAAATTTCAGCACATGTACACATATTTTCATCAGCAATGAACGGGTTAATATTATCAACTCCACTTATGAAATTAGACTACGAGTAAAGTTAGTAAATCACTAGAAATAATGTTTGGTAATAGAACTGTGATTAATATGCAGATGAAATCAGAATTAACTCTTCAAAATTGTTCTTTGATATTATTAATTGCGTTGTTTTTCTGTAATATTCCATCTATGGAAACGTGAAAATGTTGACATTTTTTTTTGACACACAAAATTTCGCCAGTATTTGGTGGTATGAATTTGTAACCACCGCCCCTGAAAGAGATAAATTTCAACATGGATTATAATTTAAGCATACATTTATTTTACACTGTACTTATGAAGTTTTTATAATATTGTTGTTGTTTAATATTTCTATTAAACCTACATTGTGCACAGATAGGCTGATAAGGACTTTACCTACCGTTTATAGTGCGATCTGAACCACCATATGCCTTCACAGGGAATCGAAGCCCGAAACCTCTTGAGTACAAGGTGACGACGTTACCACTACGCCATCGGGTAGACAATTTTTTTTAAAAAATATAAGCATTGTGATTGCACCTTTAATAACAAGAAAATGACTTATCTTTAGCTATAACCAACTGTGTGATAAAACATTTTATTACAAGATGATTACACATTTATTCAAGATATTTATTTATGAAAAAGAGGTGCATTACGAGAGAAGCATATATGTACTCGTATTTAATCACGCCAAGGTAGGATAGTCGTACTTGTATATTGCACCAAGCAGCGATAATTTATCTCAGTAATTTTATCGCACGTCTAGTAATGAAATCATTTCTATAAAACCAAAACAGTAATTTAGTACAACAACAGCTCAAAAATAATCACACTCTTTTCATAGAAATAGTGTTACATGTGGGGTCTTCCATGTGAAAGTTCCTCTAAACCTCAATTTTAAAAAATAATTGCAATGCTGTAACTTTATCATATCTTGTAAGTGAACAATCTACAAATTGTCTGTTGGATAAAAATTCAAGTATTAAAGGAAATTAAGTTAGCAAGTAGAAGATATTTTATATATTATTAATTTATTTTAACTTTTTGATTTAGTTGTGTTTTCTTGTGTTCTTGAATTGTTACATTTCCCCCTCAAATTCACTATAATATTCAAAGTCCTCTTTGTCCTAAATGATTTATTCTTTATCATTTGACAATTCACAGAAATTAAAATTAATTTCGTATTAAGTGAAGAGGCAGTGTTTCATTTGTGCCACCTGTGGCACAAAATTGTTCTCTTACAGCTACAAATCCGTGAAAGTACTTTAAGGATAGTTATTTACAACCAACAATGTTAATTGTACTATTTCATTGCACAGAAATTGTAAGAAAAATGTTGCTTAACTCTCTGTAGAACAGTTACTTAAATATGAAAAATTAAATCCGCGTGTCCCACCCATGACATTGGAATACTCCATGTAGCATATCCAGAGAGTTGAGAGTGAATGTAGTTTTTATGATGTGATTTGTTTTGTTAATGTGACTAGTAAGTGTGATATTACACAACTAAATAATGGCTTGGGGAAAAAAAGCAATATAATCATGGTATTTTCTTACATAAAATATTCGTGCTTGAAAGTTGTACATAATGGAACAGAATAGATCTTATATAGTCATTTATCTTCGGATTTGACTGTAAAATATGTCACCGACCTTAGTGGCGCTGCGACCCGAGGGTCTGTAACGTTCTGTTTGCCTTGACTAGAAAAGGGATAAAAGTATGCTACCAAACATATTAAGTGAGGTCCGGGATCCCGAAATTTTGGCAATAGTAACAGAACGTACAAAACCGCTGGTTTAGAGGCTATGGAACGACTTAAGATGACCGGACCCCTCTCCGATTTTCTTCATATTTGGCATACTCACTAATTGAGGCCTCCTAATCACGAATCTGAAGTTAAAATTTGTCTGAAACGTATAGAAATTGCAAAATAAGGCGTTATTTTCGGAATGCAAACTGTCGATTTTCGCGAAATTTTTTGATTCACAACCAAATATATATATTCCTAATACTACCACGACGCCAAATTTTAACTATGTTTGCCTAACCCAACCGAACTAACCTAACCACGTGCCAATGGTTTGTGGGGCTAGTGCCAATGGTTCGTGGGGCTAGCGTCAATAGTTCGCAATTATTTGCAATTTCTAGATCCTGATACTACCACGACACCAAATTGTAATTATGTTTGCCTAACCTAACTACGCTCCAATGGTTCAGTAAGTATGAAACTATAAAACTATAAAAATCGGAGAGCGGTCCGGTCGCGAAAATTGATTCGCTTATTTTGCAATTTCTAGACGTTTCCGACAAATATTAACTTCAGATTCGTGATTATGAGGCCTCAATTAGTGAGTATGTCAAATATGAAGAAAATCGGAGAGGGGTCCGGTCATCTTAAGTCATAACGAGGCTTTTACCGTGTTGCTCACGGTACCTCGACATTAAGCAAAGATTAGTGGGAAGTCGTTTGCAGGGCACCCCTACCCCCTTTTTCAATTTATGCTGACCTACAAAAAAAAAATAATGATGATCGAGCAAGTATATCAATAATCACCTATTTGTTTCGCAACCTAGAAAAGAAATGTTTAATCCTAGAAAAACTTTCCAGTTTGCGTAAAACGCAACAACTAGTATATATGGCAACTATGCAATTTACCTCTACCACTAACTACACTAATCTACTCATCCTCAATTCATAATGGTACTTGCAGCAGGGTCAAATGATCGTACGGAAATTTTCGTTTAACAATTAGCAATTTTTTTTTTTTTTTTTTTTTATTGCGTCTCGAAATATGTGTACCTTCGTATAACAATTAATATGGTCTACTTGAAATCACATGTGGTTCAACAGTACGTGACGTATACCCACTTTAAGGATGTCACATTTTTAAATTATTAATAACAAGATCAATTCAACTTCAAATTGGTAATACACAGGGTTTATTACTAACCTGTTCGCCCTTCAACAATAATATATGTATATATGTCTATACGCGTCCACGCGTCATTTCAACTATCTTTTCATTAATAATAGTAATTATATTTCGTAAAAGACATTTGTATTTTTGACCTGCAGCGTCACTTGCTTGGTTTTACATATTCTTCAAACCCGTTTAGCAATCTTTCTTAATTTTATCTCCTTTATAACAATATGTTAGCTGCTTCTTGTCCTTTCTGTTAATTTCTAATTCTATGTTAATTTATACCGGTTGCTCGCGTAAGGAAGGTATTTTTGGTATGTTAGCACGCGGGGCTGTTTTCCAGGTCACAAAATTACGATCATCGTGATTGGTCTAAATAACTATTTGCGGCGAATTAGCTTTTATCAACTAATCACTTCAAGGACACTGAACGTTGTTTAAACACATCTAATTGTAACAAAATTAACTTGCAACCTTCATTTATTTTAGTATTCTTAAGTTTCTTTTACTCGTTACTACAACTACGTAATTCTCAGAATGGGTAATTCATAGCACGTTGTTGCGTAATTATTCGAACAATTCAGTACTTAGATTTTTATCTTTCTTATATTGCATAACGCATGTGAAATGTATGGAGAAGCACTACGCGTAAAGGTTTGCACAATCTTTTTGAAATACGCATCATTGATAAGTCAGAGGATGTAGGTTCGAAACATTGTTCTTCGTGATAATGGCCACTGATAATAAGTTCCATCTCAGGTACTACTTTACTATACTGGAGACACCTATCAATGATTTATTTCGCAATTTTTTACATTGCTAACGTACTATTCTGCATTGCGGAACATTTATTTAGGTGAAATAATGAATTTCTAACGAAAATAATGTATATTTCTTACATTAACGAGTACTTACTGTTGTTCCTTATTTCCCACAAACCATCCACGGGTAGCCCCAAAAACCATTGACGTTAGCCAAAAATTCACGATAGCCCCACGAACCATCATGGGGACGAGGTATGCCTCCTAGGTTAGGTTAGGCCTGTTAGGTAAGGTTCCATTAGCACTCCTTTCGTTCAATTTAGTATATACAGACAACATCGGCTTGTAGCAGCAGCAATAGCGCGTCGGAAATAGATTTTCGTAGAAAACCACATGCATTCGCATTAAAATGGATCAAAACTACATTCCCGAACATCAACAACGCTACAGAAAATGATTTGCGTAAGTACTTTTTCCTGTAAATTTGAAGAAATCCGTCTTCGGTATAGTAAAGTGTTACCCAATCTCATACCTGTAATTGCGGTGCTAGTTGATCTCTGGTAGTAGTAATACAACGATTACTTTATCCTTCAATTGAAAGTGGCTTCGTGTGTAACTGTACTGGCAACGTTACGAAATCGGTCTTCTCATAATCTGCTTCATTCCTTTGAAAATACGTGTTCCTCCAAAACTTGTACTGGATTCTTCCGTAGGTTTTATTTGAAACATGGTGCACTTCGTAGTTCGTTACGAGAAAAACGTGAATAGCCAATTCCTGAATTTGACCGTTTCAAACATTGCGCATTTCATGCAGTCAAATACTCGGTCGAACTTTCGTGTTATCTTAGCATAAACAATGGGCAAGTTGTGTGCGTTGAGCTTGGCATTGCGAATGCCGAGAAAGGCAACTCAACCCCAATTACCAAATGCTAACCGGCAACTAAGTCTTACGAGGAGAATCCGTGTTGCCAGTAGCGTACGCAGGATTTCATCAAGAGGGGGTTATTTCGAAAACTTTATACAAATTCACATTACCATTGTTTTATTATTCTTTAATTAATTATTAATAATAATAATTAATAATACTTACAATTAATTAGTTTAATTACTAGCACAGGGGAGCACTTTACCTTTTTTTTTTTTTTTAATTACTACTAATAATACTACTAATGCAGCTGCTGTTACTACTTATATCACTACTATTATTAAGTAGTAGAGATCTACATAAATATATTTATGAAAGCAATAGAACAAAATTACATTTTTTTTGTTTCTTTGTTACGAAATAATTGTCTAGTCAACTGTTATTTGTATATGATAGGTGAGACGTTCTAAGTGTGAAGAAAATCCATAAAAACAAGCAAATATATTAAATTTTTTGAAATAATCAAAATATGAAACTCATTCAAGGGTCCGCGGTGGTTTAGTCTGACAACCTCTTGGGAGATCCGGGTTCGATTCCAGGAATTGGTTGGAATTTATCCAGCCTTGTCTCCGCACCCAGCCTCATATCAATGGGTACCTGAGAGCAACCCTGGGGGATAAAGGCTGCCGGAGCATGTGCTGATCACATCCCCTGCAAAATGTGTGGGGCCCCAGCACACCACTACCTGTGCCTTCACGGCACGGTCTATATGCACGGGAAATTTACCTATGGAACTCACCCAGGATGATGATGAGGCGCGAGAATACATGTTGCCAAATTCCACTGAGTCTATGTTTTCGTTCAAAAGTAAGTTTATAGACATTCCAACACATTTATCATTTCTAGGTGATTCACAAAGCACTTCTTCAACATTATTTAATGATGTGGATGTAGACTCAGCATCACTTGAGAGTTCACAAGGGGATGCAAAATCAGTACCGGGAAGAACGTTTGCAATAACGTCGGCACACTGCGACGAAGCAAGGAATTTTCACAATTCTCGTGAGAGACTGCGCGACCTTTTGCAAAGGAATTGCAAAATTGAACTTTGTGTCCGCTTAGATTGTGTTTGGAATGTTGTTTTTCTCCATGCTGCATTGGCATAATAATTAAAATTATTATTATTATTATTATTATTATTATTATTATTATTACTGTCGCAGATCTTTGACTGTGATAAATTAGCCATTTTTATTATTTCTACAACATTTTCCATAATATTTCAAAAGCTCAAGGGGGGTTAAACCCGGTACCCCCCCCCTTGCGTACGCCAGTGCGTGTTGCAACTTGTTAGTGCACCAGACGTACTGTTCTATCGTAGTGTGTCAAACCGCTTCTGCTCTCACTTCAAAAAAACGTCATACACTACGTCATTCACCAGGTGGCGTTAAGCCACAGCAAAGGTAGCGAAGTAGGTGCTGCCATCTATTGCGAGTCCAAATAACTAAACAGCAAATACTTGGCGGATTAGAGCGGACAGCCCATATCAACACGTAGGAGTTGAGATTGCAGGATTTTCGTCATATTTAGAATAAATAAACAAGAAATTGGCAGAAAATTATACAGGTCCCGGATTCGATTCCCGGCCCTCAGCATGGGTGTTGTCTGTGAGTGTCTCCTCATCTTAGCGATTAGCCAAACGTGGCAGAAATATCAAAGTAAAATAAACCAAATCAATCAATCAACACACACACACTCTCTCTCTCTCTCTCTCTCTCTCTCTCACACACACACACACACACACACACACACACACACACTGCTATAGTATTGAAAAATAATAACAATCTGGATGGAAAATACGTTGAACACATGCGTGCATAAACATAAAAGTAACGGTTCCGATGTACAGAAGTCCTCCGTTCTTATTCGATATTTATTATTATTATTATTATTATTATTATTATTATTATTATTATTATTACTTCTGCAATTGTTATAAATTCTTTATTCACGAGCAAAGTTCAGCCTGTGGCTGCTCTAGCACTTAACTGAATTTTATATACAGTAGTTAATATGTAGAAGTATGTTCAAAAGCTTCCGGGAGTGAATAAAATTTTACTTCTCGTAACAGAAGGGTTCAATTTTTACCACTTTTGTCCCCCAACTATGCTAAACCTTATCCTTGCCCCTCCTCCCCCATCCAATCGGCAATACCGGTTCTCAGTTGTAATGATATGAGGAAAATGCAAAGTTTCGTTGCATAGAAATTAGGGAAATTTAAATTTTTAGTATTCCATTACCTACGTAAATTGTGCTTCTAAATGCCTTGTATAATTCTAATTTATTCATTACCATGAACACAAGGAGTATCCATTATTATTATCACATTAAAATTATACCTTCTATATTCTAAAGTACAAATGTGTTCTTTAATAAATTTTGCAACCATCCATAACAGTGTATTTATTCATTTTCACAAAAGTGACACTCGATATCAACACAATTCCATTTCTTTGGGATGTGATGATGTGGGGGTCACCTATTTTCCAGGGAGAATATCCGTGATGATTTTTGTAATGGATAAAAGCATATTTAAATTTAACCCCAGATAGCCCCACCTCCTCCAAGTGGACGGGCAAAACTACGCCTGTGGTGGCGCGGTAGTCACAATTGTAACCAGGCGGCGATTGGGTTCCAAAACCAGGGGGGTAAGGTTCCAAAAGTTGGGGGAGGGGCAAAGACAGTATATGTCCCTTTGTATACAGAGTGGCCCAATAGTAGGTATACAGTACCAGTAACTTTATTCATCAACAAGTATATACCACTGTCGGCCTGGCATTGATGTTTGTAAGTTCATTATCCTTTTAAGATATCTTGATACTATGATGAGAAATGTTGCAATGTTGATGGAGGACATTTCGAACACTTGCGTGACTAGAAATTGTTCATTAATTGAAGCATTCCACCGAATAACGCTGTATGGCACATTTCAGTGAATGCGAGAACAACGGATATAACCTGTTGTATGTTACTGGACTACAGTAGAAACAACACAAAACCTTATGCAAGCACACTGTCAATCTTTGAGCAACATCCTGCCTGGACAGCTTGTAGCCCGTAGTCGCAGGGCGGCAGCATGATTCCACTGGTAACTCAGCACATTCTCAAAAGTGCCATACAGCGTTATTCGGTGGGCTGCTTCAATTAATGAACAATTTCTAGTCACGCAAGTGTTCGAAATGTCCTCCATCAACATTGCAACATTTCTCATCATAGTATCAAGATATCTTAAAAGGATAATGAACTTACAAACAACAATGCCAGGCCGACAGTGGTATATACTGTATATATACTTTTGGGCCACCCTGTATAAGGTTTAGCATAGTGCAGAGGCAAATGTGGCGAAAAGTAAGGGGGCAACTGCCCCCTCCCCCCCTAATCGCGTCACTGACTTTCATTTATAGGTCTATATTTAATACATAATATTCTTAAATGTTGCCATAGTAGCGATATTACATATTTCAGATATAATTTTATAAAACTTGTATTACTTTCCTGCTGTAGAATTCAAATTTAAATTCAAATTCTTTATTTACGTGAACGAGGTTCAGCCTGAGGCTGTTCTGCTACTGATACCATCTTCTTATACATCGCAAAAAATTGTAGTGAAGCATTTAAGGTCTATGATTAGTTCATTCAAGACTCCTTTAATCATAACTGGAGATTTCAATTGCCACCACCCATTGTGGGGTCGACAGGCAGCAGATAAGTTGGGTCGAACTGTTGTTGAATGGATGGAAGCGGAGCAGTTAACTACTTGTATAATAATAAATGATGGTTCACCTACTCATATGCCTAGAAATGGAAGTAATCCGTCGTCTATAGACTTAACATTAATTTCAGAAAAGTTTTGTGCAGACTTTACATGGGAGGCCGATATGGACTTGATAACAAGCGATCATTATCCATGTTATTTTTATATGGATTATTGCCATGCAACAAACGAAAGAATATTAACTATTCGTAAATGGAAAGTATTCAAAGCTAATTGGTGTATAAATAATTATACTAAACTTTTAAATCTTTATTTCTCAGAGGATGATGCATTAAAACCTGATAATATTACATATGAGGAGTTTGTAAAAATCATTTCGGCTGCGATGGACTTGAGTTGTCCCAGGGTGATAAAAAGTAGTCAGCAACACTTCCCAAAGATATACTGGTGGACAGAAGAGTGTGCTGAAGCAAAACTACATAGAGTCGAATTAGCAAGAATATACTCACGTCAACCAAATCCGGAGAACTGGATAGCATTCAGACGCTCTACGGCCAAATCAAAGAGATTATGCATAAAAGCAAAAAGAAAATCATGGAAATTATTTTGTGAAAATTTACACCCAAGCATGAAATTAGGATATGTGTGGAATAAGTTTAGGTCGCTCAAAAATCCTCGTACAGCAAATGTGGTCCCTTTAAAATCAAATTGGAAGACTGAATTTATTCAGAAACTCATACCTACAGTACCAGACGGAGTAATTGAAACACCAAATGAATTATGTAAGTTACTCATCAAATCTACGTTCGGCGAAAGTTTTGCAACTCCAATTTCAAAAGAGGAAATCTATGAAATTATCGCCAACAGTAAAGAATCTGCTCCAGGGATGGATGGAATTACTTATTCGATGATTAATCACCTTCCAGATGTAGCGTTAACGGCGATGTGCACAATTTTTAATAAATTCTTAAATAATGGAAAAGTACCAGAAGATTGGTCCAAACAGTTGATTATTCCAATTTTAAAAACAGGCAAGGACCCTCAAGTAGGTAAATCATATAGACCTATAGCTTTGACGTCAGTTATAGGAAAGATATTTGAGAAACTGATACAAAAAAAGAATAGAATGTTTTTTAGAAAGCCAAAATATATTTCAGTTCGAACAAATAGGATTTAGAAAGGGATTAGGATGCCAAGACGGATTAATCACTCTTTCCTCGTATTTTTTCGACTCACTGAATAGAAACAGAATTGTATTAGCTGCATTCTTAGATGTAAGCGCAGCTTATGATAATGTAGATATTAATATCCTAATCCAAACAATACAACAGCTAAAAATACCTCACAATTATGTTTTGATATTATGGAAGTTACTCAGTAAAAGATCTGTATATTTCCACTTTTTCAGTAAAAGTAGAGGACCGTATTCAGCCTGCAAAGGGTTACCTCAAGGAAGTCCTTTAAGTCCTTTGTTATTCAACATATATATGAGTGGGATGAAAAGGAAATTGATCCCTACAGTCAATTATCTTCAATATGCAGATGATATCTGTATCTATATGTCCACGACACAAATTCATACGGATTTTCCTGTTTTAGAGGAACAAATATTGGAAGTGCAAAAGTGGCTTGGAAGTAAAAAAAACTTTCGATTTCAATGGAAAAATCTAATATTACAATTTTTAGTAAAAAGGGAACACCTCCAATAGTTCACTCAATGTCTCGAAAAATAAGAATTCCCATTACATCCAGAGTAAAATATTTAGGTGTCATCTTGGATGAAAAACTAACCTGGAAGGACCAAATTAAAGCAATACAAGTCAAATCAGAAAAAGTGTTTAATTTGTTCAAAGCAATAGCAAATTCTCAGTGGGGATGTCATCCTCGAGTTATGCTTTTATTTGACATGAATTATTTTCGGCCTATGATAGATTATTCTCTATTAACAATGTGTAACTTGACAGAAGGAAAATTGAATTCCATTGATGTCATACAAAGGAAATTCTTGAGAAGATGTTTAGGCGTTATGAACAGCATTCCAAACGTAGTAGTATACATGGAAGCGGGTGAATGTTCCATTTCATGTAGACAGAAGATGTTAGCAGCAAATATGCTCTTCGAAGTGAAATCATATTGTGAGCACCCTTTCAACAATGTACTAACAAATATGATACACTTACATGAAACAGGAAAAATAACAAATAGAGAAGCTTCTATGTGGATAGAATTGTATAATTCGTTTTGTCAAGAATACCAGGATGTTCTACAGATGCGTTCACGGCCTGTTTTTTCATTAGATTATCCTCAACAGTCTCTGGATAATATTTATTTCCCTCGTTATTCGCACATATCGGAATATTTTACTCAATGGCCAAGTTTTTATTTCATATACACAGATGGATCTAAAAGTGAGTCAGGAGTTGGATGTGCAGTGTACGATCCACAACATAAAAGAGACCTATTATTTCGGGTTCCACAAGACTTCAATATTTACAGCAGAATCTTACTCAATTTACCAAGCTTTAATATATGTCCAAAAATTAAATTTACGAAAGTTCTTAATACTTACTGACTCCCAAAGTGTATTACAGGCTCCTAAATCTTCTTACAAGAGTCTTTACAAATTATCCCCTTATATTATAAATTGTATACAATTAGTTCAAACATTACAAAAATCTCGAAAAACCATTGAGTTTTCTTGGTTTAAAGCTCATAGCAATATTACAGGCAATTCTCATGTAGATGAATGTGCAAAGAAAGCAGTGCGTCTTCCAAATATTACGAACTTATCATTATACTATACGGATCTTCTCCCTAGAGTAAAGAAGAAAATTCTTAATGAATGGTTTGATTGGTGTCGAAATGAACTTACAACAGTTGGAGAACCGTACAGACCATTTGCTGAATTCAAAACACAAAAACGATGGTTTCATCATGTAAGTGCTACAAGAAATGTAATTGTATTAATTAATAGACTGAGAACGGGCCATTTGTGTACTAGGCAACATTTATCCAAAATTGGAATAACGAACAGTAAGAAATGTGAATGTGGCTGGGAAAGTGCAGATGCACAACATATAATACTGGAATACTCAAAATATAATAGAGAGAGAAATATCTTGTATAAAAAACTAAATAATCTACAGGTTCACTTTCCAACAAATTTGTTAAGTTTAGTTGTTAATCCAGATGTGCGGATTGGTTATAGTTTGTTATCATTTTTAAGGAAGTGTAACATACAATTGTAAAAGGCAAAGTTTTTTTTTTAAATCTAATATCTGTGAAATAGGAGGGAAGGACTGATAATTTTAATGTGAAACAATTGTGTACATTTTATATGTGTATGGTTATGGACAAAAACGGCATAAAAGCTGTTAGGTTCCAAATAAAGGAATGAATGAATAAATGAATGAATTACTCCAGTAGTCTAGAACATCAAGACTCTTAATGGTCTTCAATTAAACCCATCTGAAGGTAGGTTTGTAGGAAGAATCCAACCAAAGTTGTAAAGTTTTGGATAAATGTTTATTATACCACCTGGACACTACAACGAGGAGTTAGGTAACTCGAAAACTGGAACTTGAATCATTGGTTCTCGTAGACAAAATTATACTCACTTGAAGGTCAACACTAAGGTGGCCCAAATCTAGGTTTTACAGAAAAGCGGCTTAAACCTGTTTCACTTCTTCCTAACTTGGAACTTTCATCCCATTCGGCAAACCTAGGGTTTACAGAAGAGCGGCTTAAACCTATTTCACTTCTTCCTAGACTGACACTGACCTCCTTTTAAGCCAAAATGCGTCGTATTACTCAAGTTTCCAGCCTCGAACTCCAGCCTTTAGGTAATTTCCTGATGCAATATTCTGAATTATAACAGATATACATAGTTTGGCTTTGAAAAATTTACAGAGAAAATTTACATATTAATTTGTGTTAACAATTATTTCTTTAACGTTGATAAACTTCTTACATTATAGAAAATATACAAATTTAATTGTTCCGTCATTATCTAAACACAATCTGGTTAGTTCATTAACATCGGTAAACTTTGATTGGCTGGTTTGTATTTACATCATAGCATTATGCATGAACTGACTTCACTAGTATATTACATAAAGGTTAAATAATTAGATCATAAACACCATGATTGGTGCGTTCATGTTTACGTCACAAACTGAGTAATACTACATGCAAATTTATAAACATTATCAAGAAATGAAGGTGATACTACATCTTTCTTCTTCACAATCGTAACGCAAAGTTACAAAATGTGCAAGGTCGTAACACGGGGGTATATATTGACGGCCAAGAGCACCTGCAGCGGGCACAAAGGAGCAATCACCCCCGTCGATTTCAAAATTTTATGCAATTAAAAATGCATTTCGGAAAAATGTCTTACTCGCTTCGCTCGCAATCCCTGCTTTTCTCATTTTCGTCAAGCCGTAGCTAGGGGGCGGCGGGAGTCGGCCATGGATGCCGAGCCATCTAATGAAAATGAAACTTTGGATGAACATGTTTCCTCTAAAAAAAATTATATACTAAAAAAAATATATCCTATACATTGACTTCCCTTCAAAATTAAAATTCAGTCAGTTTTGACCTTAAATTTCAGCCATTTGCATTAGATGTGGTTAAAAAAGATACGGATCATAAAATGTAGCCTGAAATTTACTGAAAACAATGTTTTTTACCCCAGATTTCTATAATTTTTCTTAGCTGGGTGTTACGTACCCAATAGGACCGAGTAATGTGAATAGTTTGCCAAAGACGAATAGAGATGGCAGCACCAGGCGTGCAAGGCTAAGAATTGGCATAATATATGTGAATAATTTTATGAATAAGAACAAAGCAAATTGGAAAGATGAAAAACAATAGAATATATTATAAGAAGACAAAGAATAAATATGAAAGAAGTAAATTAATATATATATTTTATAAATCAAATCAGTGATCACATGTAAGTTAATATGAAAATTAAGGAAGTCAAAGCACTGATACAAGTTTGTGTCTTTGAACAGATATTGCATCTGTCTGATTGATTTACCATTCCCATAGGGAAAATTTTGTTTACATCAGTGGCGAGCGCGTTCTGATCGACGCCCCACAGCACTTTTTGGTTGCGCGGTTTAACCGTAGCACCTACTTGGATGGGCGTGTCAATCGTTTGCACCAAGTATACACTCTGTTGTACCTAGTTAGTGGTGGCGCGTTCCAATTGCAGCCCCAAGGGAGGATATTAGTATTATTCCCAAAGCTTAATGGCCGCGGTGGCTCAGTCGGGTCGACCTCCGTGGCGAAGTGGTTAGCAGAGCGCGCTACAACGCCAGGGGTTCTGGGTTCGAGTCCCGGTTAAGGCATGGGTATTTGTGTTCGTCCAGTTGTTAAGTAACAAAGAAAATGTAAGAATTGAAAAGTGTAAAAGTGAGAAAAAGAGTGAATGGTGGGGGATACCTCCGTGTAGGGGGTATTTCCTTTAATGAAGAAAAAAAAGTCGGTAACGCGTCTGACTACCATGCTAAAGGTCCCGGGTTCGATCCCCGGCCGGTTCAAATCCGGGAACTTTTCTAACGGTGGAAGGGGCCCCGGCGCCTACCCAGCGTCGAATAACATGGGTACCTGGGGGAAACCCTGGGGGGTAAAGGCGGTCAGGGGTGTGATGCTGATCACATCACCCCCACTCACGACCGGATCAAGAAAGTGTGGGGCGTTACTCCCACACCCCCTATACGCCTTCATGGCGTGGTGCTAAGCACAGGGGAACACTTTACCTTTTTTTTTTGCTTAAAGGAAAAAGTTGGAAAAGGATAAAGGAATTCGTTAAATAGTCAAAACCTAAATAAATTGAAATCTAGAGGGAAGTCCAGATCCAGACCGTCCATTAAGAATGAAGTCCAGATCCAGATCCGTCCATTGAGAAGGAAGTCCCGATCCACACCGTCCATTAAGAAGGAAGTCCAGATCCACACCGTCCATTAAGAAGGAAGTCCAGATCCAGATCCGTCCATTAAGAAGGAAGTCCAGATCCAGACCGTCCATTAAGAAGGAAGTCCAGATCCAGATCTGTCCATTACGAAGGAAGTCAGGATAGAAGAATATTAAAATAGAGAAAATAAATAATAAAAAGCATATTGAGATGAAAATTGACTGTAAACAAGAAAATTATAGAAGAAAGTAGCGTATCATGTAAATATTCTTACTCCATGTATCCTGTGTTTAAATAATATATTCGTTTAAACGTCTCCATTGGAAGGCATCCTGTCTGGTTTCGTTGTCTACAAAGAACCCTACCCTGTAGATAAGCTAGCTGAGTTTTAAGATTAAGGTTTATGTACCTTTGCAACAAATGAAGGTAGCATGGGTTATCATAATTATCGCAAATGTCTGCATAGGCTAAAAATGTTGGAAGTCATGAAACAAAAATGGCCGCCATTTTCATACGAAGTCTAGTTTTAGAAAAATAATGCCTGTTTTGAACTACCCTTGTACAGGGGTTACAACGACAAACAAATGAAAAATTTTAAAAATGGTCGAGCGACCAGTGCTGGACCATTTGGTACGAATTGACCCTGAAATTTTAGGCTATTTCCAAAAAACGTAAAATTTTCGTTAGAAGGATTAAAAAAACAAAAAAAATATTTTTTGTAGAGAAAGAGCATGTCTTTGCAATGATTTTGAACATCAAAAGTTTTTGGTTCCGTCATGCCCACATGATGAAAATTCAGATTTTCGTAACCTAGTTTTCCCACCACAAAAATTAGGCTACAAATCCATTATTAGTCTTTTTATAGGCATTTGTAAATTTTTTGAGTGCTGATGTATTTTTGTCTGAAATCCTCATTATTTTATTGAATTTTGTGTAAAATTTCTAAGAGATGTGATGATTGGTTAAGGAGAAAAGAAATAAAATGTAAGCAAGGGTATCTTGTGTCGAAGGTCTCAAGAGTGACAGACAACACTGATTTGATGACATTTCAAAGTGCTGTAAAATGAAAGCCGTTTGAGATAGAGTGAAAAAATTTAAGGTTTATTTCAACCACAAAGGAAGGGTTTACACCAAATTTCATCGAAATCGGAGTTGGTGGGTGTCATGACCTACTTGAAATGGCGTGGAAATTTCAAAATTCATAAATGTAATTTTATGTCTGATCTTATATTATACAGAACGGTTGCTATATCCGGGACACTGCTGGACCGAAAAGGGGGGAGGAGCTGGACCCGAAATGAAGTATGTATGTGTACAATATAATTATTCTGTACAGGCAGTATATCATATTATTTACATTTTTTAATACAAAAAATAAGTTAAATTCATTTCGAAGTATAGGCTATCATTCATCATGGAATTCCCTCTCGGTGCCTTAATGAAGTACCATTCCATCGTTACTGACGTAACATTCAGAAGTGTTCTTGAGACACAGTTTTTCATTTTTACTGCACTTGCATAACTTTATTCAATATTACCACTGCACATCAAAAGATTGTACATCATATGCAAATATTAATAGCCACTAAAATTTGGTTGTCTCTTATTTTGATTCCCACAGCAGAATATAAAATACACTGTTACTGACGTAACACGAAAACGACATAGTTTTTATAGTTTCATACATATAGCAAAACTTCTGTGAGATATTAAGAAATAAAAACAAACTTAATACATATATATGTAGTTTGCATTAGGCTCATTACCATTTGTTTATTTCAACTCACACATTTTTTAAAATTTACTAAAGTTGTTACTGACGTAACTTGTCTTCGTTACTGACGTTACCTGTCTGAAAAACCTTGGCAATGCATTTTAGTATTATAGTATCCACCACTGCTTTAACAAGACAATTTAACACTTTTTGGAACACTCCGCAACATTCTCATGCAATAATCTTGTTTTTGGATTTCTGAGAACTTCTCTTGCAACTGTTTATTATTTGTATTAAATGTTGGAAAATAGTAATTTCTGACCTAGCTTCCACACTACTTTTCGAGTTTGCTTGAGTTATTGTCCACTTCTTTTAATCCACTTTAGGCACAGCAAGGTAATTGGGACTGAACCTACAGTTTGAAGTGGGACCCGAAACACTATGTGTCTCCACTGGGTATTTAACCCGGGCCCCCATGATTACAAGGTGACGACATAGGGGAGACCTACTATACTTTTCTACTTTACTAGTTTTTCTGCGCTTATTGTGCTTGAATATTATTAACTGATATATATGTAAAGATAGGTAAATAGATACGTATATAAATACACACACACACATATATACAGTGTGTCCGGAAAAGATTATACCTTTTTCAAAGCATTTATTCTCAACCCCATAATGTGGTACGAACAACAAATGTAAGATAATCTCTCCAAAATTTGTTAATATATGTCACAAGTTTACAAGCTGATTTTCAGCCAACCTTCGTGGCTGTAGTTATTCCTGCATACACCACCTCCAATAAGAGTGAGATCGTGAATGCGTGGGGCCATTTTTTTTACACACACGCACACACCCGTATGTGGGTTGTTTGAGTTTATTTTTAAGTCCACTTTATATACAGAAAGACTAACCCGGACTCAATCTACAGTGGGGTCCGAGCAACTATGTCGCTCCAACGGGTATCGAACCTGCGATCTCTTAATACTAGGAGACGGCGTTTCCACCGCGCCATCGGGAAAGTCCCCGTATTCACATTCATGCAATGAGCACAGGACAGATGAACACGATCAGCACACACGCAAAGGCGAAACAGATTGGTCAAAACTTTAAATATGATTCTGTGGAGCAGCGTAACAATAGAACCAATTTGGAACATAGTAAAATGAAAGGAGCATCCTTCATAGTAATGACCCAGAACACTATTTGCCATCTCAGTGTAGCATTCAAGCAAATATGGTCTCCTCTTCTCATAAATTAGAAATAGTAGCTTAAATGGAGCAAAAATTAGATCATAATTCTGGGGACGCCGTGGAGGAGTCGGTTGGAGCACCATTGCACAGGGCTGTCGTAGGTTCGGTTCCCACAACAGGCAAAATAAATTTCACCTGAAGACGAGAGAACTAGGTCTCTCTCGAGACGAAGCGTTAGAATAAGTATAATTAAAAACACTACACAATGGATAATGTCCAATTAACATTGCGATGTAATGCAGAACCGTTGTCACTAACATTCAGAGAATTATTAGGGTTTTCCTTGTTAAAACTAAATTGTTAGATATAAATTCATCCGTAATTTAAACACTGTTCCCTGAAATGGACACCACAGAAGGAAGAGTGAACTCATTTTTATCTTGTGCAGTGAGCAAGACGTGGCTGTGTTAATGAAATCCTGGTACCCTAGTAGCACATATCCGGAAGCATATGGGACAACGAAAGTAATCTGGAAAACTAACAGCCGGAAATATGCTCTCTCGGTTCTCGTGGCTTTTTCTTATAATTTTATGGTTCCGTGGTATTTTTGTCGCCGAGTTCCATCATGGAGGAGGAGGTTTTACTTTCTAATGGCATTGCGTGGTCTCCCGCCACCTATATTTCACGCGTGGCGTACACCGAGGAAAATGCTCTCCTTCGAGAAGATGCGCGCAAGAAATGCACTCTTCTTTGGGAACGACGTGAATGTTTTCGTGAGTTTCGCGCCTAAAGTCTTCGCTGCCCTCCATAGAAAGATAGATTAATAGCCATGTATGAACCGTAACGGAGTATAGCATAGCATAGCGGCAGAGGTCCTGGGTTCGAATCCCGGCCTCGGCATTCTTTGTGAGTGCCCTGGTAAGGATGTCGAATCTACGCTTCCTAATACAAATGTGTATGATACATCCTTGGAAATGGGATGACTCAAGGATTCCAGAAATGTAGGATTTATGGTGAGGAAACAATTGGAAGTTGAAAAAACATAGTTTTAGTTTGAGGAACCTCCATTCAAAATGAAACATAATGAGCCTAATTTGCTTGAGGATGTAAGTTAAATGCCTAATTTGTCATATAAGGGTTGTTGGGTTTGGTTATCTTAGCATAAATAATACATTTCCAGTGTATTTGTGTATTTATGCTAAGAGAACCAAACATAACGGACCTAACGTAACAACATAGGCATTCCTCGAGAAACGTCACAACGCAAGGTTGTCCTTACGCTGTGCGATAAAGAAGACAAGTGAAGTCAGTGTCTCCCTTATCGCACAACGATCAGACAACCTTGAACAATAAAATAACCAAAAACCATATATTTCTCAAACAAATTGAAGGAAAGCAATTTAAAAGAGCGAAAATAATTTACAGCTATTAAAAAATAGAAACTTCAATATCCAAAAAGAAAATGAAAACCGTAAATACCGATGAAAACACGAAATATAGAAAGTTGATCCTAGTGGAAATTAGCATCTATATCCACATTAAAAACCAAAGTTCGACCTGGCAATACTGTGTGTTTACAACATGAATGTGGATACAGGAGAAGCTATGGTAAGTAATGTAAGAAGGTTTGTATTATTTCATAGAGCAGGAACATCTAATTGAAAAATACACAGTGCCAAATCGAAGCTCGAATTAAGTACTGCGAGTGAACATATATTGTTTTTACGCCGAAATGGTAAAACACAAGGGTCTATTTTGCAGTGTAGCCTCAAAATGTTTTTCCCCTTAAGAAATATAAAATTGAACATGTAGGCCTATGTATTTGCCTAAAATATATGCAAAAAACCTTACACATTTGCACCATGCTCCAATGTGTGAGATCAGGCGGGGAAAGGGGGGAAAGGGGCATATTCCTCAGGAATTTATATTGATAGCTGTTTCCATGTCACTTTTGCTACTAGGTGCACAATTTTAATCCATTATATGAAGAAAAGGAAGAATTTATGTTTAGGGGGTGAATCAAGCAAAGTGTTCGTTAGAGCTGAAAAAGTTACTTTCAGTAATGGGACAATAGTAGGAACGCTGTTGTAATTAAATGCTTTATGGGGATTATGACATGATCTGGAGGGATACGCCATTGACTTTGGGTGTGGATGACAATCACTGTCTGCACACCTGTACACCGGTCAGTTGGAATAAGAACAACTCCCTATGCACGAACAGGGCCGGCCCAGGTGGGTGAGGGACCTAGGACCAAAATTCAACTTTTCTTGTCTTTGTTGCAAAGTTTTCAATGAGCTCCCTGTAATCAAAAGACAAAATTCTTTTCTCAATGCGACGTAGTTGAACTCAAGTAATTTTTGATAAGTTTAAGCTTCGAAAAACTTCTCTCAGCACTAGCTACAGTAACAGGTATTGTCAGCAAAATTCTCAATGCAATATACGTGTTTCGAAAAGACACTGAAAGATACCGAATGTATTTTAGGGATTGTTCTGCTGTTTAAATTTCCTGAGCCAAGTGATCACGGAACACTTTCAGTTCTGAACAAATCACTGCCATCAATATCGATACATTCGGGCCTCCTCGATGTCATAGTGGGAGGGACATCATTTTGTAATCAAGTGGTCCCGGGTTCGATATCCGGTGGAGGTACATAGTGGTTCAGGTCTCACTTTAAACTATAAGTCCAGTCCCGATTAGCCATTCTGTGCCAAAAGTGGACTTAAAAACTCAAACTCAATACCGCGACATTCGCCATGACTCAATGTTATATCCAAATCCTTACAATACTTGGCTAATTCTTCTTGAGTCATACCCCGTAGTCAGGCACCTTTACGCATTGTAAATGTAAAACAAAATTATCACCTTACATGTATATTTGATATTGTATTTGCCGATGAGGACGACTTTATTTTTATTCTATATGGAAATGGCTTGGCCCTTTGATGCTCGGGGGCTCGGGCGATGCCCGAGTTGCCACCCGCTAAGGCCGTCTGTGTGCATAAATATAGTAGATATTGGCATCGCCATTACATCATCGCTGAAACTCGCCTTTCCACAATCATCAGCCCCTTGGGGATAAACATCAGAACACTTCCCTATCACACTTGGTCATCGACCTACAAAGTCGCTTGGACAAATTTTCCCTCTGGCATTGATCTTGTCTGAGAAGACAGTAATGTGGTTCATCATCAAAGTCGTTGGTGCCATGATTACAGACTCAACACCAACCCTACGTATTGATGTCTGTCTAAGGCTGCATCCTCCTGAAGATTGCGGTTAACCCTTGAGGTATCAACACGGCAGCAATCCAAAGAAGAGCAATTGGGTCCTGGAAATTGCCCATCGGAATATTACGAGGAATTCTACAAGATTACTATCTTTAGGTACCGCTCCTTCTTTCATTGTAGGTTATTTCACGCGTCAGAGCGGAAGTTTGGTCCTAACGAAGAGATCCTGTGGATCCGGGCTATTAGCGAAACGAGACAAGAAGAGAATAGGCAAACGTATATACTAAATGACATGCTATTTTTTTAAATAACAGATTGGTAAAATTATACCAACACACTGATATTCCTATATCCGCTGATACCAATAGAGTACTGATCCATCTTGTCTCGTAGCTCTCTCTCTCTCTCTCATACACACACACACACACACACACACACACATACATATGCATACACACTTGTGTGGACCTATAGCTTAAAGTACGATTAGTACACCGGGAGATTAGTAGATCCTCAATAAAAATACCGTTGTCTCCTTCCACACATTTAATTCTAGGAAGGATATTCGAAGGGATTGTATTCGGTAAGGCAATTACCACTCACTCACCTTGCTCAGCCGTAAGCTCCGTCGTTTCGACTTCAGGTCGATACAGTCCAGTAACACACTTTACTATTGACAGCCGATGGAAGCGATGAAGAATGAGAAGGGAGTGAGACGTTGCGTCTCGCTCTTTAATACGCGAAGGTGCATGACCCCCGTTAGACACAATGCTCCTGCCAAGCTGGAGCACATGTATATTATGCTGAGAAAGGGTCTTGCATACGTCATTCTTGTCCTACCGTCTACAATACATAAATCCAGACTAATAGTAGTAACTACCAGGCACGCATCTAGAAATATATTTCGGGGGGGGGTCTGAACCAAGTGTCTCAGGAATAGTAGGAGTAGTAATAATAATAATAATAGAAATAATAATGTTTAATTTTAAAAAAATATATTGAATGAAATTAATACTACGTAATTACAATACATAAATTAATATTATATTATTATTACACGAATAGGTAAAAATACTGTATAAGAATAGAGATATGACAGCTTACCTGTAGTTAAGATCGGAATAATTTACATAAAAACAAGTGCCCTGGCAATGAAATAAATGTCAAGCAGATGAATAATTGAATATTTATCGAATAACAAAAATGATGTTACATGTAGTTGGAGAAAAGTAAGTTAGTTTCTGATTAATATTTTATGCATATTATTTTGAGTAGTAGTGTACATAAATCTTCTTTGTAATGCCATTCAAAGCCGTATGATCCCAATATAATTCTTGCCTTCTAAAAAGTTCAGATGAAATTAATAACCATCGATTATGCAAAAAATGCTAATATTTTCATTACTTAATTTTAGTACTTGGTAAGTGTTTCGGGGAGTCCGGATCCCTGGACCCCCCCCTAAATACGTCCTTACTGTGCTTCAAAGCCGTATGATCCCATTATAATCATTGTCTTCCGATAAATTCAGAGGAAATTATACAGCGGATATAGGAATATCAGTGTGTCAGTAAAATTTTACCAATCTGTTATTTAATTTAAGTACTTGATAAGTCTTTCGGGCGGGGGTTCCGGACCCCCTGAACCTCCCTAAATACGTCCTTGGTACGTATATTCGTGTTTGGCATCTCGAGATCTACGAAGTCTAAGGTTTAGTTCGACCATTAGAGTCTCCGGCAGGGTTCGAAGTTGGGCGGACGTGGGGGAGAACTACGCCCCAGTTAATATAAATTTCATAAAGCACCCCCCAAGCTAGGATAATTTGCATAAACATCCCCACATATCTCGAAATTCCAAATGCGCAACACTACGGTGCTGTAATATTTTTTTTATTCCACGCGACCACCGCAGTGATAACAGAAATTATCTCGTGAGAAATAAATGTGTTTCCGGAAATCCTTCAGCTCCTTGGGTCGCTAGCGACAGCACATCACCCACATTGTCAACGACACGTGACCACCGTAATTGGACACGTACTCCACTCAAGCCTCAACGGTGTCTTCCTGGACAGACAAAACACACTTTTTTTCTTTCTCCCCTAATTAGCGTTCACATTTTCGGTAGCAATGAGCGTGGTGGCGAGATATTCATCGGAGGCGGTACTTCTTCCGGAACGGGGTTAATGGTTTGAGGGATGACCAGAATCTTGTAAGAAGCACGTTGGTGAGCATGCTCTTTCAACGTTTCCGTTACGAAGCAAGGAGTTTCCACTGGGTGAATACTCGAAGGAAATTGTCTTTGAGGGGTTGGCGTTGGCGGTGCCCGCTGCAGATCAGTCTTTATGTGAGCACCAGAGTAAAGAAAAGTTATCAGATAGACTCTGCTTTGATAGTTATAGTTGCTTAGGATGTAGGAGGAGGAACTGTGGGATATTAACCTTCGATAGTTCCAGAATATTCTTTATGGAAATGGGCTCGTACAGTCAACGCATTCAATAGTAACATGTACGTGATTTGTACAGCGCAATTTTGAGGCATTTTTTTTTAACGGTTTGAAAAATCAATTAACAGTAATTCTATTTAGTGAAAGTGGAAATA
The DNA here is from genome assembly GCF_977018435.1 of Lepisma saccharinum. Classification (NCBI taxonomy): domain Eukaryota; kingdom Metazoa; phylum Arthropoda; class Insecta; order Zygentoma; family Lepismatidae; genus Lepisma; species Lepisma saccharinum. The sequence goes on from NC_139234.1 coordinate 39,415,098, forward strand.
GACTAATTACATGAAGCAATAGAAAAACAATCTAATAATGTCACTGAACCTTTGACAAAAATGCTGTGTAGAGAAACAAATTGCGGCACTAATAAATATGGCGAGTTTACATATTTTTGTAATTTGATAACATTGCAATTATGTCACAGAATGTCCATTTTTTTAATATGGATGCTTTCAAAAACTCTTCCGGTTAGAAAGACAACCAGAGGGGTTGGACACATGATTAATTGGTTGATTTATTGATTTGTTTCACTTTACCATGTACTTCGTATTGGACATCTAGTTGAAAAAAAAATAATATGTGGGAGTAATTCATATTTTTATTATTCAGCGTCAATTTTCTGCTTCTCTTGGGTGTAAGGGATGACAACCAAATGTCAACCTCCCTTCCACGTAGTACACACTGGACTGCCTTTTGCAGGCTAGCTAGGTTCTGGCGTTTGGACTCTCAACCAGTATAATCCTCCTTGGAGCTCGTATTGTGCCCTGTCCTTGTGTGTTTGTGATTATCCTTTCATCCTTTCTTCTTTATCACCATTCATCCTAATCTTCACGATTACCAAAATGTGGATGAATTTCTGCCCCTTCTAGCTAATCGCGACGGCGAGGTTGAGTGATTAAATGAAATTGATTAAGGAATTAATTAATTATAATTTTTGGATACGTCGGCACACATGGCTATTTTGCATCCTTCAATGTACACGGGGAAATATCACGTATCTAAATTCCTTATCTGAGAGTTAAAAAGGGGTGTAAGAAGCAAGGTTGTAAAGGAACCCGCACTGAACAAACATATTACAAAGGTGAGGATACACTAAAATCTTCCTAAGAGACAGTGGAAGAGATCCACTAAAAACATTACTTGTGAAACATTGTTGTCATCACCGAACAGAGATGGTAAACAGTTGGGAAGATTAAAGGTTTATCTGAGGAAAGTAAAATCACCACATTCAATAAGAACATGCCGAACACTTCAAATGACATTACAGTCACGACACATTGGAGGGTCCAGCCCTTGCAGCAAATGAGCATGGGTAAAGTGGCTGTGTCCTATCCGCAGCCAAGTTACAATTGATGAAGGGACGCTCGCAATGAAGACCTTTGCCGGGACTCGAACCTGGGATTTTTGTCTGCGAGATTTAACACGCTCTGCCAGCGAGTCGCCGTGTGTGTATGTGTCGCATGATAATGATTCCACAATACCTAACTCCGGGTTCAAATAGAATAAGGATTGTCACAGAAAATTCACTGAAGATTGTCATAGAACAGGTCCCTAACTACCTGGTAAAGCCCGTCCCATAATTGTCAAATTTGCAAATTAACGTACGAGAAACAATAACAAGAAAAAGCTTCAATAACAAGAAAAAGCTCAAAGGGCTTAAGATTACTATTAATAAGGATCTGTGTAACTCACGGCTGTAACTTCTACGATCTGCAACAGCGAAATTTGGATATAAGAATGTGTTTAGCCAGGACGGAAAAGTTATCGTAGTTAAGGATGGAGTATGATACTTTATTACGCCAAGAAATGAACTATGCAGTGATGTGCCGTACACTATAAGCTTACGTCTACATGAGTTGTCTACACGTAATCTACGTGTAGATTACATTGGGTTGTAGTTTACATAGACTACGTAGACAATCAAATGTGCATTTAAATTAATTTTCAAAGCTTTCATGAAAGGAAAGTGACATTTTCAACTATATTTGTTCCTAACGAACTGACAAGAATCCAATTTACAACAAAATTTCTCTTCTCTTCTATCACCAACTATGGAAGATGATAAATAGTGTGCCAAAAAAACAACAGATGACAGTCGTGAGGCAAAATTAGTCTATTTCCCATAAAACACTAGAATATATCCTATATTAGGTTTTTTCCTAGGTGAGAAATTGTTCGAATTTGGAAGGGAGAGTATGAAAAGTTCTCTTTACACATCAGCAACTGATACGCAGTATAATTTTGTTTTTCTTCCACGGCGCTCTTTGCTAAGTTATCACTTTTAGCCATGTTGATTACATAGATTACGTCATCTACGTGTATAAAATAGTCTACGTGTAGAATGTAGACTATCGTTGTTTACGCGTAGACGCACATCACTGACTATTGATACTATAAATTGTGAACAGCAATTCAATAAGATAACGTATAAAATTGCAAATTTGGTAGCCGGAGGCTTGACGTTTTATTATGTTAACTACATTCTTTCACAAAGTCTGTTTGTTGTACATGTTTGTGGATCTTAGCATGTGTCCCTGAAATTCAAGGCGCGATAGTGGCGTGTTATGTACGAGTAAGAGATAGTCATGTGAGTATTTCGTAGGGCTGTTTAAATATTGAATATAAAGATCAAAAGGTTAAAAATAAAAAAAAAAAGTTATGGTGTAATGAAATTGAAACAGATTTATATTCACCAGGTATGTAGGTATATTGACAACTATACTTAAATCTTTATCATGTTAGAGTTGGATACAATACATGAACCCTCTCCTTCAGTGGATTGCACGCAGCTAATTGGATTCAAACACGATAAAATTTCAGACACCCGGTCCCTTAATTGTGTATAAACTTGAACCTTTCCCAAGGTCAATGCATGTAGCACATTTAAATTGTGGATCGCTAATGGAAAATTTCCATGAATTCTACAGTTTCTTACTTTGTGTGAAACTGGGTTAGTTGACTCATTGTCGAATAATGCGACAAATTTACCAATTTTTAAGAAATGATAGAGTGGGACAACATGGGGGAGGAATAATTGTATATGTCGCAAACATCTGAAGGTCAAGATCCAATCAATGTCTCCTTCATAATATAGGCACACGGTATATCGACCACACGATTGTAAAGTTGATAATTTTGAGAACGACTTTATTAATTTTCATCCACAACATGATAATGTTTTGCTCATCGGGGATACGAATAATAATTTGCTTGCTGATAGACCAGATTCAAATATATTTCGTTACCTTAGACAGCCTTCGGCCTGAAAATTGTATAATTTGATTCCACATACCATAGTGGAAATACGAAATCATGGCGTGACGTTGTATTAACAAATAATGAAAATGTCTAGTAACTCACGGACAGGTTAGCGCTTCTGGTATATCGGCCAGGCATGGCATACTTTTTATTTCGTACTTTTTGAAGGCACCGCAATATCGACCAAGAATAATAATATACAGGATCAAAAAAAGAAAACAACTGAATGGTGTGACCTAGCAAAGGATTGATTTGCTTTACTTTGCTTCGCTTTTCTGCCACTTTTGGCTAATCGCAAAGATGCGGATGAGCGATGATATGATGAAATTGATGAAGGGACACTCACAAAGATCTCCCATGTCTGGCCGGGATTCAAACCCAGGAATCTGGTTTCGTAGCGCGCTGTACTAATCACTCCAACCTAAAAAAGTAGGGAGCCATGTTGCTTCTTCTTAAAATTTGCTGTCTGTAGATGAAGAGATAAGAATTTTTTCATCATTTAATTATCGATTTTGGCCGAAAAATATTTACTTGTTTAACAAAAAGAAATATTTTTCATGGTCTCCTGTGCGTATTTTATATGTTATATGTACGTCTACGATTGATATTTTTTTATTGCGATTTGTCTGGTGTGAAAGGTGTCTGTGTGTTCATTGTTTTCTGTGTTTGTATGTGAATCATATTATGAATGTATAGTATGAACTACAGTAAAATCTCGTTAATCCGGACTAATGGGGGGATAAGTTGACCGGTTTAACGAAAGTCCGGATTAACTGAAATAACCTAAAAGAACAGTAGAAAGTGCATTAGACCTCCGTTTATAGCAACAAAACACGTTTGTTATGGTGTATTTAAAGGGCATACGCCTAAATACACTATACAGTACAGTACAAAGTCTGCGGGAAACAGAAGTTTATGAGTGGTTGACTGCCTTTTCTTTGGGAAGTTCTCTTGTTGACTTCTAGCCACATTTAAAACATTGCATTCTGTTTTTTTTTGTTTTTTTTGTTTTGTTTTGCCTTTTGCCTGTCCGGATTAAGCGAAGTCCGGCTTATCGGGATCAGGATTAACGAGGTTTTACTGTATATGGTTGAATGTAAGACAAGGAATGAGCCTTAATGTCTGTTGCCTAGGTATATAAAATATAAGAGCTTAAAACATAAATTGCCCTCAATTTGAAAATTGAACTAATGGAAGTTTACGTGATGGAACTGTACATGTACACGCGACTCACCTACAAGTAACACGTAACTGTTGGCGTAAGGTTCAGGTACATTTATCTTCTGTATTTAAGGTTCGGTGAGCAAACATTGTTAACTGTCCAAATCCGTCAGTGAAGCAGACATTTCTTCCACGAGGAACTCCTTTCCTGGCTACCTGAACCGAAGCGGTCAAGCATAAGTTCGAAGCTTGGGCATTCGTAACCTTTACGTGGGTGAAAGATCCCGCCGATACTTGCCACGAGCGATCACATGCTTTTCGACTTGTTCTACTAATTCACCACAATATCTGTAGCTCGGGCCTTGGAACAGTGGCACTGATATCCAATTATGGATATTCGAGTTTGGAGTTCAATTAAAAATTCCAAAATGCGTTCGATATTTTATCGTCCTCAGAACAAAAAAAGTGCCAGTTTGTTGGCGTTTTCCAAACGACCGCTCCGTTTGAAATTCTATAGATAAAAAACTTGTGATTCAATCGTGATGTAATTTAAATACAGTTCAGGTAGAAATGTTTTTAACACAATTCTTAATTTTCAGATTTTTTAAATCGGCCAAAAAAGCATGCTATTACTGAACACTTTACACGATCTGTATTTTAGAAATTTAGAATTTAAGAATCTCACAGAATCTTTTACAAAACAAGTTATCGGACTACTTCAAAATTATTAACTGGATTGCCTGATTGTGAGGAAATCTGTACCGGGCATGCTTGTGAGGGATGCCCCCCTTTCTTAAACTGCTACCAGAGGACACTGAATGCTTCCACATTGTGATGTTTCGTTTCTTGTGATAACAACATTTTGAATGCATTCGTTATTAATACATAGCCTGCAACGATTAGATTAGTTCAAATATTACACCCATATTTCCGTACATAGTGGGCACATGAATTAAGTTAAAATGATACCAGCAACTTTCCGTACAATAAACTACAGATATTCTTTATCTGTTGCTAAATAATAATATTGTCAAATTTTATCGTAGATTTCTACTGATGTAGATCTATTTCCGAATACCAATTTGAAATATTTAGATTATGTCGATTTTAATGTAAACAATTGTTCTAAAAGAAAAAAAATTGAAACCATCATTGAAAAATATTCAAGGATGTTTTATTTTTATATGTATGGCAGTAAGAATGTTAGTAAATATGTACAGTGGGATCCATGAGTATTACCTTGCAAATTGTTCATCACCATGTTCGTGCACTTTATTTGACCCAATAACAGCTTCAAGAATTAAAAGAAAACTCAAAACAAGCTGTTGACAAGTTCTTCACCGTCATACATAAAAATCCATCGCTTAAAAACACATAGGATGTAAGAGAAAAATTAATGAAAATAGTCATGGACAATTTGCACGGTAATACTCATGGATCCCACTGTACATGTACTTACTTCCAAATTCTGGTAGACATTTGTCGACATTGTGGTATATTTAACCCCAAATTGAGACTTAATGGCTGGACATTAGTATCTAGTCCCACACAAGTTAGACTACACTTACAATATCTTTCATCATTATTACCATAAATACCATTATTAAATATAACATTGTTGTTCCACTAGTGACACTGTTTGGCCTAATTGTTGTATGTACGTGTACATAGTTGCAGCGGCGTGTTCTCCCATGTTATCTGGTTTAACGCCGGTAAACCAACTTTTTTCACACAAGTATATATAGAAATTGCGAAAAATTTGAAGTTGTCGGAATTTTCTTTTGGTTTTACTTGCATTTCATTATTTTATTAATTGTTATTTTATTTCCATTATATCTAATTAATATATAATAAAAATAAATAATAAAATGAATAAGAATTGTTGCAGTAAACCACAGGCCAGACTTTCAGAATGACCAGTGCATACATAGTTCTTTCGTCAGACACAATTGCATAAAGTGTACTGCGGAAACACACACGTAAACACACTAGGACGGGGGCAAGAAGCCAAAACTAGTGAGCAATGACAGTTTACTTTCCCTTGGTCTATAAGGTTTAGCATAGTGCAGGAGCAAAAGTTGCAAAAAGTGGGGGAGCAACTGCCCCCTAAGCGCCGCCACTGGCAAGATCTATCCCATTATTGAAATGGCTGATCTAAAATTATAAAATGTTTATCTGAAGTCTACTAATGAATTACAAATTATATAAATTATAAAACATGTTTATTAAACAACAAAAATATAAATTACAAATAATATACAACGTTCACAACAGAGAACAGTATAGTATTTGAACACAACAATGATGACAACAATGGCATGTGAGCAAACAGAATGACTTTCAAGAGCATGAAGTAAAGTTCAACAACGATTTTGAAGTTTTAGTAGCGCCAAAAGATTTGAATTTCATAAATTAAATGACGATGAAACATCTTCAGGTAACTTGCAATAATTTAAGGAATAATAAATTAGTGCTTCATGAGTTTAATGTTCATATCTCCTTGGATCTTTGGTTTATGAGCTGCTTTGGACGACCTGAAAAATAAACAGGATATGAATATCATGCGGTGGAAGTGTACATAAACGCGTAGATTAATTCACATATAGGGCCTATATACATTTTCATATTACAGAATAGGAAAGGGTTTCCTTTGAAATTTGAAATTTGTGTGAGAAAAATATATTGAATGGAAGTTAAATAATACCTTACAGTCTTACCAGAAGAGAATGACGGCGGCCAACTCGGGAACTAGACCGTCATTTGTTTATAACTCTCGCAGTTAGCGATTAATTAATTAATTAATTTACAGTACTATCAGATGAATTATGAACGGAGTGTTATCACAGAAAATCACATGACCTTGGCATTCATGTGCGATATTCATCTAACGTTACTAATTATCTGGTTCTTCGAGATGGCCTGATAGAGATATTGCATATGCTAACGAGTTCTTAATAACTACCGTCTTGTATTGTAAATTAGATAAGAATCATAGGATCTTAATCGTGCCTTCGATCTCCCCTGTCAACATATTAAATTCTTAACTCGTATTCTTTAAACTACATGGAACTTATGTTGAAGGGACAATTATGTATAATTTTAGTGAGACTGAATTCGAATTTCAATTGTTTTAATTTCATTTTATGCACAGAAAAGGCTAATCAGGACTGGGCCTACAGTTTAAAGTGGGATCCGACCCACTGTGCCATACGCCTCAACCGGGTACCGAACCGGGTACCGAACCGGGTACCGAACTGGGACCCCTTTTAATGAGGCTATTACACAGAGTAGCAGGAAATACTTAATTTCGTTTGGGGACGAGCTAAATTTAAACTTCTCAGCTAGTTCAGAACCAGCAAGTCTTCTAGTTCTAAGGTAAACCATCTGTACATTGTAAGATATATACTGGGTAAGCTATGCAATGAAAGCATATCACGGCGAGGGGGGGGGGTAAATGTAGGATACCACACATACAGAATTTTTGTCGTTTATGAAGACAGTGTGATCAGCACCATGCTCCAACGGCTTTAGATTCCGGGCTCGCCTCCAAGTATCCTTTTTTTCGAGACTGAGTGAACCCCAGAGCCCCTCCACGCAGAGATATCGCTGGAAAAATCCCCCCCTTCCCCCATATGAAATCACCAACTCCGGGTCTCCCGCAAAGATTTTTTTTTAAAAAAAATTGTATTTAAGATTACACTAATTTTGATTTATAGCTATAGGGACCTTGGTTGTTCTGATTTCCAAAGTTTTCAAAATAATCAAGGTTTACATATTGTAAATTGTTAAGAGATAAATACGTAAGTAATGTTAAAAGATTAGTATCGAGGTTTACATATACTGGACAGCAAAGGCACTGTAAATAACCTAAAAGATCTAATCAAAACCGAAAACAGGTCAAACTCACGCAAGTTACAGCAAGGTCAGTGAAGCCAGTGTGTTTATTGTAAACAACAATGTGTTTCTATCATTCAACATGAAACAAGTAGAACGTAGCTTGAGCGTCAACACACAAACAAAGCGCTCCGTTTTAGCTGGCTAGACAGTGTTTTCGTGTTACATGAAAACAAAGCAATCTCTTGGAGCAAACCAACAGAGTAAGTTCCATTTCTATCAGTTTGGCAGCCTTTTCACATAAAGAAAATTATTCAATGTTCCCTGTAAGAACTAAGCCAATATAAACAAATGCTAATGGCCTCCTGGAAATCCTATTGGTTGTACCAATGTCATCTGTCTTGCGCGTAGGAATATAGTACATGCATTTAGCTGCTATATTGAATTTGTGGGATCTTTTTTATAAGCTGTAGAACCATGACGAGTATGTTTATGTACAAAATAACACCGGAATTAACATATAAGAAAGGAACAATTTTTCACAAGCCGCGTGCTTTTGTGTACATTAATTTCGTTCTTGCAGTGGTTGTAAAATAGTTACTTTGACCCATAATAGAGGGGAGTTGTGTGAAATCTGAATTCTTATATCTTCCGAACAATTAAAATGAGGTCTGGTCTAGAATTGGCAATACCATATAAATTGTCTTAAATACATGTGTTAATTTATAGTAAGACTACCAACAAATAAAATATCAAATATGGCTAAAATTAGTTTTTAATCACAAAGTGTTAAAGGTAAAATTATGGGCTAGTTTTTCATAAAAACATTTGAAAGTCATATTGAGTGTATAATAATATAATTATAAATTTATAAAATATAATATTTAAAATATAATTTATTATAACATATTGAGTGAATATTTCAAATTTTGGCTTGATATTTGTCTCTACTAAAGAAACAACGAACTGAAAAAGTTCATCAATACAACGTAGATTCTTCCCTTTTTTATGAAAACACACTTTGCGCCTTTAAAAGTACCCTCTTTGTCTCCTTGTAATTAAGTGATCCCGGGTTCGATAACCGGGGAGGCTCCGGGCAGATCCAATTCTGATTAGTTTATTTGTGCATAAAATGGACTTTAAAAAAACGAAAACTCACAAGTCAAATATGATATTGGGATTATGATAGTTGTCAACCAGTTTCAGCAGAACATTTCGCAGCTCAGTATAGTTGATACGAGGGCACGGTATCGGGTCGCGGCCCGGCGGTTGAAAAACAATGCACTAGAGTACTTTACCATGTTGACTAATATATTTTGTACTAAAGTGCCTCCATAAGCTGACTTTTTAAAATAAAAGCAGTCAGGTAAATGGCCAAAACACGGCCTCTTTTCACGATGTTGAAGGCAAATTACAGCCGATAGATAACTGCATCAAAAAACTTGATAAAGCGAAATGAACGTTGTGTTTAAATCTTAAAACATTGTATATATCGATACTTTATTGAGGATCAAACATAATGCCGGTTGGGCTCTCTTCTAGTCTAAATATAGCTCGTTTGAATGAAGCTTTCGCTGCGCATGCGCGAACAACAAACTGAAGCAACACGATGCACGGTATTGAGAAAACAGCACAGTCCGAGAGGCACGTAAGCGACACGCGACACGTGCATCTTGCCGTGTCTCTTCGGTTCGAAAGGTTGCATTGATTACCGAGTTTTGGCTTCCAAGCGACACGTGTTTCGTGTTGCATGTCGCGTGTTTCTTCGGTGTGAATTCTCCCTAACATTTGAAAACTAGTGTCATAGCACTGACAAAACTATGATAATAACGTACAATTAGGTACCTCACAACATTTAAAAATTACGGCCACCAACCCCAATGCAAGCAAGCATTACAGTGGCGTTCGATATTCAGTCGCGCCCTTTCAAATATCCCTGGTCTTTTGCGAATCACATCATAATCCTGGCAACTAACTCGAGTGATTCAACTAAACAAGTGATTCGAGATATTCCCAGACGATAAAACTGAGTCGATGTAGGGCAGGTGACCTCGCAGGCCAGAGAATACGGCCTCCGCATCCAATCCAACGAGCAGGGAAGGTAACAACAAGTTGGTGCGGGTATCCACACTGAAGTGATGCGATGCTTCGTAGCTCAGTACGTTGGCTTCTGAGACCCTACGTTCCCTATTTCAAACTGTTCTTGTTTTCCTTTCGCACGCTTTTACTGAATCACCCTGTATACATATATACACACACGAACAAGAAAGAAAATGATATTAAGTTACACAAAAGCAAAGGGACAAGTAGATAACGAACAGAAGGTAAACATAACTTGTGTCAGCATGTCATTGGCTACTCACCTACGCGTCATCCATCTGCTGCTGCCTCTGCCCCCTGTAGGCGAGCTCCTGTGCGTCGTCCCCCATGTCCCCCAAGGACCTTCCCGAGCTGTATCCGTAGCCCCCGATGTGCGAGTACTCCTGGTGCCCCTGGCCGTGGCTCATGAGCTGCTTGAGGCCGTTGATGACCGACAGCAGGAGTGAGATCTTGCCCACGAGGAGAGCCTTGAAGGCAAGGACCTTCACTGCGATCAAAGCCAGACCGATGAGACCCAACTTGTACATGATACCCAAGATGATGATGCCGCCGCCTCCCTTCTTGCCTGCAATGACAATGATTAAATTTCGTATGTCTTGTGATAAAGTTATAAGCAATTCGATAAGCAGACAAAAATGCACATCTAAACTGAAAGCCAGTGCCTATCTATTTGTCTATTCTTATTATTTTGCAGGGTCTCCACAACGCAGAAGGTAGTCTGATAATAATAGACAAATGCAGAAAAGAATGTGTCATGGTGAGCGAATGTAGTAACTAAAGTTAAAAGTGGGAGCCGAACCACTAGATGGGCCAAACGGGTATCGAACCCGAGACCCCTTGATTACAAGGTGACAACGTTACAAATAAGGCACAGCTGTATCATCGTGTGTGTCCTATTATCAATTTCATGAGAATACTGCATTTACTGCCCTTGCAAAAAGAAACATCTCTGTTTCTTTCCTGCATCGTGCTACGTTCCTTGTCTTTCCTTATTCTACGTTTATATCTCTCTTCATTTCTTCCTCTATTATTTAACGTTTTCTTTCTGTCTCTTCTTCCTCTGTTCACTCTCTCTACCTCCTCTCTCTATGTCTATCTTTTTCTGTTTTCCCAATTTTTCTGTCTACCTACTCTTACTGTTTACCTACATACAGACATCTTTCTGTCTTTCTTTCTTACTCTGTTTTCTCTTTCTTTATTCCTCTCTCTCTCTCTCTCTCTTCTTCTTTTCTTTCTCTCTCTTCTCTATCTTTGTTTCTATCTTTTTTATCTCTTTATCTCTCTTCTCTCCAGGCCCGCCTTCAGTTCCTAATGATATTAGGCAAAACTATTTTCTGTAATTTCTTTGCAGTGAAGAGTAAAAATATATACAGCAGATATTATTTTGCTCACAACTTCCGTGAAGGATAAATTGACAGAATATGAACAACAGCTAATACATTTGCTCATCTTATTTATAAGAAGTAGTATAAGTAGTGGCAAGTATTTAGTAGATTCTCTTCTCTAGACTCTAGAAGATTCTTTTATAGGGCAGCTTCTTTATCTGTACGTTCGCTGCCCCTGTTGCGAACTCCCGTTTAGACAGTAATCTGTGACTTTGATGTCATCATGCAAATTCTCTCCGCATCAAAGGTCAACAGCTCCCATGTTTTGGAAACGAAGGGTAGTTTCATTGCTTCCGCCGGGGGTGGAATGTATTGTAGACACTATGATTGAATATTGTGCATTTTTCTTGTGTGATATAAATATCTGTATCATCAAAAGTAGTATGGGGTGTGTAGTGTGGGATGATGTCAGTAGCAGTCAACACTTCAAAGAAACACCCTGGACTGCAGACTAACGAGGCTCTGGCGACTGGCCCCATGGCCAGTATAATTTTGTTTGTGTTGTCTTGTGTTTTGTCCTTATTTGTGCTGAGTGCTCCTTTACAGCCTCAGCTTTTAACGAAAGTCAGAAGATTTTAATATTTCATGCTTTTAGTTATGCAACGTTAGAGTTGTTCTGCGTAACGATAAGAGGCTGGACCTCGCATAATGTGACGGGTGCAAAATAGCCTTAGTGCTGATTCACCCAAAATTTTAAATTCAAATTCAAATTCAAACTTCAAAGAAACGATGTTTGAAAAGATATAAAAAAATAAAGTATTTGTATGATATTTCTAAAATCCATATAACTTAATGACACCCACACACATAATTTACCTTCATTTAATACTGTTAAACTTTTGAAAATTGGACTTGGTTTACAAAGTCCCTCCCCCTGATAACCTGTGAGCCCCCTTGGAGATCAATTCTAGCTGGGTATGGGTGTTCTTTGTGAGTGTCATGTCGTTTCAAAACGTCACATCATTCTCATGGCCTCGATTAGCCAAAAGTGCCAGAATGGCGATGTAAAATAACCTAATTCAATCAGTCTTTTCCTTCATTCCTCTCCCCCCAACTCTCTCCATCGTCCTAGCAACCTAACCCAAAAAAGATAGAAGACCAACTTTAAATAACAGCAATAGAAAGAGAAAGATCATCAAGCAGGTTATACAAGAACTCAAGAATGTGACAAATCCGGTTGCATGGTATTTGGGTATGTTTAAGCATTGCTACCATGTTCCTGCTACAAATCATAGTAGACCACACCTGAATTCTAAGACTGGCCCACTTGCAGCCGAGGTCAGGGTGCTTCGATGACCATGTGTAAGAGAAAACTAGCGCTGGGAAAGTCTTGACCTTAACATTCAAAGTGAGCTTTTAACAGTGAATACATTATTATCTTCATGTAGGTAATTCCACTCCCTTTCAATTGTCAAAAACAAACTCTAAGGGGAAAAAAGAGGTCACATATGCAACGAGCTTCTTGTGCTTAGCAACAATAAAGAAAGACTACAATACTATGACAGTGTTAAGAGAACAGTTTTTCTTTACTGAAAAGAAAAGTACAATGACGCTTCCTGACCTCGACAAAGCGTAACGGGTAGAAAAATACGGTTCACGCATATGATGTTGGCTTACATGTTTTCTCTTCTTTGTCATGTTATGCCCGAGTTTGATCTGAAAATCCGATTTGAATGTTGTCATTTAGAGGAAACGGTAAAGGCAATGTCCAGCTTACTTTCTTTCAACAAAAGGCAGATAAAAATCTAAGGTGCAATTATTGTGCTGTTTTTATTTTTTTGTTTCACGATTCTATTCTATGTCAGTACAGTTGCGACGACGCAGAATTATTTTGGATGGGCTTTGCTTTGGTTGGTCGTGGTTATTAGGATTCTCTTTCATGTTATTTGCTGTTGTTTCATTCTTCTTCCTTTCTTTCTCTGTGTCACCCTGTCTCGTTTCTCTCTCTCTCCTTTTCTTGATATCCTTCTTTCTCTCCCTTTCTTACTCTGTTTGTATCTTTCCTTTTGTCTCTGCTTCCCCTTTTCTGTCTTTCTTTTCTTCTCTTTCACATTCGTTCTTCTTCTATTTCTCTGTCTGTCTTTCTTTCTTCTTCTCTTTCTCTGACGTTCTTTCTTTCATCTTACATTCCTTTGTATCTTTCTTTCTCTGTTTCAGTATTACATTCTTCCATCTTTCTTCGTCTATTTCTCTGTCCCCTTCTTTCTCAATTTCGATACATTCTTTTTTTTTTAATATTTCTCTGTCTCTCTATCACATTCTTTCTTTCTCAACAGTTTCTCTATCATATTCTCTCTTTTTTCCTCTTCAATTTTCCATCTTCTTTCTTTATCTACTTCTCTGTGACATTAGCTCTTTCTACTTCAATTTGTCTTCTCCTTTCTTTGTTCCTCTGTTTCTCAATCACATTCATCCTTTCTAATATATTTCCCATTCAGTCTTCTTTCTGTTTCTCCGTTTCTTTCTACTTCTGTCTCTAACCCTTTCATTCTCTCTGCGTGTACGATTGTTTCTCTATCGTAAATGTTGTTCGCTACGGAGGTTGCCTGCTATTATACAATCAGCAGCAAGCCAATTGTTTATCACAACTGTGTTTTTTTTTTACCTTCGTTCTGCGTTTTCAGAGAAGGTAATTGTAATTGTGGTGGAACTGAGATTGTCCTGTGTTTATTCATACTTCTGTTTCAATTCTTGGACACATTGCCGGCCTCCGTAGCGAAGTGATTAGCGCATCGTGCTACGACGCCAGTGGTTCAGGCTTGGAATCTCGGCCAGGACATGGGTGTTCCTTGTGAGTGTCCTTTCATCATATCATCACTCATCGCCATCTTCGCAATTAGCCAAAAGTGGCAGAAAAGCGATGTAAAATAAGCAAAATCAATCAATTAAATGCCACAGTGAGGAAAACGGATGATTGAACATGATGGACAATTTGCCTACTATTACCTTTGCCATTTACCGTACCAAACATTGGCTTAGATAATTTTCAAATTAACGCAACGACCTTAGGTCACACTATCTGCCCTAGATGGCGGTGTAGCTATGTAACAAGTTACAAGTTCGGTTCAAATATCTTCTCCATTTGTGTTTAGTATCAATGTTGACTTGCAGATGTTCAAACGTGACGTACAATACAAATTCTATATATATAGCCTATATATTATGCAGCAATGACATTCTACTTTATCTTCCCTATACGCTAGAGAATGAAGCTTTCTGGAAAAAAAAACAGTCAAACAATTAGACATTCAATACAAAGTGACAAAATTGTAATTCAGATCAAGCCATAGTTGTTTACTTGGTTTTGTTGTATCGTGTCAGCCTTCAATCGAGTGAACTCAGATGAATGTAGATATCATTAAATGTTATAAAATTAAATTTAAAAAGAGAGCTGTACGTGGTATTTTTGAGCATGGGAAGGAAGTTCCCTTGCGATTTTAATTGTATATTTTTTTTAAAGTTACGGAAGCCGCTGTTTCTAGTACGTGAATTATTTTTAAAAAAATAAGTAGTCTGCATGTGAAAAAGAAACACAAACCTTCAAAAATTAATACAGTAAAGGAAAATTAAAGTTGCTTGCATATATACACAACAGACCAACAGATGGGAGTCCACTGCTAATTTTGTAAAAAAAATTCTTGGTTTCATTACTCCTAAACCTTGCCTTTGAGATTGTTTCGAGAAACACCTCTAATTTATTTGAAATAAATATTTTAACAATATATGCCTATTAGAAAGTCTCTTTCGAACTTCAATACACTAATATGAAATATGTCAGATGTAGTCCATTTGGATTAGTTGTGGCAACCGGCGCAAGCGCGCATGCGCTAACTGGACAAGTCCAGTGGCGTAATAGGGTGACAGTTGCAAGTGAAGAGCAGATGTGGAAGCAGTTTTCATTGAAATTGTCATTGTTTCGCTTGAAAAGTCTTGTTATTGTTACGACTTGTAACAACCACCATAAATCACAAACACTAATAGGAACGGATGATAAACAACCGAATGCACAGAAATGAAAATGTGACCTTAGTTTCGCCAATATTTCCACCTACTTCCCTTACCTAGTTTGAATTCGTCCATTAGACCTACGCACATATTTTCACAGTCGAACAGTATGACTTTTTCACAGAACTAATGGGAAAACTGATTCTATACAGGAATTCACATTCATGCAGTGCAGTGAGAGTACAGAAAGGAACAGAATAAGCCAAAGTAGACCAAATTTAGATGTTAAATATTATATGACCATTGCGTAATATCTCAGTTGCGCATTAGGGATACTGACATTCAAAAATACTAAAAAAGATTTTTCTATGTTTTAAGAAACTACGCGTATTCGCAGTCTATTAAAAGTAATGTTTTGATTAGATTACATTTCAGAGGGATCTCAAAGCTCTTAAATCTTGTACTATTGGTGTTAAAATGGTGTTCATTACAACCGGCTGTATTATTTAAACACAAAGTTAAAAGTTTTCCAAAATGTGCTGTGGACCTCCTGGGACCACTGTTTGTGCCGCTTTAACACCGGTGTTTTTTCTTCTTTTCATTGTAACTAAGAAGTGTTTCACATAGCATTTGAAAGCAGGAACATACATCTACAAGACATTTGCTTGAAAACTGGTTGTAAGATGACCTTTGGGCAGCAATATTGACAGCCGGAGGAATGAAGATGCTGAGTCTTTAGAGAAACTGGTAAAATTAATTTAGTGTTGTGGTGTTATTATGCACAGGCGATAAGTTTAAGTTGTTATGATGATCGATCTCTGAGTATCTTAGTGTACTTACGGAAATATCGAATGATAGTCCTGAAGTGGCGCAAAGGTACTTGAAAGAGCCAACAGTATATTATGTATCTATAAAGGCTCATATGTAACACTGGCGTACGCAGGATTATTTTTCGGAGGGGGCTAGAATTGTATAAAGTTTTAAGTTAACATACAAGTTTACAGTTTAGCATTTTCGAAATACATGTTTAAAGACAAAAATGTAAATCGGGCACTATTTTAAGGGGTTTGCATTTGCCACTTTGAATTTTCCCATGTTGAAAAATTTTGATTTTCTCAAAATTTCGGGAGGGGTTGCAGCCCCATCAGCTACCCCCTGCGTACGCCAGTGATACATAAGATAATTGCTATGCAGGGATAAGATTATATTTACCTCCGAGTCCACCAAAACCACCGCCAGATCCACGTTCGACAGAAACATCAACAAGTCCATCACTGCTGTGGCTTCTAGCCAATCTGGTGGTGAGGATTCCTGGCAAAACGTCCAGCTTGAGAGATCGGTCCTTGAAGAGCTGGGCAAGTTTGCTGATGATCATGACGTCAAGATGTTCATCCTCATTCTTCAAGTATCTGGAGTCGATGACTTCTTCCTCGCTGTTATCTTCGGCAGCCTCTGCACCGTTGACCTTTTCAATGAGAACACCGTCCATGAGCTTGAAGGACCTCATGCGAAGGATCTTGTCCAAGTTTGACAAAACCTTCAGCTTCACGCACTTGAAATCGCCTTCGTCAAGACAGTCCATTAGGCGCCTGCCGGTGAACGTTGGCTCGGCTTCGACGTCATTCTCCCGCGCTTCCTGACACCTAGCCGCGAGGACGAAACTCAGCAGGAGAACCGAAAGAGCACACACTCTGTTGCACATCGTGGTGTAGGATTAAAACACTGTTCGGGAAAACACACTCCGCACAGCGGCACTATCACGTGACACACTTGGGTTGGTTCTGGTCTCTGGACGAGAGAGGAGAGTGTGTGTGGCTCCAAGGAGGAACGGACAAGTACTGATCTACACCAACAGCTAGAGGTTTTTATATCGTTCTTCTTTTCCTCGTGGGCGGTTAAAGAGAACAAATGTGAAGCGCTCAAGGAATGGGAGGGGGGGCTTTTTTGCTGCTCCATAAAGAAACTGGGTTGCTGTAATAACACACATACCTTGTACTTTCATAAAATCGTTCTGCGAATCGTTGCTTTGGGCGTAACATGTGGATCGCTTTGAGGATTTGCTCTCTTAATTATTATCTTCGTGAAAACAGAGGATATTCTTTTTCGCTTTGCTCCCCCCACGGGAAGAACATGCAAGTTCCGGCAAGGCACTGCCAGGTAAAAAACGAATTTACTCTTCTTCGAGTAAAAACAAGATTTTTTTTTCTACGGAGATTAACTTTGAAACCAAGAGATAAAACAACGTGGCATGGTTTTTAGCAAGTGAAAGTAGACAAAAGAAGCACAGCTAATAGTCAAGTTATTCCCAATACTTGCAGGGACAACAAGCAGAATATCCGGAAAGTCCAAGTACAGCTTTAACCAGTGTTGCCGTGAAGGAAAATTCCCATTTTGGCAGGGAAATTTTGAGTATTTTAAAGGAAAGGGAAAATTTTGTGGAAATTTGAAGATATCAGTCAGTTTATATTAGGTCCCAGTTTCATATGATTAAAATGTAGCTGTTATTTATGATTCACACTGCTTTGAGCATAAGCCTAGATGTCTATTTATATTTCTATTGCGTATTTCACGTAACTTTTCCAGACCATCGGTTAATAGCGACGATGAGGATAAAAGATGAACTTATGAAATGGGTGATGGAACAAACATTCATGCCTGACCAATGTTCGGACCTGGATCATCTGTCCGGGAAGCGAGGAGGCTTGCTGTAAACGGATATGTGATTAATTTCTTTAACATTTTTCATATACCGCCGAAAATACTACTACTACTACTACTATATGATTTCTTTATATGAAGGATAAAATTGAGCAAAAAGGGAAATTTGCAAAGGGAAAATTTATCCACAGATTATAGCAACACTGGCTTTAGCCTTTCAATGAAGAAATCCTTTTGCATAAGTAACTAAGGAAATCGGACCTAGGAGAAAAGTGCACATCATTTTACCTATATCAAAGGAAATAAATGTAGTCTCTTATTGTCAAATTATCCTGGGTTCTACTTTCGGTGGAGATTGTTTAGGTCACACCTTAAACTGTAGGTCCTTAAATGAACCACACTTTTACAATAAACATTGACTTACAGAAAGTGAAGTACAGGATTTCAAGAAAATCAT
Organism: Lepisma saccharinum; assembly: GCF_977018435.1. Taxonomy (NCBI): domain Eukaryota; kingdom Metazoa; phylum Arthropoda; class Insecta; order Zygentoma; family Lepismatidae; genus Lepisma; species Lepisma saccharinum. The sequence goes on from NC_139234.1 coordinate 39,433,621, forward strand.
TATAGATTTTGAGGACGGGTATTTCTTTCACTGTAACACTACAAAGAAACAGGTTTCTGAATTTTTCAGTAAGTAATATACCCTAAACTTTCAAAGCCTCCCCGATGGTGTGTGTGCGTAATGGGTAATGTTGTCGCTTTGTAATCAAGAGATCTCAGTTCGATTCCTGGTGAAGGCACTGTGGATCGAAGCTAACTTTAAATGTATACCCAGTTCCGATTAGCCAATCCTGGCATAAACTTAGTTTTAACAACACCACTTAGGCTATATTTGCAATATTTAAAATTAGCTTTAAATACACCAGAGATTCATATCTAACCTCATTCTTGAGTTTAAGCCCATTTCATACAAGGATTGGGTAATCAGGACTGGAGTTGAAGTTTATACGTTGAATTGGAAGCACTGTGCGACTCCACCGGGTACCGAACCTGGGACCTCTTGATTACAAGGCGATGGCGCTTACTACTACGCCACCCAAGTAGTGTTGCCCACGGGACGAGACGGGACAGGCTTTTAAAAATTCGAGACGAGACGAGATTGACCATGTGTCATAAGACAAACGAATATTTTCGAGACGAGACAGCATTTCCACGAGACTCCACGAGACGAGACAGGCCAAAGTCTCGTCTCGTGGGCAACACTACACCCAAGCTTGTTCTTATAGAGATACCGCTACAATGAAGTTTCTGGTAGTTCCAAAGGCAGTGAGGCCTTTCCATTTCTTTGTTTTCTTGTTATTGCAATGAAAGTGGACTATTCTGCCAACAGTCAGATTAAGGTGACCGCCCCAACAATTATGCAAATGATGCTTACTCATATGGAAAGAGTTTTACGGCATCACTAAATGCCCTCTTGCCATTCCTCAATGGACGAGAGCTTGGAAAATCCAGGCACGTGTCTGTTGATAGTCGCAGAGTGTGAGCACTGGCGCCTTGAACGAGCGTAACCTTTGTAAACAATTGACTAGACCAGGGTGCGAAATCCTGGGGGGACGGGGGTTCCCCCCACCAACAATCTTGGCCCCACCAAAAAATTTCGGGGGGAGAGTTTTTGTTACAACAAACAAAAGATAAACAATTACTTTTAATTTCAAATATACTGTACTAAGAATAATACCGAAAACATACACAAATTAGTGTAGTTGTGAGTGTTCAATGCTTTTTCTCTCTCGAGGTCATTATTAAATCTACATCAATAGGCACAATAAAAGTAAAACAAGAATGCAACACAATTGTAACTGTGAAATCTAATTGATTTATATTAACATAATGCAAAAACGTAATAGACATAATAAAAACATTTCAACTATTTCACAATTTATTAACATCTTTAACCAGTTAGTAAAGGACATAGTTTGCTACTTTATAATATGATATATTTAAAAATAACAAATTTATTTATTCTTTGGTAATTAATAATAATAAAACATTATTAATTTAGTAATTTATTTTTACTATTAATAACATTATAAATATGTATATCTTATAAGACTTATATGCATGTTTGTGGGGAGAGTGGTTTGTAGATTAAGGTCTTTCTCCCCCCCCCACACCAGTCTTAAATGATTTCGCACCCTAGACTAGACTACGTTCCATAATGCGCACAACTGTAGTTTAGGCATTGAATCAACAATATTCAGGGTCATTCTGTGGTTTGAGACCCAAATTTGCCATGTGCAACGTCTGATGTGCTTGGGAATAGAGGTTTTATGGGATGACCAATAGGCATAGAAATGTGAAGAGATTTTCTCGGGCAATCAGCCAGGTGATTTCCGGATAAGCTTCCGGGCTTTGCAGAGCTAACATTCTCATCTTCAGGGATTGAAGGCTCCAATCCCTGAAGATTCCTACAGGTCTCTTACCATCAGGATTCCCAACAAGAATCCTGTAGACTCTTCTTTCATCTCCCATTCTTACATAAAGATATTATTTATCAGAAGAAAAAATGCAAATATTTTAAAAAATCAGGAATTTATAAAGATTTGCAATCCACATGCTAAAATCTTAATATGGGGTCACTTGTAGTCTTAGGCAGACAACTAAGGATTATGCCAGCCCAAATGCTATGAAACCACTGAAGACATACATCCCTTAATATTTCATGCCGTTTAATGTCAATTACTTACTTTTTAGAACATAATTGACATTAAAATTTTAAAAATGTCCTTTGTCATACTTAATTAACTTAATTGATTTTCTTTCTGTAATTTTGATTTTGATTTTCCGGATAGCAGAGCATTATCCCGATTTCTAAAATTTTGGAAGAAACAGCAAGATGGAAGGCATCCGTTAGTTATAGTATGGCTTATGGTCACCCTTGAGCTAATTTAACGACGGATACAATACATAACCAGAAGCAAGTAATTAGGTTTCTTGTATTAACACGGTTTGCTGAGTTAAGCCTGTGTTAACAAGAGAAAGACAGTGGGCGACTGTATATCATCTTTTATATCAGTGCTTCAACTGTATTTGAGTTTTAATGGCTGATGTGCAAAGAAACAACTGCCTTTTTTGATTTCTCAAGCCGCGTTTACACATGTACCGGTAGCATTTCGAAAAACGCTTGTGAATTTCTTATCAACACCTCATGTTAGCAAGAGATTTCCCGTGTTGGCAACATAAATTTTGCTATCCACAAGAAGTCGGTAAAGATCAAAGAATGTTAGTAACATTTGTTACCAACACATGTTAACATAACCTTTTCGATGTTAGCAACATTTCCCCGCTATTCCTCCCTACACTATCACGCTAGTGACAGCCAGCCAGCGAGTGCGAGAGCATCGTTTCGTACGAGGTGTGTTCTGTTTTGTAATTTATTTATCATGGAAAATCTTTTGCGTGAGATGGAGTGGTCAAAGGATCAAGTGCTGAACTTAGTTGAATTGTTCCGCGAGAAGCATGTCCTTTGGGACCAAACTTATCCACAATTTAAAAGACAAAAACCAACACGTCACTTCCGCTATAATTAGCTCTTGCCCGCAGTGAAGGTCTCACCAAGAATCCTCTTTGTCTTCTCTCTTGCACCAAAATGACACTTGCTGCCAGAGAGAGTACAACTTCCTCCACAGTCGGCATCTTGTAGCCAAAATGTTAACAAAAGTTATGAACAAAAATATAGTTAAACTAGTGTTCTGGTTGCGAACATTTGTTTACAACATCTGTTGTTAACCTTGTTGGTAACATTCGGTGTAAACGCGGCTTCAATGGCGCTTTAATGATCAACTGATGCTCCCGTCAAACAGGAGCATCGCCAAAGGCCCACACCCACGCCATGTGGGTCACACCCCTCCAATCGAAATATGAAAGATTTAAATGTGAACCTATAAAAACCTGCGAAGATAACATCGAAGATTTTTCAAAATTGTAAAAATTTCTATTTTGTCCTTGTATAAATGAATTGTTTGTGGTGGAGAGAGGCAGGCTAGAGACGTCTGCAGTCTGCAATATTGGACACTTTTAGTTTTATAACCATTGATGCAAAGCTAGGGCAGTCCATTCCTTTTGGACTCTGTCTCAACTTTTCTCGAACTGTAGTCGTGAAGAGAAAATTTCTTCTTTTTTTGGTTATATCACATTTAGCTTGCACAATAATAATTGCTAATACGTATCATTTAATTTATAAATGTATTATTTTCTCATGGCACGTTCAGCTCTAGCTGTAATATTACAATAGCATTCGTGGTCACATCTAATACTCCCAACAGCATTTCGCTAACCACTCAGACTCGCGGCGGAGTGGTAGGCAGGGTTGTTAATGGTCCAGGAAATCATAAGAAATTGGGTTCCGCCGAAGGACCGGAACCTTCTTTTCTCCCACAATTTAAATTCGGTCCAAGTTGCGTATTGTTTCATTGAAAAAAGGTTCCTGGTCCGTATTTAAATTCTTCCGGATAAGAGGTTCCTGGAACGAATTGAAATGCTTTAAATATGAAAATCATTTACGTTTGCTGATTTTGTCTCCCAGTGCGTGATTGAATTTATTTACAATTCCTGGACCAGGGTTGACCGATTAAAAGTTGCCTAAAAAAAAAATGGGTAAATTTCTCGTATCAGACAAACGGATTTCTTCAAATTTACAGTTGAAATTACTTACCGAATGCAGTTTCTTTATACTTGTGGAAGTTCGGGGAAGTGTTTTCTCGCATCGTTCATTGAATTTTTCCTGTAAATCATCTATTTTTCGATATAAATGTGTGACCGATGCACGAAAGCTCTTACATCCATTTACTTCCAGGTGGATGTAGCCTGTGTGTGATGACGTAATACCGGTCAATCCCGGTCAGTATTTCCATACACGTGTTTTTGTAACTGAAGTAGGTACGTTTCCGCAAATGGTTTGTGGGGCTATGTGTCAATGGTTCGTGGGGCTATGCGAGAATGGTGTGTGGGGCTACGCATATTTTTTTCTAAACCAATTTTTAACTATTGTAACCTAAACGTGACCCTACGTAACCTAACCTTACCGGAAATGGTTCGTGGGGCTATGTATGAATGGTTCGTGGGGCTATGCGTCAATGGTTTGTGGGGCTACGTAGGTATTTTTGGGTGCAGTGGGGTGGAAACACTGCATGCCGAGTACGGTAGTGAAACTGTGACCGCCATTTTGCGTGTTACCGAAGGCAAAAATGAACTAAGAAAACTTACTCGATATGTCGCAAATAGAGCTTATTTTCGTGAAATAAGCGAAATGCCACCTTCAGCAATGTTTCTCAATGCAGAATACGAATACGTAAGTACGAATATTCAAATTAAATGAACTAGCAAACTTCAGCCGTTTGTCCGATACGAAAATTTTACCAAAAAATGCCCGCAAGTACTTTTTACATTACAATGTCACACTGCGGTTGTAGAAACCATAACTCAGAAATAAATCATACCGTGGGCCACGTTCAAAAATTCCCTTGTCGAAGTGTTACATAACGCAATGGACCATATTAGTGTGACGTCACATTGATTTCAAACAAACCCGTCACGTGTTGCTCCGGCATCCGATCCAGGAACCGCAGCCAACAGGAGCCGTGGATGAGGTAACGTGAGGCTGCTGTGCACCCAGCAGCTATCACAACAGGGACGGGGAGTGTTGCTACATCAAGGGAAATTGTCCTTTATGCACCGAAATTCCGACCAAATGGGGCTGTTGATTGCCAAACTTTTTCGGTGCCATGTCCCTAAAGAATTTCGTTCGTCACTTGGTTGCCCTAAGATTTACATTGCAGAGCGATTGGATGGCTATTCAAACGTTCTCTTCAACGAAGGCAAAAAGCAAGCGAATAAAAACAATTCTCTGCGTAAGTAGTTGATACGTTCAAGCTTCATTAAGCGTATTATTATTATGTTTGGTATTATGTCGTTGTATTATACGTATTACTAACTACTCAGTATTACTCAGCGGTGAGCGATGAGACTCGGTGAAGTTCACAGACTACTCTGAGGTATAGGGATAGTGTTAGGCAAAGACAATGCTTCACAGCACAGAGGAATAAAACCACATTATTGCAGTAGACAAAAAACGAAATTATTTATTCTTTATTTATTGCAATTAGGTATAATGCAAACAGCTTAGTACGAAAGTGAGGATTTCGCTTTGACGATGACTTGACTGAACTAAAACGCATAAACTCAATGCGTGGCTATCGGCATGCCTATGGTCACATAGGTTTAGCTTGCGCCCCGAACTACCACACCAAGAGATATGCAATAATAACTGAGCCAATGTTTGCTCTTTAGCCTTTTAATCCAAATTAATCCTTAGGCTAGCTTTATTTCTTAACGTAGGAGGGTTGCAGTGTTGTGCATAGCATCAATGCATGGCCATCGGCATACCTATGATCACATAGACTTAGCTTGCTCCCCGAACTACCATACCAAGATGTATGCACAACACCGAGGAGTTCTTTTTAAGTTTAAGAATCTTCGACGATCTGTGGCGAATGTGTGATATTTCTTATGCGATATCCTCGCTTTTATACTATTTCAAGAACACAGATTCAAGTACAGATGAATCACTTACTATTTACAAAAAGATGCTACAAACAAGACTGACATCTGCACAAGTTTAGAAATACAAATTCACATAGTGCACTCTCTCAAATATAAAGATACATTGAACTATTCATAATAGAGCATAAAATACAATAAATGTTAAAGAAATGATATGCATTACAAACAAGGTGCAATATTACATATAATAACACGAAAATTACGCTTTCTCTCACAGAAAAATATATTAGTGACATATTTTGAAATTATGACGTCACCAAAAATATGGATCATATCATAGTGACTCTAGAGGTCTCAACCAAGGGAAGGAACACGCGCGAGAGAATGGGGCTACATATTCGATCCAAGTTGCATATTGTTTCGTTTCAATACGGAACTTGGAACCTATTTAAACTAATTGGGAAAAATATTTCCTGGACCGTATTTAAATTGATCCTGGAGAAAAGGATCCTGAACCGTATTTAAATTGATCCGGAAAAAGTTCCTGTACCGAATTGAAATACTTTACAAATAAAAAAGTTATTTACCCATTTACGCTTTGCTGATTTTCTCTCCTGGACCGGAATTGAATTTATTTAACATTTGTGGACCTTTAACAAGCCTGGTGGTTGGCACAGCGTGCTATGACGCCAGAGGTACCAAGTTCGAATCCCGGTCTGGGTATGGGTGTTCTTTATGATTGTGTTCCTTCATCAATTTCATCATATACTCATCTTCATTATCGTGATTAGACAAACTTGGCAACAAAGTGATCTAAAATAATCTAGTTCAATCAATTCCACAGCATTTCGAATCTTCTCTTTGTTCAACATTTTCGGATCTCCCCCCCTCCCTCACTCAAAAAAAAATCTGGCTACTGGCCTATAGCCCACCGTAATATACTTGTAGCCTCCTATCCACACAAAGAGCTGCGTAAATAAAAGAAGAAGGATAGAGAGAGAAAGAAGGATAGAGAGAGAAAGAGTGAGAAACAGAAGAATAAAGTTTTAAGTAATAGAAAAAGAAAAGGGGAGAAAAATTGAGCAAAAATGAAAGTTAAATCGAGGAAGAAAGAAACGAGGAGAGAATTAAAGGATACAGAGAGAGGAGAAAATAAATATATTGAGAGAAAACAAAAGGAGACAAAGAGCTGAGAAAAAGACAGAAATAGAGAGAAGAAACGAATACAGAGAGAAAGAGATAGAGAATCAAGAGAGAACGAGAGAGAATAAACGAATACAGAGAGAGAATGAGATAGAGGAGAAAAAGAGAAAGAGAGAGAATAAACTAATACAGAGAGAGAATGATATAGAGGATAAAAGAGAAAGAGAGAATAAACGAATACAGAGAGGGAAGGAGATATATAAAAAGAGAAAGAGAATAAACGAATACAGAGAGCTAAAGAGATAGAGAATGAAAATAGAAAGAGAGAGAATAAACGAATACAGAGAAAGAAAGAGATATAGAAAATAAAAAAGAGAAGGAGAGAATAAACGAATACAGAGAGAGAAAGAGATAGAGGAGAAAAATAGAAAGAATAAACACGCGTATCATAGGTTGAGTCCGCTGGAATATGCCGAGGGAGGCAATACATCTGGTACAGTGGGATGCATAAGTATTACCAAGCAAATTGTCAACCACCATGTTTAATCTCTGTGTTTTATGAAATGAGAGCTTCGAGAATTGAGACAAAATATCAAATAAACGGCTGACAACCTGTGCACCATCAGGTGTAAAATCCACTCCCTAAAAGTGTAGGATGCAAGAGAAAAATTAATGAAAATAGTCATGGACAATTTGCCGATAAATACTACTGCATCCCACTGTACAGTGAGATGCTTGAGTATTGTCAAGCAAATTGCCCATCGCCATATTAGTTTGGTCTTACCCAGAAAAGGGACAGGTGGAAGTCTTGTGTTGCTGTAGCCTTAAACCTTCGGGTTTAAGAAGTCTAGAGAGTTAGGCATATTACTTTTCGTTTTAACCATTGAGAGCTTCAAGAACTGAAGCAAAACGAACAGCTGACAATTTCTGTTTCAGAAGACGTAAGTGTCCATTGATTAAAAACACTTAGGACACGAGGGTAACAAATAATGAAAATTGACGCAGCCAACTTGCCGAGCAACACTTGTGCATCCCACTGTACAGTCACGGACACTTTTGAGTTGCAACATCAGCACTGAAACTAAATTATGAAGTTCTTACAACCAGGCACGTATCTAGAAATATGTTTCGGGGGGGGGGGTGTCCGAACCAAGTCTCAGGAATAATAATAATATCTAAATTAAATTAATTATATTAAATTAAATTAATACTAATTGCAATACATAAATTAATATTATATTATTATTACACGCATAGTAAAATTACTGTATAAGAATAGAGATATAACAGCGTATATTCATTACGTAGCTTACCTGTAGTTAAGATCGGAATAATTTACATAAAAGTAAGGCAGGGCAATGAAATTAATATCAAATAGATGAATAATTTAATATTTATCGAATAACAAAAATGATGTTACATGTAGTTGGAGAAAAATAAGTTTGTGATTAATATTTTGAGCATTATTTTGAGTAGAAGTGTACAGAAATCTTCTTTGTAATGTCCTTCAAAGCAGTATGATCCCAATATAATCCTTGTCTTCCAATAAGTTCAGAGGAAATTATACAACAAAGGCTAAACGAATATATTTTTCATTATTTAAATTTAGTACTTGATTGGTCTTTCTGGAGGGGTTCGGACCCCCTGCCCCCCCCGTAAATACGCCCTTGCTTACAACACAGAAGTGTCCACGACCGTACGTTCATGGGGGCTTAACGCTGAATTTCAGATAAATTTCCACAAACAAGCCCTGCGGAAAGCTTTCTTCTCTTGTAAGCGAAAAATAAATACACTTTTTCACCGAACCGTACATTTTAATTCATTAATTACCACTGACCTCCTTCGAAAGGACCAAGTCTCAGAGGGAGAGTCTAATTTACGAACACCCACTCGTATATCTTGCATTGTACGACATGGATATGTGAACATGTAAGACGTCGACCAGCATGATATAATTGTCAGGAAGAACGAGCAAATTAGTGGAAAGTTAATGTAGAGGAATACCTGTCACATCCTGAAGTATATAGCACATAAAATTTGGTTAAATTGTTACGGTGTATTAGCTAACAATTTCAGTGGAGTGAAATTTCTTCTTTCGAATCCTACATTTGTTTCTGGGGGTTTTATATTTTCTTAGTAGAGGCAAATTCTCTATGTTGTAAGAATGACGTTAATGTGCTTACGTCACAGTCTTTTTGCCTTTTCACCTTTCTTACATATCAACTGCCATTGTAATATCATAGTTTGAAGTGTGTTGTTACTAATGTAGACGTACTTAGAATAAGTTTTTGATGAAGTTCTTTATTTAGGGTCAGTGGCGGGGATTGGGTCCCAAAAACGGGGGGGCAAGGTGCCAGAACTATGTGGGGGGGCAAAGACTGTATGTTTTCATTTGTAGATACGATTTAGCATAGTGCGGGGGCAAAAGTGGCGAAACCTGGGGGGGCAACTGCCCCACCTCGCCCCCCCCTAATGGCCGCCACGGCTTAGGGTATGATTTCAGTAATCTATTTTTTTGGGATTTCACATATCTAGCCTTCCCTGTTTGTTAGAGTTAAAACTGCACTATCAATAGACCTACACTTCCTGTTTGTTAATCTATGCTGGCGAGGGCATCCCAAATGACGCAGTGGTAACGTTTCCGCCTTATAATCAAGGGTCCCGGGTTCGATAGCGGTCGTTTGGATCTCACTTTAAGCTGGCCTCTGTGGCGGAGTGGTTAGCATAGCGCACTAGGGTTCCGGCTTCGAATCACGGTCTTGGAATGGGTGTTCTTTGTGAGTGTCCCTTCATCAATTTCATAATGTCATCACTCATCCTCATCATCGCGATTAGCCAAAAGTGGCAGAAGGAAATTAAATCTAATCAATCAAATCTCATTAGCCTATCTGTGCGTAAAGTCGACTCAGAACATAAACTCGAGACTCGAACACTACAAGTTGGGCAAGAGACCCCAAGATTGACTCTCATTAACCCCATCTTCGCGTCAGTCCTGAACAGAGTAATTTTCTCCTTGTTCAGAACATCGATGTTATAATGCAAGGATAGCATGCCTGTCTTTAAATAGCAACAATACATTTCTCCAATATTTACTGTAACCTATAAAAAAAGATCACATCTAGAGCATTGACTGAACTGCCTATTATTCGTTAAACTGTTTTTTCTAAAATGTTAATTCACGTCTACATTTATACAATGAGGTATACAGAAATATTAGAAATACACACATGTAATTATAACCGATGTAAAAAGTGGTGCAGAAGGTACGAAGACAAAAAAAACTGTAAAAAAATATATGTTATAATTATATATGAAAATCCTCTATTACTACAAATATTATGATATTATTATATGTTCGTTCAGAGTCCTCTCTGTTTTTCTGACGGAAGCAACTTCTTGTACTAGCTTGTTCAAGTCAGTGCCTCGATGGCAAACAGCGCAGGTCCACCCAATCTCACTCTTATCACTGAACGTCTCAAATATATTTTTCTAAGATAAGTAGGAGCGAGGAGGGATGAGAGTCACCCCTTTGCAGGATATTTTCTAACAATGTGTGAACATTTTCTATGAGTGTGTGAACTATTCAGTTAACGAATCTACTGATCTTCCGATTCAGTTTCTCTTATCTCGCGATTGACATTTTGTATTTGCGGCAATTAATGTTTTGTAGTTTCTCGTTGGTTGTACAGTCTTTTATGAAGAATTATTCACTCTGATACTTTAAAAAATAGCAATAAAACTGTTAAAACCTGGATATACAGGGGTGGTATTTACGCCACTATCCCACAGATGAGAATTTAAAGGGTTAAAGTCCGGTGAACTCAATTGCCAACGAATTATACCCTGTCCCAACTATCTCTGGAGCAAGGCTGCGCATAGCGTTAGAGAAGTGGTGAAATCGAACGGGCAGAGCGTAGCAACACACGCTGTTGGGAAGGCTGGTAACTGCAGTCATTCCCCTCCTCCATGCATTCCCGTTCCTCTCACGTGTTCATTAGTGGAGCCGTCTCGCGTTACTACCTGCGCAGAGATAACTGGGACAGTGTGTAGATCATTTCGTAAAGTCTATCTGCCAGTAAAGGTTTCAGCGTGAAACTTACGAACGCAAAGTACTTTTGAATGAAAGTAAGTATAAGTGAAACTTTATGAGTTGCTTGTACGTACGTGCACAATAAACAGAACCTTGCTATCTTATTTCGTTAAGGTTTTATGTTACAATTTTGTAAGACTTTAAAATCCTAGATACGCTACTGGCCAGCACCCTCTATTAGACAACTCTCAATACACACCACAGAGTGAAGATTCTTTAGATTATAATGGCTGGTCAGTTGTCACAGATTATTTAATTTTATGATCAATCGCTACTCTCCGTGTAGTGGCTAACATTGTCGCATCATAATGAAGTGGTTCAAGGTTCGATTCCCGATGGAGACACTTTGGCTTACTGCTTGGATCCCACTTAAAACTATATTATACTATATGCACTGAGAGATAGTAATTTGATTTCATAATCTAGGTGTATAGGGAAGTGTCAAAGTCAGCGATAGTCCAGAACTTCGGACTGAGGGGGGCGAAGTCCCCAGTGGATCTTCGGCAGGTACCATTCTCTGTAGGGTTGTGTGTTATTCTGTGTTTTGTTCATATATGTGCGAGCACCTCTTTACAACTTACGTTTTTATGATGGATATGAGATATTAGTCCTCATAGACAGGTGTTGATTTTAGTAAAAGTAAGGGTCTTGTCCCCGTATAATGTGATGGTGCAAATGGCCTCACTGCTGACACAATTTAAGTTTCAATCAATCAAGCTATCGCGTGTAGATTCGTCCTCGCAAGCCAGTCTCGTCTTCTGTGGGCGGACAGTACAGTCAACGGCAATACAGATGGGACACCTACATCCTGAAATACTCACTTCCCTGCAAGTCGTTGTGTGTGTTGCCTAACTCTGCGGCGGTGGTAGAAGTTACTATTGAAAAATTGCTATTATAATCCACTTATCGCTCTAGAATTAGGTAACACACACAACGCCTTGCAGGGAGCCGAGTATTTCAGGATCTATGCCAGTGACTGTACCTCCTACATTCAACGACTGCGTAACTCTTACCGAAATTCCTGAGCATGCCACCGTACGATACAGGCACGGAAGTAGTAGAGGAACGCGCCAGTGGCTGTCGCTATTTAATATTCGCAATTCATTTGCACGTACTTATAACTAATTTGCACGGGTTTTAATTAATTTGCACGTACTTAGAACTAATTCGCACGTATGTAGAATACTTTACATTTATGTATTTGCATGTTTATAACTTTTTATGAATATATATTTATTTATTTTATGAAAAATATGTATATAGAAGGTAATTAGAGGTACTAAACGCTATGCATATGTTTTTATATTCATTACTGCAAAGTATGTAATGTATGATTCGATAATATTAATGTTTATAATATTGAAAATAAGTTCTCTATGGTTTATGAACCGCTATGAACGGTGGTAATGGGTGTAGGTACAGGTCCAATTACGAAAGAAGACGGTCCCTGTACTCGAACCCGCGATATGTAACGTTATTAATTAGTACTATGTAATTTTATATGTTATTATGGTATGAAACACGATGATCTCAGACGCTAGACAGAATACTGTCTCAGAATCTGAACTCCGCGCAGGTAGAGGAGAAAGGAATTTTGGGGAGTGTGCGTTCAAGGTCAAATGACGTCACAACGTCAGAACAAACAAAGAACCCGATTGACCAATCAGAACCGGTTTTTTCAAGGTTAACCAGTACGCAAGAACAGGGGAAAGCTATGCAATACTGTAGGGCAGGGGAGGGATTCAACCAGACAACAAAGAATGTCTGAAAATGCGCAGCAAGGGTCAAATCTCTGAAGCTATGCGTCGCTCGTAGAACCGGTTTCCGCCGCCAATTAATATTCCGCTCAGGTTTGTCTTCAAGGCACAGGACGCTTTAGCGCAGGGTTTTTTTTATCTGTACTATGAAGAAGGGAGAGCTATTAGGGACCGGGCCTACAGTTTTCACCATTTGCTTTTATTACGGGGTATCGAACCTAGGACCCTTTGATTATTGATTTAGGTAGTAAATGTATGTTACTGTGTGCTATTTAACTTAATTTTGAGTTTATTTTTTTACCAAACTTTGACTTTATGTCAAACATTTTCACAGCTTATCCTTATTTTTACAAAAATAACACTATTTGTACTATTCAGGCAACATTTTTTATTAAATTTTGGACTCGCAAAGATATTTTTACAACTTTTTAACTTATTATTTTACAATTTTATGTTAATTTTTTACCAAAATAACACTATTTGTACTATTCAGGCAACACTTTTATTAAATTTTGGACACAAAGACATTTTTTCAACTTTTAACTTATTATTTTACAACTTTAAGTTAATTTTTTACCAAAATAACACTATTTGTACTAATCAGGCAACACTTTTTATTAAATTTTGGACTCACAAAGACATTTTTTTCTACGTCTAACTTATTATTTTACAACTTTATATTAATTTTTTACCAAAATAACACTATTTATACTAATCAGGCAATATTTTTTATTAAATTTTGGACTCACAAAGACATTTTTTCAACTTTTAACTTATTATTTTACAACTTTATGTTAATTTTTACCAAAAAAACACTATTTGTACTATTCAGGCAACATTTTTTATTAAATTTTGTATTTACAAAGAGATTTTTTCAACTTTTAATTTATTATTTACAAGTTTATGCCTATTTTTTTACTCAAATAACACAATTCTATCTGTTCAGGAAAGACTTTTAGTTACATTTTCGACACACAAAGTGTGTGTTCTCAACTTCTATCTGTTTATTTCACAAGTTTAGGCTTATTATTACCAAAATAACACAATTCAATCTGTTCAGGAAAGACTTTTAGTTATATTTTCGACACACAGAGTGTATGATCTCAATTTCTATCTGTTTATTTCACAAGTTTAGGCTTATTATTACTCAAATAACATTATTTATACTATTCAGGCAACATTTTTTATTAAATTTTGGACTCACAAAGACATTTTTTTACAACTTTTTAACTTATTATTTACAACCTTATACCTATTTTTAACCTAAATAACACTATTTATACTATTAAGGAAAGACTTTTAGTCGCATTTTCGACACACAAAGTGTGTGTTCTCAACTTCTATCTGTTTATTTCACAAGTTTAGGCTTATTATTACTCAAATAACACAATTCTATCTGTTCAGGAAAGATTTTTAGTTACATTTTCGACACACAAAGTGTGTGTTCTCAACTTTTATTTGTTTATTTTACAAGTTTACCCTAATATTTACTCAAATAGCACGATTTGATCGTGTCTTTTATTACATTTTGGACTCTCAAAGACACACACACACACACACAGAGAGAGAGAGAGAGATAGAGAGAGAGAGAGAGAGATAGAGAGAGAGAGAGATTTTTTCCAAGTTTACAGTATTATTCTCTAGTTTACTCAAATAACACAATTTAGATGTGTTTTGAATTATATTTTGGATCAAAGTATGTTTTGACAAGTTCTACCCTTTTATTTTACAAGTTTAGGCTTATTATTACTCAAATAACACAATTTAATCCAGTCAGGAAGGATTTGTTATTATATTTTGGATGCACAAAGAGATGTTTTCAACTTTTTTACTGATTTTTTGCAGGGTATGTATTAATTTGTATTTATTTTGTTTCGTATCATATATACATTTACAAATTTTTAATTTAGAGTTTAGTATTTATTTAATTTTTTTCAAAAACACTAAAGAAAAAGTACTTTTAGCTAAAATGTAAGCCACAGAATATATTATTATTATTATTATTAGGGTTTACTGATTTCCACTATGCTATTTTTGGTTCTGTATTTCTATATGTATTTATTTAGGTCAGGTTACGCCTGCTATGTAGGAAAGTTTGTTTATTTTTAGAGTTTGCTGAGTATTTTGTTATTTTTATACTAGGTAAAGTTTTCTAAATATATCAGGAAGGGCTCCATCCATATACTTTTGTTTTTGCTGTTTGGAGATGATGCGATCAGCATCACTCTCCATCTGCTTTTTATTTTATGTACCCAATATTATTTTGAGGCTTAGTGAATTCTAGAGCCTATTTATGCAGGAGAGAGGGCTTGAAAATTTTCATTTCAGATAACCCACAACTATTTGTCAGAGTATTTTAAAGGATATTTTATATTTATTATGTGCTACTAGAATATCAAAGCTTGCTTAATTTTTATGTCTGTAACGCTGTTATTGTATTTCTAGCTAAGGTTTACTGGATAAAGTACACGAAATGTTTATCATTTCGACTATTTACTTTTATACGAGGCCAAATTTTTAGTGTAACGAAAATTATTGTGTGTCTATAAAGACTGAAATCCCTTTACCGATGGGTCCATAACTGGACGCTTACCAACATTGTTTCTTTTTTTAAAAAAATATATATAACCATTTATCAATATATTCTCAATTCACAGGACAAGACGAAGTTCACAGACGACTGACTATATGGACCATAGGTCCACTTGCTAAATTTTTTTCTATGCTAGAAGAATAATTTAGCCTTATAGCCTTTTTCAAGGTATTTTTGAAGTATTACTGGTTTTTTGGGTGCATCAACATTTGGGTTATTTCTATTTTCTTTATTATACGAGGCCACAATCACTATCTGAACACTGAAATTCTCTGATTGAAACTAAAACCTTAGGCTGTAACTAGGGATTTAGTATGTATATCGACAATTTATAGGACAACACGAACCTTACAAAGGATTGTAGGTGATGTAGGCCCACACGCCAGAGCTTTGTTAACCTGCAAGAAGCATTTACAGCTAATGCTACGAGGAAATGAGGTTAATTTTTTACTGTTTCACAAGAATGCTATTTTTTATACACCCAATATTTGCTTTTCAAGTAACTACATGTACCAGAAGCACTTACAGGCCAACTCTAACTAGACTTCGACTTATTCTATATCAGGTGCTAAATTTATAAAGAACTATTTGTATATTTCTGAGGAAGTACGCAAAAGCAGATTACCCGATTAAAGTATCTGAAAAACATATTTTTCTATGCAAGTATATTTTTATTGACTGGATTATTTAACAGATCAAACAGGAAGACTGCAAAATTCATTAAATGTAGTTCTATAGTATAGGTGGTTTCAGAGATATAAAAAGAACAAATATAAGATTTCGCTTTTTTTTTGCTTCTGAGGCTAATTGCGACGCTAAGGGTAAATGGCCAGGAAATGTAACGGAGGAGAAACAATCCCAAAAGTTATGGGCTGCATGTAAGTTAATACCACAGAGATATTACAGTAGGTGTAGGTTCTTCCACCAGAACATTTCTATCATAATAATACTGGCTATGCTGTACTGTTAGCTAAAGATGCTGATATTTGAGAAACTTAAAAGCTTACTCACGACTTACTGTTGCAAAAGATCCGATGACAAAATTTAAAAATTGTTATCGTCCAGACAGGGACTCGAACCCTGGACAGATAGGTTAAAAGCCTAACGCTATACCAACTAAGCTATCTGGGCACAAGGTATTCTTTTTTTGAAAAGTTAGTTATTTTAAGAAATATATTGAAACACTTGAGAACACTTTTGGTCTGGTTCGACAGACAAGGAGACAACATTTCTAAATTTTTACAGACTGGGTGTATTTTTCCACTATAGAGGCCTTCACTATATGTAATTCGAAACGCTAAAGTTCAGCTAGCTTCCAAAATTGAGGTAAAGATTGTGTTTGGCGAGATTAACAAGTTACAATTATATCCAGTTACGGACAAATAAAGCTAAAACTCTTAGATTTACTATACTAGCCACGTTTTAGTAATATTTTCTTCACTTTAGTACAAATACCAAAGAAATAGGTATATTTTATTTATAATTTGACAAAATGTACTAGTATTTAATTTACAAAGTTAGGTAAAAAGCAGTATTTTTTAAAAATATTGTTACTGCCTTCAAATTTTATGTTATTTAGCCACTAACAACTGATTTACACTATTTGGCATTTTTAAATAGGAAAAGAAGGAATTATTTGTTTATTATTTTTACTTTATATTTATATTTATTTAAGAAAACAATTCTACAGTTTAACTTAATTTTAACAAATTGTTACTAATTTATATATCAAAGTTATGTTATTTAGAGTGTATCAAGGCGTGTAAAGTTAATATTTGTACTTATCAGTTCAACTAACAATTATATTTTACACACAAAAGATGATGTCTACAGTTAAATTACTTGAATCAGAGAATAATATTTTACAGTAATTGATTCATTCAGCACTAGTCAGTACTTTTATGCTTCAGAAAGTTTTCTTAATTTTCTATTACGCATGCTATTTTGGGCTATTTTTAAAATGTATTTCTAAGGAAAACTGGTTTAATTTTCTGCTTATAATGCAAAGTTGACATAGTTTTCGCACAATGCATTGTACATTTGTTATATTCTCTACTTACAATTCAAATATTATGCTTATTTAATGTATAACTAACTAACTCTCTAGCCTTCTTAAACCCGAAGGTTCATGGCTGCAGCAACACATGCCTTTCATCTGTCCCTGTTCTGAGCAAGATCTATATACTCCTTTCCTTCCCTACCAATTTCCTTTTGGTCCATCTCTACATTATCCCTCCATCTTTGTTTTGGTCTTTCTATTGGTCTTTTACCATCAGGTTTCCCAACAAGAATCCTGTATACTCTTCTTTCCTCTCCCATTTGTACCACAGGATCTACACACCTAAGTCTTTTTGATTTAATCATTCTAATAATATCTGGACATGAATACAAATTATGTACTTCCAAATTATGTAACCTTCTCCACTCATCTGTCTCCTCATCTGTTTTAGGTCCAAATATTTTCCTAAGGATTTTATTTTCAAATACTCTCAATTTATGTTCCTTTTTCAATGTAAGGGACCAAGTTTATTTACTGTATTTAACTTTTATTTTTTGTAATTAACAAAAATTAAAAGCTTATACTGTAGTTATTATATCTTTTTCTATCAGCTTATTTTGAAATTAATATTATTAGGTATAGTCTTTGATTTATAACTATATTGCTTTTTTTATCAATTTATCTAAGAGTACACGCAGACAAACACATGTGTTCACACTTTTATGTAAATAGATATGCCATTTTTCAATATTTTAGTATGAAGATTGCACTTTAGCTATTTAAGCAAGGGTAGGAAAGGTAGGATTTCTGAGAATTTGTTGCAGGATTTTGTTGTCCAAGTATAGATGAGAACTGAGCTGGGAGACTGTTTTGAACCTTTTCATGAGAGTTTGCATGTGAACTGTATGCAAATTGAGCACTATTGACTGTGCATGCTTCTAAGTTTTGCTGTTATTTTACATCAAGTCTGTGAGACTGTAGTCAGTTTTCCCATTTCAAGTAGTTTTTATTGATTGTATTTGTATATGTTGTGGGGACTTAGCAGTTTTATGTTATGAGTCAGTTTGTTGTAGAATATTTTTACATGATTGTTTTGAGATATTGAGTGTCTGCTGTTTTACTTGTAATTATTTTCCTTCTTGTGTTGTGTATTTGACTATATTTTGTCCAAGTTCGTAGTATTTAGAATAATTGTTATTGACTTGTAGATGTAGGGAGTAATAATCCTTTGCAAGATGCCCTATACTTTAGTCTGAATATTATTCTTAGTGTTCACTTTTGAAGCCTTAGTATTCTGGTAGTATTATTAATGTAGAGGTAAATTAGGCTGAAACGTAGGCATTTTTTCTGATAAATTATACTCACTTAGTTGTTTCAGCAGGTAGAAGTTGCATGATGGTTTACTGCTGATGATGTTCATTTGCTCTTCTTATGTACTACGTATGATGTAGCTTACTTGAGTAACTGGAATTTTCTACTGAAAAAAGGATTGCTTGTCTATTTTATTCCTATGTTGTTGAGTTTGTCCATAAGCAAGCCATGTTTTTTACTCTATCCTATGCCTTGGAAGAGTCTAGATATATTGTGTTTGCAGTTTTATGCTTCTCTAAGGTTTCAGCTATGTAGTTTTAAACTGTGCTATGGCTTAACTATTGATTTCTTTTTCTGGATGCCATGTTGGTTCTGTGTATTCCTTTTGCTGCTTGAATTTGACTTAGGTTGTTTGCTTTTTTCTTAGATCTTTATTTGTTTATTTGTTCAGTATTTTTTATTTTTTTTGAATTTTAATTACTTTAATTTTACATTAACTAACATATTTTACTTTAACAACAAAAGAATTTACTCTAGTATAAAAACTTCTTCTAACAAAAATGTACTATTATAACTTTTAATTTTAGAAAATTGAATTTTTAAAACTTTAACTTTGAAAAATTGATTTTTAATTACTTTAATTTTACATTAACTAACAAATTTTAAATTAACAACAAAATAATTTGCTATAGTATAAAAACTTCTACTAACAAAAATATACTATTATAACTTTTAATTTTAGAAAATTGTATTTTTTAAAACTTTAACTTTGAAAAATTAAATTTTAACACACTTTGACTTTAACAATGTACTTTGAATTTTTTATGTAAAAAAATATTAAAAAATAAAAAATACTGAACAAATAAACAAATAAAGATCTAAGAAAAAAGCAAACAACCTAAGTCAAATTCAAGCAGCAAAAGGAATACACAGAACCAACATGGCATCCAGAAAAAGAAATCAATAGTTAAGCCATAGCACAGTTTAAAACTACATAGCTGAAACCTTAGAGAAGCATAAAACTGCAAACACAATATATCTAGACTCTTCCAAGGCATAGGATAGAGTAAAAAACATGGCTTGCTTATGGACAAACTCAACAACATAGGAATAAAATAGACAAGCAATCCTTTTTTCAGTAGAAAATTCCAGTTACTCAAGTAAGCTACATCATACGTAGTACATAAGAAGAGCAAATGAACATCATCAGCAGTAAACCATCATGCAACTTCTACCTGCTGAAACAACTAAGTGAGTATAATTTATCAGAAAAAATGCCTACGTTTCAGCCTAATTTACCTCTACATTAATAATACTACCAGAATACTAAGGCTTCAAAAGTGAACACTAAGAATAATATTCAGACTAAAGTATAGGGCATCTTGCAAAGGATTATTACTCCCTACATCTACAAGTCAATAACAATTATTCTAAATACTACGAACTTGGACAAAATATAGTCAAATACACAACACAAGAAGGAAAATAATTACAAGTAAAACAGCAGACACTCAATATCTCAAAACAATCATGTAAAAATATTCTACAACAAACTGACTCATAACATAAAACTGCTAAGTCCCCACAACATATACAAATACAATCAATAAAAACTACTTGAAATGGGAAAACTGACTACAGTCTCACAGACTTGATGTAAAATAACAGCAAAACTTAGAAGCATGCACAGTCAATAGTGCTCAATTTGCATACAGTTCACATGCAAACTCTCATGAAAAGGTTCAAAACAGTCTCCCAGCTCAGTTCTCATCTATACTTGGACAACAAAATCCTGCAACAAATTCTCAGAAATCCTACCTTTCCTACCCTTGCTTAAATAGCTAAAGTGCAATCTTCATACTAAAATATTGAAAAATGGCATATCTATTTACATAAAAGTGTGAACACATGTGTTTGTCTGCGTGTACTCTTAGATAAATTGATAAAAAAAGCAATATAGTTATAAATCAAAGACTATACCTAATAATATTAATTTCAAAATAAGCTGATAGAAAAAGATATAATAACTACAGTATAAGCTTTTAATTTTTGTTAATTACAAAAAATAAAAGTTAAATACAGTAAATAAACTTGGTCCCTTACATTGAAAAAGGAACATAAATTGAGAGTATTTGAAAATAAAATCCTTAGGAAAATATTTGGACCTAAAACAGATGAGGAGACAGATGAGTGGAGAAGGTTACATAATTTGGAAGTACATAATTTGTATTCATGTCCAGATATTATTAGAATGATTAAATCAAAAAGACTTAGGTGTGTAGATCCTGTGGTACAAATGGGAGAGGAAAGAAGAGTATACAGGATTCTTGTTGGGAAACCTGATGGTAAAAGACCAATAGAAAGACCAAAACAAAGATGGAGGGATAATGTAGAGATGGACCAAAAGGAAATTGGTAGGGAAGGAAAGGAGTATATAGATCTTGCTCAGAACAGGGACAGATGAAAGGCATGTGTTGCTGCAGCCATGAACCTTCGGGTTTAAGAAGGCTAGAGAGTTAGTTAGTTATACATTAAATAAGCATAATATTTGAATTGTAAGTAGAGAATATAACAAATGTACAATGCATTGTGCGAAAACTATGTCAACTTTGCATTATAAGCAGAAAATTAAACCAGTTTGCCTTAGAAATACATTTTAAAAATAGCCCAAAATAGCATGCGTAATAGAAAATTAAGAAAACTTTCTGAAGCATAAAAGTACTGACTAGTGCTGAATGAATCAATTACTGTAAAATATTATTCTCTGATTCAAGTAATTTAACTGTAGACATCATCTTTTGTGTGTAAAATATAATTGTTAGTTGAACTGATAAGTACAAATATTAACTTTATACGCCTTGATACACTCTAAATAACATAACTTTGATATATAAATTAGTAACAATTTGTTAAAATTAAGTTAAACTGTAGAATTGTTTTCTTAAATAAATATAAATATGAAGTAAAAATAATAAACAAATAATTCCTTCTTTTCCTATTTAAAAATGCCAAATAGTGTAAATCAGTTGTTAGTGGCTAAATAACATAAAATTTGTAGGCAGTAACAATATTTTTAAAAAATACTGCTTTTTACCTAACTTTGTAAATTAAATACTAGTACATTTTGTCAAATTATAAATAAAATATACCTATTTCTTTGGTATTTGTACTAAAGTGAAGAAAATATTACTAAAACTTGGCTAGTACAGTAAATCTAAGAGTTTTAGCTTTATTTGTCCGTAACTGGATATAATTGTAACTTGTTAATCTCGCCAAACACAATCTTTACCTCAATTTTGGAAGCTAGCTGAACTTTAGCGTTTCGAATTACATATAGTGAAGGCCTCTATAGTGGAAAAATACACCCAGTCTGTAAAAATTTAGAAATGCTGTCTCCTTGTCTGTCGAACCAGACCAAAAGTGTTCTCAAGTGTTTCAATATATTTCTTAAAATAACTAACTTTTCAAAAAAAGAATACCTTGTGCCCAGATAGCTTAGTTGGTATAGCGTTAGGCTTTTAACCTATCTGTCCAGGGTTCAAGTCCCTGTCTGGACGATAACAATTTTTAAATTTTGTCATCGGATCTTTTGCAACAGTAAGTCGTGAGTAAGCTTTTAAGTTTCTCAAATATCAGCATCTTTAGCTAACAGTACAGCATAACCAGTATTATTATGATAGAAATGTTCTGGTGGAAGAACCTACACCTACTGTAATATCTCTGTGGTATTAACTTACATGCAGCCCATAACTTTTGGGATTGTTTCTCCTCCGTTACATTTCCTGGCCATTTACCTTAGCGTCACGATTAGCCTCAGAAGCAAAAAAAAAGCGAAATCTTATATTTGTTCTTTTTATATCTCTGAAACCACCTATACTATAGAACTACATTTAATGAATTTTGCAGTCTTCCTGTTTGATCTGTTAAATAATCCAGTCAATAAAAATATACTTGCATAGAAAAATATGTTTTTCAGATACTTTAATCGGGTAATCTGCTTTTGCGTACTTCCTCAGAAATATACAAATAGTTCTTTATAAATTTAGCACCTGATATAGAATAAGTCGAAGTCTAGTTAGAGTTGGCCTGTAAGTGCTTCTGGTACATGTAGTTACTTGAAAAGCAAATATTGGGTGTATAAAAAATAGCATTCTTGTGAAACAGTAAAAAATTAACCTCATTTCCTCGTAGCATTAGCTGTAAATGCTTCTTGCAGGTTAACAAAGCTCTGGCGTGTGGGCCTACATCACCTACAATCCTTTGTAAGGTTCGTGTTGTCCTATAAATTGTCGATATACATACTAAATCCCTAGTTACAGCCTAAGGTTTTAGTTTCAATCAGAGAATTTCAGTGTTCAGATAGTGATTGTGGCCTCGTATAATAAAGAAAATAGAAATAACCCAAATGTTGATGCACCCAAAAAACCAGTAATACTTCAAAAATACCTTGAAAAAGGCTATAAGGCTAAATTATTCTTCTAGCATAGAAAAAAATTTAGCAAGTGGACCTATGGTCCATATAGTCAGTCGTCTGTGAACTTCGTCTTGTCCTGTGAATTGAGAATATATTGATAAATGGTTATATATATTTTTTTAAAAAAAGAAACAATGTTGGTAAGCGTCCAGTTATGGACCCATCGGTAAAGGGATTTCAGTCTTTATAGACACACAATAATTTTCGTTACACTAAAAATTTGGCCTCGTATAAAAGTAAATAGTCGAAATGATAAACATTTCGTGTACTTTATCCAGTAAACCTTAGCTAGAAATACAATAACAGCGTTACAGACATAAAAATTAAGCAAGCTTTGATATTCTAGTAGCACATAATAAATATAAAATATCCTTTAAAATACTCTGACAAATAGTTGTGGGTTATCTGAAATGAAAATTTTCAAGCCCTCTCTCCTGCATAAATAGGCTCTAGAATTCACTAAGCCTCAAAATAATATTGGGTACATAAAATAAAGAGCAGATGGAGAGTGATGCTGATCGCATCATCTCAAAACAGCAAAAACAAAAGTATATGGATGGAGCCCTTCCTGATATATTTAGAAAACTTTACCTAGTATAAAAATAACAAAATACTCAGCAAACTCTAAAATAAACAAACTTTCCTACATAGCAGGCGTAACCTGACCTAAATAAATACATATAGAAATACAGAACCAAAAATAGCATAGTGGAAATCAGTAAACCCTAATAATAATAATAATAATATATTCTGTGGCTTACATTTTAGCTAAAAGTACTTTTTCTTTAGTGTTTTTGAAAAAAATTAAATAAATACTAAACTCTAAATTAAAAATTTGTAAATGTATATATGATACGAAACAAAATAAATACAAATTAATACATACCCTGCAAAAAATCAGTAAAAAAGTTGAAAACATCTCTTTGTGCATCCAAAATATAATAACAAATCCTTCCTGACTGGATTAAATTGTGTTATTTGAGTAATAATAAGCCTAAACTTGTAAAATAAAAGGGTAGAACTTGTCAAAACATACTTTGATCCAAAATATAATTCAAAACACATCTAAATTGTGTTATTTGAGTAAACTAGAGAATAATACTGTAAACTTGGAAAAAATCTCTCTCTCTCTCTATCTCTCTCTCTCTCTCTCTATCTCTCTCTCTCTCTCTCTATCTCTCTCTCTCTCTCTCTGTGTGTGTGTGTGTGTCTTTGAGAGTCCAAAATGTAATAAAAGACACGATCAAATCGTGCTATTTGAGTAAATATTAGGGTAAACTTGTAAAATAAACAAATAAAAGTTGAGAACACACACTTTGTGTGTCGAAAATGTAACTAAAAATCTTTCCTGAACAGATAGAATTGTGTTATTTGAGTAATAATAAGCCTAAACTTGTGAAATAAACAGATAGAAGTTGAGAACACACACTTTGTGTGTCGAAAATGCGACTAAAAGTCTTTCCTTAATAGTATAAATAGTGTTATTTAGGTTAAAAATAGGTATAAAGTTGTAAATAATAAGTTAAAAGTTGTAAAAAAATGTCTTTGTGAGTCCAAAATTTAATAAAAAATGTTGCCTGAATAGTATAAATAATGTTATTTGAGTAATAATAAGCCTAAACTTGTGAAATAAACAGATAGAAATTGAGATCATACACTCTGTGTGTCGAAAATATAACTAAAAGTCTTTCCTGAACAGATTGAATTGTGTTATTTTGGTAATAATAAGCCTAAACTTGTGAAATAAACAGATAGAAGTTGAGAACACACACTTTGTGTGTCGAAAATGTAACTAAAAGTCTTTCCTGAACAGATAGAATTGTGTTATTTGAGTAAAAAAATAGGCATAAACTTGTAAATAATAAATTAAAAGTTGAAAAAATCTCTTTGTAAATACAAAATTTAATAAAAAATGTTGCCTGAATAGTACAAATAGTGTTTTTTTGGTAAAAATTAACATAAAGTTGTAAAATAATAAGTTAAAAGTTGAAAAAATGTCTTTGTGAGTCCAAAATTTAATAAAAAATATTGCCTGATTAGTACAAATAGTGTTATTTTGGTAAAAAATTAATATAAAGTTGTAAAATAATAAGTTAGACGTAGAAAAAAATGTCTTTGTGAGTCCAAAATTTAATAAAAAATGTTGCCTGATTACTACAAATAGTGTTATTTTGGTAAAAAATTAACTTAAAGTTGTAAAATAATAAGTTAAAAGTTGAAAAAATGTCTTTGTGTCCAAAATTTAATAAAAGTGTTGCCTGAATAGTACAAATAGTGTTATTTTGGTAAAAAATTAACATAAAATTGTAAAATAATAAGTTAAAAAGTTGTAAAAATATCTTTGCGAGTCCAAAATTTAATAAAAAATGTTGCCTGAATAGTACAAATAGTGTTATTTTTGTAAAAATAAGGATAAGCTGTGAAAATGTTTGACATAAAGTCAAAGTTTGGTAAAAAAATAAACTCAAAATTAAGTTAAATAGCACACAGTAACATACATTTACTACCTAAATCAATAATCAAAGGGTCCTAGGTTCGATACCCCGTAATAAAAGCAAATGGTGAAAACTGTAGGCCCCGTCCCTAATAGCTCTCCCTTCTTCATAGTACAGATAAAAAAAACCCTGCGCTAAAGCGTCCTGTGCCTTGAAGACAAACCTGAGCGGAATATTAATTGGCGGCGGAAACCGGTTCTACGAGCGACGCATAGCTTCAGAGATTTGACCCTTGCTGCGCATTTTCAGACATTCTTTGTTGTCTGGTTGAATCCCTCCCCTGCCCTACAGTATTGCATAGCTTTCCCCTGTTCTTGCGTACTGGTTAACCTTGAAAAAACCGGTTCTGATTGGTCAATCGGGTTCTTTGTTTGTTCTGACGTTGTGACGTCATTTGACCTTGAACGCACACTCCCCAAAATTCCTTTCTCCTCTACCTGCGCGGAGTTCAGATTCTGAGACAGTATTCTGTCTAGCGTCTGAGATCATCGTGTTTCATACCATAATAACATATAAAATTACATAGTACTAATTAATAACGTTACATATCGCGGGTTCGAGTACCGGGACCGTCTTCTTTCGTAATTGGACCTGTACCTACACCCATTACCACCGTTCATAGCGGTTCATAAACCATAGAGAACTTATTTTCAATATTATAAACATTAATATTATCGAATCATACATTACATACTTTGCAGTAATGAATATAAAACCATATGCATAGCGTTTAGTACCTCTAATTACCTTCTATATACATATTTTTCATAAAATAAATAAATATATATTCATAAAAAGTTATAAACATGCAAATACATAAATGTAAAGTATTCTACATACGTGCGAATTAGTTCTAAGTACGTGCAAATTAATTAAAACCCGTGCAAATTAGTTATAAGTACGTGCAAATGAATTGCGAATATTAAATAGCGACAGCCACTGGCGCGTTCCTCTACTACTCACGGACACTTCTGCGTTGTAACAATCCCATTAACTTTCAATGTTATCGAAGCAACCCAGAAGTGTCCGTGACTGTACAGTAATAGTGTTGTATGGATTCCAAAGAGGAATTTTCTAGCACGCTATTCCCAGTCGATTCTTAATGACTCGGTGGTCATCAGTACTTCGGAACTGGCGCTTCTGCTACTGTAATCGTCGTTCAAGCAGGACAAGAGGACCTACTTGGGTTACGTCTGGAGGAGAAACCACAGATCGGCCAACCGCAAAGTAACTGTAGCACTTGTCACGTCACTCCAAAGTTGCTACGGAAGGGCCTGCTTTGTCTCTCACGTGGGTGGAAAGGTGAGAATGAGAAACAGAGTGAGAATTAAGAGAGGTAAGGGCGTCAGCAAGAATTTGGGATGGGGAAGATCAGGCCGTTGATACAAAATTGATTATATAAAATAATTGTTGTAAACATTATACAGGGTGGCTCAAAAAGTCACTTAACACCCTCGGTACAAGGTCACTGCAGCGCGCAACATGGAAATGGTGATGACCAATCGTTGCCAGGCCAAGGGGGAACCACATTGACGCCACCCGCTCGGTCGGCGGCCATCTTGATGTCCGCCATCTTGAATTCAACTTCAGAAAGTTGGGGACGTATTTATTTTATTATCTATTGCTTGAATATTAAACTTTGGTAGTTGAAACTATTAAATGGGAAGGGGGTGATATGATATATCAAATCAGGCTAGAATTTCACGAGAAATGCAATGGTGAAGGTTTTTTCGACGTATCTTTAACTAGTAAAAAGTTATGACTGAATTCTTGTACCAATTTGCTCCTTTTCGAGGTGTTAGAAAAATGCCTTAAAATTTGTTTAGCTCATCGGTAACGCATCTAGATCAAAGTGACGTCTAGGGAGAGAAGTTCGCATACCATTGCACACGATTTTAATCGGATACATCCACGAAGAGCTGCGCATTATGAATGGTTGTCGCGAACAATTTACAGTGTGACGCTTCCAATGAATTAAAAGTCCTTCACAGCGACAAGGCTAATGTTTGTGTTCATAAGGAAATTCATAAATAGAATATGCGACCCTTGTCATCTGATAACTAACTTTGGACAGAAACTGCTTCACAACGTTCCCATAGTGCTCTGGTGTTCCTCCCTATTGATAAGACCTCTGTAAAAAGTATCTTCTTTAATAAGCAAGGATGAAAAAACCTGTTTATTTAACAAATCCAAGTAGCACTAAGCATTTAAGGTTCCGTTGATGAAAAATTGACTAACCAATCGTGTTCCACACAGCACGCCACACCATTAACTTACCAGCACTAACCATTCAGCTTTGATATGTCAAAAATTGGTTATCAGATAAAAAGCATTGAATATTCTGTATAACTATTATTACCTGGGAGAAATTCCTCTACTCAATACGCCAGATGGATGCGAGTGCGCAGTACAAGTGTTGAAAATATTCTGTCATGCTGCAAAATTTACCCGATATTCAATAATGAAGCTGATTTAATTTGAACATTGAGCTTTTTCTGCCATGTTTGGCTAATCGCGACGTTGAGGATGTGTGATATGATAAATTTGATGAATGCTCACAAAGGAACACCCATGCCCAGGCCGGGATTAGGATCCGGGACCCCTGGTGTCGTAGCGCGCTGTTCTAACCCCTCCGCCAAGGACAATGGCAATAATGAAGTTCAGAGTCATTCTCAAGTTGTAATATAACATTTTGCTCATCTCAAATAAGGAAAATTTTTAGTCAATAATTTTGTTACTTGAAATGTACAAAAATGTTAGTTATTGAATTCTAAAAACCTTCTGTTGTAACCACTTCTTTCTTGCATTGTTAGAAAAATATGAAGTTCCGACCTGGTTGGTGCATTTTGCCTTCTACACTTCGATTTAACTCATTTTTACCTTCTATTAAACTTCGAAAACACTAAAATTGAACTTTATTTCATTTATCTGCTTTCATTAACCAAGTTTTTTTTTTGATCAAGTAAGCAATATCTTTTTTCGGGTTCAATTGATCTTTTCTACCCCCCACAACGCCCATAATGCAGGCAATATCGGAGACTGAACCCCACCCTCACCACGAGACCTAATCATCATTTATACCTCTCAACAATATTTAAGTTACATTTGTGATAATTACTTACATTAGATTTTCAAAGAACTTGTACACAATGTACAGGTACAAGAACTTGTATATCGTGAAGAAGTTATATTTCTTTATCTTGTGCAAGGACTTGTACAAGATAAAGAAATATAACAGGACTTCACAGAATGAAAGAACGTCGCAAGGATTTTCACACACTCGAAATACAATCGCAAATTGCAATCAGTCTCAGGCCACTTGGAACAATATAGTGGAACTCCCATCTGTATGCAAAGCGTTGAGTATCTTCAAAACGATATCCATGCACGGTACTTTCCCTCCATGAAAATAAGAAGACGGTCGTGCAGATGAAAGGGAAACAAAGACACAATTAAGCGAAAAAAAACTGTTATTAAAATTAACCGTGTTGCAAATTAACCAGAAACAAAAGTGAACGTTGTGTCTTTTATGGATGCTATAAAATGCCGTTGTTGTTGTTGTTGTTGTTTGAATAAGTTGACGTCATGTAAATGCAAAATGCAAGAACAATGAACAGTTAGGAAATATGTCTCAAGCGAAAGTTCCAAATACCGTTGAATGGTTTGATGTGAAACCACGAAAAAATGTTCTGGCTTTTGCTATCTTTTCATCTTGACAATTGTGAATTGTAAGAATTAACATGCAGCAACATAAAGCAAAGAATGTAATTCGACACAACAGATATCCATTAGTTAAGAATGAGTACTCTTGATAATCTTATTGTAATCATATTTTCTAAGAATCTAGAAGTTGTAAGGAAAATGAAACATTTGAATACACCAATGTAAATTGGGTATGAGGGCCCACCTTTTGGGGCATAACACAACAATGGCCGGCATTTTGAAATCCGCCATTTTGAATTGACGTCCATTTTTTTATATGGGAAGGGGATCATGTGGGGTATCAAAACACATTAAAGTTTTTCAGGAATTCATTTCTGGAATCAGATTTCACTTAACTGTTACGGTGTAGGCGTTATTGGCATCCAAAAGTCTGAAAACCTTATTCTGTTGCAGGTCACATATGATGGCGTTGACGAAGCAAGAGCGAATTAAGGTGATCCTGATGTCTGAGGAACGAAGCAGTCGTGTCGTTGCAGCAGATTTCAACAGGCGCCACCCAAAGAAACCACCGATTTCGCATAACACTGTTGCATGTCTCCTATCCAAATTCAAGGAAACTGGAAATGTGTCCGACAGGCGACGTAGTGGTCGTCCCAAATCTTCCACTGATGAGATAACCTCGACGATGGTCTTCGCTGCCTTTGCGAAGAGCCACAACGCAGCACTCGACGTCTTGCAAGTGAAATTGGTGATAGTCGTTCCTCCATTATGCGTATTCTTCATAGCAACAAATGGCACCCATTTAAGATCCAAATGCTGCAAAAACTTTCTGAGGATGACCCAGACAGACGTGTCGAGTTCTGTACGTGAGCATTACGTCAACATCAGAACAACCCTACATTCCAACAGAGTATCCTATTCAGTGACGAGGCAATGTTTTATGTCAGTGGCGAAGTGAACCGGAAGAATCACCGATATTGGTGTGATGAAAATCCCCACTGGATTGAGCCATCCAATGTTGTTGGAGATGTTAAAATCATGGTGTGGTGTGGGATATGGGGCACCCGTGTGGTTGCTTGGGAGGTCCCTGGACTAAGGATAAGATCTACATTAGGAATAAGGATATTAAATTAGGCACCTGGAATGTTCTGAGCCTTTACCGGCCTGGGACATTTCAGTGTACAGTTAATGAGATAGTTAAGTATAAATTAGATGTAGTAGCTGTTCAGGAAGTTAGGTGGCCAGGGGAAGGGAATTGTAAAACTAAAAGTTATACTTTTTTCTATGGTGGTACTGAAAATCATAACTTTGGGACAGGCTTTTTCATAAATAATAGAATTATCTCGGCTCTTAAAACAGTAGAATTTATTAATGATAGGATATCATATGCAGTTTTACAGGGTAGGTGGTGTAAAATTATTTTAATAAACATACATGCACCAACGGAAGATAAAGATGATAATACTAAAGATGATTTTTATACAGAGTTAGAACAGGTCTTTGATAAATTTTCTCAGTATGATATGAAAATTCTGTTAGGTGACTGTAATGCACAGATTGGCAAAGAAGAGACATTTAAACCCACGATTGGTAAAGAAAGTCTTCATGAATTAAGTAATGATAATGGTATAAGATTGATTACTTTTGCAACCTCAGAGAATTTAATTGTGAAAAGTACCACTTTTAAACATAAAGATATCCATAAATATACCTGGTCTTCTCCAGATGGTAAAACTCATAATCAGATAGATCATATTCTCATTGATAAGAGAAGGCATACTTGTATAATTGATGTTCGTACACATAGAGGTGCTGACTGTGCCAGTGACCATTATTTAGTAATTGCTAAATTAAGAGAAAGACTCTCAGTGATAAATCATAAGCAACAAAATCTGAAAGTTCTAAAATTTGATACAGGAAAGTTTACTGATGAAAGAATTAAGAAAGATTACCAAATTAAACTGTCAAATAGATTTGATGTTTTGCAGGATTTAAATGATGATGAAAATATAAATGAAACAGACGTAAATAAGAATTGGGAGCACATACGTAATGCAATAGAATCAGCAGCTAATGAAAGTATGGGATACCATAAACCGAGAAAAAGTAAGCCATGGTTTGATAATGAATGTCATAATCTAATAGAAATAAGAAATCAGGCTAGACTTAGGTGGTTAAATAACTCTGATGATACAAATCTATACAATTATAATAGAATAAAGCGAGAAGTTAACCGCACGTTTAGAAGTAAAAAAAGAGATTACTTGAAAAGCAAAATTAACGAAATTGAAACAAACAGCAAAAATAAAAATATCAGAGATTTATATAAAGGTGTAAATGAATTTAGAAAGGGGTGGCAACCTAAAGTAAACTTGATAAAAGATAAAGACGGTGATTTTCTAGCTGACCCAAGCGATATTCTAAATAGATGGAAGAACTACTTTAATGACCTTTTAAATGTTCATGTAGGAGATAAATCAGAAGTAAATGAAGTCCACACAGCAGAACCTTTAGTTCCAGAACCTAACTTAACTGAAGTTAAAGATGATATTAAAAGACTAAAGAATAACAAAGCACCTGGCATTGATTTAATACCAGCTGAGTTAATTAAATGTGGTGGAAATTCATTAATATGTCAAATTCATAAATTAATTTGTTTAATATGGAATAAAGAAGAAAACCCTCAACAGTGGAAAGAATCCATAATTGTTCCTGTGTTTAAAAAAGGTGATAAAATGAACTGCAATAATTACCGTGGAATTTCTCTACTCTCAACAACATATAAAATATTATCTAACATTCTTTTAACAAGACTAACCCCATATGCTAATGAAATTATAGGTGATTATCAATGTGACGTAACAGATCAACTACAGATCAAATTTTTCACATCAGACAGACACTTGAAAAAAAGTGGGAATATAATCAAAATGTCCATCAGCTATTCATTGATTTCAAAAAAGCATATGATTCGGTCAAAAGAGATAAATTATATAATATATTTTAGAGTTTGGAATACCTAAGAAGCTTGTTAATATGATAAAAATATGCACCAGTGAAACAGAAAGTAAAATTCGTGTGGGTATTAATATGTCTGACAAATTTACAATTCATGATGGGTTAAAACAAGGAGATGCATTATCTCCATTGCTCTTTAATTTTGCCTTAGAATATGCTGTTAGGAAGGTAAAAGAAACTAAAGAAGGACTAAAATTAAATGGTATGACTCAGTTGTTAGCATATGCAGATGATGTAGACTTACTGAGGGATGATGTGAATACAATTAAGAATAATGCTAAAATATTTTTCAAAACTGCTAAAGAGATAGGTTTGGAAGTTAACAAAGAGAAAACTAAATATATGCTTACAGGCCGAAACCAAGTGTTAGGTAATAATCAAAATCTAATTATTCATAACAACTTGTTTGAACCTGTTTCCAAATTCAAATACTTAGGAGAAATATTAACAAAAGAAAATTATATTAAAGAGGAAATAAAAAGTAGGCTTAATTCAGGAAATGCATGTTACTTCCCTCTTCATAAACTTTTGTCTTCTCGTTTCATATCTGAGAAACTAAAAGTTAAAATACACAAAACAGTAATTTTGCCTGTAGTATTATATGGATGTGAAACTTGGTCCCTTACATTGAAAGAGTAATATAAATTGAGAGTATTTGAAAATAAGATCCTTAGGAAAATCTTTGGACCTAAAAGGGATGAGGAGTCAGGTGAGTGGAGAAGGTTACATAATTTAGAACTACATAATTTGTACAACCTTGGTGACAATGAAGTTCGACCAGAAAGGAATACGTGATTAAATGCACAGAGGCATAGGCGGTGGAATGGGTGACCCGCAGAAGTGACGCATGTGTGTAAGAGTAGGCGTGTGAGCAGGCAAGAATCGTGATCCCAGCATGTTGCACCCAAGGTCACGTAAAGAACGAAAACGGGGAACAATACGCGTGACATTGAACTTCGACCCGGCACCAGACCCATACGGGAAATTCCAGATAGTGGCGCATTCGACGGAAGCATGACGTCACGGACACGATAAGGGAGTCTGCCGTATATAAGCGCCTGCTGTGCACCGAGGAACCGCATCATCACCATGGCCAGGGGCAAACCTATTGACAACACCGTGAGGAGAAGAGTGGTGGAGTTGCAAACGGGATGTACTCAGTGAACGGGAAATAGGGCGCCAACTGAACTTACCCAAGTCAACCGTCCACTGCATCATCAAACACCACCAAAATACGGGTACTAGAGAGCCAGGTAAGGCCCCCGGTCGAAAACGCCTGCTGAGCGTGCGTGACCTACGGATATTTAGGCGCTATATCCAGACCAACAATCATGTTTCTGTGGCCGAATTACGACTGTGGACACGAGAACGCTTTCACATTGAAGTGTCAACCAGAACCATTCGCCGTTACCTACAGCGATGCGGTTACCGAGTGTACAAGGCGAAACGTAAACCCTTCCTTTCCATGTTGAACAAAGGCAATCGACTACGGTGGGCACGAATGCACCGGGATAGACATTTCGGCAGTGGAACAGGGTTTTGTGGACGGACGAATCCATTTTCAATGTTGTGTACGGGAAAATACGGAAAACAGTCATTTGTCGGAAGGAGGAACAGAAAGACGCAAAATGTTATGCACGTCGGGTACAGAAACCTGAGTCAGTGATGGTATGGAGATGCATGACGGCATCTGGGGTTGGCCCACTACACGTCTGTGAGGGTATTGTGAATGCACACACCTATACACGCATACTGGAGCGGCATCTTCCCACAGTGCGAAGGCACCTGTTCCACAGGCCGCGTCTCATCTTTCAACACGTCATTGCCAGGCCTCATACAGCGCGGCTGACAAGAGAATGGTTGACTCGCCATCACGTGCGAACTCTGCCATGGCCACCATCGAGTCCCGACCTCTCGCCCATTGAGAATGTGTGGCGTGTTCTTAAGCGACGTGTGCAACAGAGGGGACCCACTACAGTGGCTGCTCTTATCGCCTGCCTGCAGGAGGAATGGCACCGCATCGATGTGGAATACCTTGAACGACTAGTCCGCAGCATGCCCTGACGCATTGCCACAGTGATTCGCCGACGGGGCGGCGTCACACCATGGTAAACAGGATCCCCTCTAACAGTGGTCGAACTTCAATGTCACGTGTAGATGGACGAAAATGTTTTATTTTGTGTGGATACCATACATTGCTGCGTTGCAGCGGAAATTTATGTTTTCCTTTGTTCCATGTAGCCTGCTGAATAAAATATGTTCAGCATATGCATGTGTTCTCCTTCTTTCACAACGCACTCCTATATTTGTGACTGGTCGAACTTCATTGTCACTAAGGTTGTATTCATGTCTAAATTTTATTAGAATAATTAAATCAAGAAGACTTAGGTGGGCAGGCCATGTGGCACGAATGGGAGAAGAAAGAGGAGTTTACAGGATTCTTGTTGGGAAACCTGATGGTAAGAGACCTGTAGGAAGGCCAAGACGAAGATGGAGGGACAACGTTGAGATGGACCTAAGGGAAATCGGTAGGGATGGAAAAGAGTATATAGATCTTGCTCAAGATAGGGAAAGATTAAAGGCCGTGTTGCTGCAGCCATGAACCTTCGGGTTTAAGAAGGCTATAGAGTTAGTTAGTTAGTTAGTGTGGTTGGACCAGTCTTCATCGATGGAACCCTTAATCCCAAGCGGTACTTGGACATGCTGAGAGACATTGTCTTTCCTTCCCTTTTAAATGAAGATGATACATTCCCCTTTGTTTTTCCAACAAGATGGTGCTCCGCCACAGTATGGGCTAATTGTTCGTCAGTGGCTTGATGTCCAGTTGCCTGGGCAATGGATTGGTCAGCGTGACCCAGTGTAATGGCCACTAAGATCACCCGACCTCACACGTATGAACTTTTATTTGTGGGGGAATTTGAAGCAACTCGTTTACGCAGAGAATATTCGTGATGTTCACCATCTGCAACAAAGAATTACGCGGTGCTGCAGTGAAATCGCACCAGAAGTGCTTCTGCGAGTGTCTGCTGACTAGATTACGCGACTGGAGTTATGCACTCAATAAGACGATCGGCATATTTAGCCCTCCAGTGTCAACTTTGGATGCCAATAACGCCTACACCGTAACAGTTATGTGAAATCTGATTCCAGAAATGAATTCCTGGCAAAACTTTAATGTGTTTTGATACCCCACATGACCCCCTTCCCATTTAAAAAAAGGACGGCAATTCAAAATGGCGGATTTCAAAATGGCGGCCATTGTTGTGTTATGCCCAAAAGGTGCGCCCTCACACCCAATTTACATTGGTGTATTCAAATGTTTCATTTTCCTTACAATTTCTGAAATAATAGGCTGTAATGCGACTTTTGGACCACCCTGTACAACACAAAAAAATATTTTTTTCTGGACTAAATAGCTAAATGCAGTCAGGCTGTGATTGCAATCGAATTGAAGTGAAATATCAATACGACTAGAAAGTATCAAACATATATAAATTTTGTGAACTTCAGTACTTTAGAAAATAATAATTTGAAGTAAAATAATGTATCTTCATTAATCTGTCAGTCTTTCTGTGGGCACCATAGGTATCTACCCTCCCATATCATAGCCCACTGCCTAAAAAAAGTAGTAACTTCCTATGATATTCTTTACGCAAAACTTGACGGAGAAATTAATATTAAACATACCGACAAACAGTCGATATACCGAGATGTATTGTATGAACTATGGTCAGCTAGTATTGAACATTTTGATCAACATAGTGAGTTAGATAACTAAAATAAAGTGTCATAAGATTATTGAAATCAAATAATTTGTAACAGAAATATGTTATATCTATGAATCTTATTTAGAAACTTTCATAACAATGTGTATTGCTGACTGAATTCAAACAATTGAATAATTCCGTGGAAACAATCTACAGTACATTGGGAAGACAGTGCATTATTGTATTGATTTTGTGTTTCCTAAGGTTAGATGTTGGGGAGTTTAATTCTAGTGATTGGAGATAAAGTAGTGCAAAAGGTGAGTCCGTTTTATGCACTATTATTGTGTGAATAGGTCTAAAGAATATAATATTACCAGCAAAGTGTTACAATTTTCCATCTATATTTTCTATGGTTTGTGAAGAATATTTGTTGTTTATTGAACAAATTTTAACTGATCATGACACATCGACGGTGCGTGGTTAGTACACATTTAATTTCTCAAAATACAACTTATACACATAATATAATCTTAAGAATTATCCAGAGAACCAAACTAACGTACAGATTTTATTCTTATATATATGTTTTCCATACCTTGTGGTATGTTGTTCACTTGTCTCTCTCAGGAGTGGAGGTGCGATTTTGTGCGTTACTAAATTGTTATTAAAGCTCTATTTTTTCCTAAATGATAATATTTTAATGTAAACCGACAATGAAAATACTTGCACGAATCTTTACAAAATACAGAGTCATAAACTACCAATAGATCCATTCTTACTAAACTGTGAAATGATAAATTGTAACCAAACGGCATGGTAGTTTAGGCGGACCAAGTTAGAGGTGCATACTGATTTGAGGACTAAAAGTGGCAAAAGTTGTAAGTGCCAAAAGCGAAAGTGTAGGGAAATGGCATCAGCCAGTAAGAACGTACACACTAGTGACCTCTTTACACGCCCTTTGAACTACTTAGAGGGCTACCAGCCACATTTCACGTTTACCACATTATAAAGCATGGCACATTTCACGGTTTAACGTGGAAAATCGTGTTTGAATTATTGTGGCACTTACAGCGTTTACCAATTCTAGTCTTCATTTATTGAATTACGTTGATTTACGTCGCTTTTCTGCTACTTTTGACTAATCGCGACAATGAAATTAGTGAAGTGACAAAGAACATCCATGCCCAGGTTAGGATTCGAACCTGGGACCTTTGGTGCAGTGGCGGCTGGCCAAGTGCAACAAGTGCAGATGTTTTCACCTAATTTTCAAATTAATATTGACATTTTTCATTTGCTTGTTAAATTTAACTATTTCCCAGCAGAACACACACGATAATACTCAAATAACACGCCGCTCGGCGCTACGCACGTATTGAGTTCGTCCCAACCCAAGAGCAAACACCGCTAGGTTGCGGAAAACTTAGCCGGTTGTCATGGCAACGGTGACGTCACCTAGCGTTGGCCTTGAACGGGTGTCGCCTTCTAGATGAAGCAGTTCTCTCGTCGGAGAAAACATCGCATCCTGTGCTTGTGGCAAAATCTTCGCGTTCTCGCGAGATCTTGTTCCGCGTGTGTGTTTCGCGTTTCCTATCGTGTGTTGTGTTCATGTGTTGAGCTGTGGTTTCTATAATGAACCCAGTAAATGCCTTAGTGTGTAATTTGTTGCAGATACCATTTTCCAGATGGACGGATGAAGACAAAAAAGACGTTTTAAATTGGGGGGGGGGGCACTGGCACTTACTATTTGTTTTCATTGCCTATAAATATACTTCTTCACCTGTTATTTTAGGCACGAGCCGCTACTGCTTTGGTGTTGTAGCGCGCCGTGGTAACCACTCCACCACGGAGGTCGGTGAAAGAAAAAGTGAGAATTGTTTATTGTCTGCTGTATATGAACCAATGAGATTGAAAAGTGACATGATTCCTTCAAAAGAGAGTTTTAAATTAACTTGTAGTTCATAGTATTGTCTGACTAGACCAGTGGTTCTCAACCTTTTTCAGTCCGGGACCCACCTTGAAGGATATAACACTTCATGGGACCCATAAACATGGGCGCAGGCAGAATTACTTGTAGGGGTGTGCACACGCTTGTTTAAACAAGTTACACATATTTCATTCTAGAAAAGTAAATATGTAATTTGAAAGACTAATTTACTCTAGTCTAACATGTAGCTAAACACACATGCTGAAATTGAGATTTTTTTTTTACTCACCGAACTAATGTGACTTATGTGCAATGGTAGAACGCGAATAACAGTAATATAGAGTTTAGACTACGTACAACACGGGTTGAATTTAAATTGTTAATACAATATATCATAGTAATTTAAATGTAATACGTTTTTAAGACATATTAAATACATTTTGGAGCCCGATTTCGCAGCCCACGAAACGCCCCTCGTGACCCAGTAGTGGGTCGAGCCCCATAGGTTGAGAAATGATGGTGCATCTCAATCTTTCTAAGGCCGTGTCCGAAAGATACAAGACCGTACTTGAAGCGAGCATCCTCAGAGAATGGTCTCGCAGGTCATTCTTGAAGTCGAATTGCACTTTGACTGCAGCACCTATTACGATCAGTTGATAAAACTAAGAACACGTTGTTTTTCCCGCGTTATAAACACTTATTTTTCACCATAGCATATTAACAAGTTCTTATTCCCACACAATAGAAGAACTACAATAAACACCCGGCTGACTTTCGACTTCTGTGATTTCAAACAAGTGAACAACTGGCAAACGAGTGTAGTAAAGTTGAAGTCCTGATTCGAACGCCACTTTACTTCAAAGAAAGTTCCGAAAGATCAGTTCCCTCTGTTACAGGAGTAAACAACCGTCCGTCACGCCCGCGTGGAGCCCAGTATATTCTCCTCTAAAAGCTTTTCCACCAATAGCGTCAGTTTTAGGAACTGCCAGTTCTTGTCAAGTCCACGTGGAGTAAATGCGATGTTGCCAATTCAGTTTCTTTAAAGATTTCCTAACGTGAAGTTGCGGTTGCGTTATCTTTCTTAGATTCTGTTATTGTGTTGTGCTGTTTTTTTACACGATGTGAAGACCTTGGGAGTATAACGTCGCAGTGAATGAACGGGTGTCTAATCACTGCAGGCAAGAGTGGCAACAGCGCTTTTCAGACACCAGATACGCGTCCTGTCGGCTTTCTCTCGAGCAGTGTCGTTCGAATCAGGACTTCAACTATAAACGAGCGTGCAATGTCGAGTACTGCATGCTCGATTGTTCCTTTAATGGGCGCTTTTGAACGGAACTATGTAACGTCACTTCCGACAAGACCGTATTGCTTTTCAGACCTTTTGAACACAAGCTTCGTTCGCGAATCTCGCTGCACATTGGCTGAAAACCACTGATCTAGAGTATGTAACATGTGAGCCAATGTAATGGAACCACATATTCAGTTCAGAGAACGCATGTAGACACTGGCGTACCCAGGAGTTACAGCCTTCCCAGAAATTGTGAGAAAATAAAAACTGTAAAAAAAAAAACCCTCGGAAAAATCAAAGTGTTAAAGGAAAAACTCATTAAAATAACCTGCGAAATACCATTTCTGTCTTTGAACAACTTTCAAAAGTAAGGTTAAAAATTGCAATGACGAACTATTTTATTATGTACGTATGTCGCTGTCTCCTCCGAGAAAGAAATCCTGCATACAATAGTGCATATAGATACTTGTGCTCTTAAATTGTCCTTAATATGTTGTTCGCAGACACCCCGTGGGCCTCCATGCCATATCAAGTGTTCTTTTGCTCGTCATCAAGGTTATGGTAAAATGCAATATCCGTTATTAAGCAAACAGACTTTCAAAATCAATATGTTGCACGGCTTGCTATGGATTGAATGTTAAGATAGGTTAGTTATTTTTTCTTAATATCATTTGTATGACAAAACTTTGTAATATAAAAATAAGCCCTAACGTAATTTATAGTTATTATAATAAAAGTATGAGTATTGAAATAAGTTGTAATTGTGATAAATGAACCTTTGTGAACAATAGGTGCTCTACCATACATCACATCTCGGAAAATATTATACCCACTTAGTATTTTTGCCACTTTAAGCAAGTCGCGAAGATGAGGATGAGTGATAAGATGACATTGATGAAGAGACAGCCATGACCAGGTCGGGACTCGAATCCGGAAACTTAGCTGACGAGATCAAAAATTTACTACTTAATATGCTTGTTTCGTCTGGTACCTCCATCGCCTAAAAATATTGCTGCAAATGTGTGTTACACTCTTAGATGAAGCTTATTCTCTGTTTTCTGAGAAAAAGGAATGTTTTACAAAATTTGATTAAAGAATATGATTGATACTTCGCGAGATTTCCACACTTCGTCCATCTCGTTTCAATTTCGTGATGTGTTTAATAAAAGATGAAATTAAGATGCACCCTATAACAGCAATATGCATCCCATAACGCCTAACGTGGAAATATCCCTTATTCAATAGTTTGTTTTAAATATAATTTATGCGCACAAAAGTTAATCGGACCTGGGCCTATAGTTTAAAGTGGAATGCGAACCACTATCTGCCTCCATCGGGTATCTAATCCTTGACCCCTTTGACCCATAGACGGAGGAGTTCTGGAGGGGCCAGGGGGGACGGGCACCCCCAACTTAAAAAAGACTAAAAAATAACATATGATTAAGTTCAGTTACTACATTTTTGTTATGAAGCCATACCGCAATTCTTAGCGTTTGACATGATGAAATGTGCGGTAATTGCGCCGCAATAGCAGGTCTTAGACAATTTGATTGATGTGTACAGTTTGAAGAAAGAAAAACGTAAAATGACTTTGTGTTGAGTCAATAGTTACTGCTGAGTCATCAAAATAACTTTTCAATTTAATTTTTCTAAAATTTCTGAAGCTTACTATTGTACCGTAACTTTTTAAAGTAATACGCGTATTGTATCAATAAAAAAAAATAATGAAATGCAAAATGCAATAATCGTACTGATTTGCTTCATTTAA
Source organism: Lepisma saccharinum (assembly GCF_977018435.1). NCBI lineage: Eukaryota > Metazoa > Arthropoda > Insecta > Zygentoma > Lepismatidae > Lepisma > Lepisma saccharinum. Next base: position 39,474,790 of record NC_139234.1, read on the forward strand.
AACTGACAACCAATATACTAATTAATATTTGTTTACTTAAGCGAGGAAATTTAACATTTTCAAATCTAAAAGGCCTAGAACTCAGTGTTTTTAAGTTGTTGTTATTTAATTTCCTGGTGAAGGTCTCCGGACCACTTATAAGCTAGGGGATCTTCAACAACCCTCAGGTTCATCATATGCTTCTCCCAGAGTCTGCCCCCCCCCCACCCCCAAAGCAAAAGCTCAAACTCCGCCCATGCTTTGACCTAAGTCAACGACGTTACCATTACGTCATTGGGGTAGCCACGGACATAAATTAGAAACAATAGTCGCCATTCACTTTAATTGAATATTATACCATAAATACCACGTAAACAAACAGAAAATGTGTCGAGTTCAAGTAAGATGTTTGACGTTTCATCACCACTAAAGGGCAATTTGCATGATCTCCTGTAATTTTGGACGGCCTTTGCAGAGATATTTCAAGTAGTGTCGTCTTCGAATCCTAAGATATTTTGTCGATTCATTCAGTTTTTTCCTTCATGTAAACACAGTCTACATTTTTGTATTTATTTTATTTGTTCCACAGTCATGTCTTGTAACTATACAATTTTGAGCTACACCAACTAAACAAAGATATTTCTTGAAAATAGTACAGTTTTCACTTGAGCACTTGTTTTAAGGCCACTTTATGCACAGAAAGGTTAATCAGAACTGGACCTCCAGTTTAAAATAGGATCCGAATCACTATTTGTGTCTGCACTTGGTTTCGAACGGTTCTTACTTAAGGTATACTTGAGAAAATTTGAAAACTTATGGTAGAAATATCTTAACTATGTGTGCATTTTAGTATGTAAACCATGTGGAATCGATTGAACGATACAAACATGTAAAATAAAAAATAGAATGCCTGGTGTCATAAATAACATTCGTTGATATTTTAGAATTTATGCGAATAAGTATGTTGGAATAAAATATGTATTTACAAAGAAATCAGAGCTCTATTCATTAACAATATCATCCAGTTAGTTTTTAAAATATTTTTTAAATATTAGAACACCTTTAAACAATGATCACAAAGCAGGGAATGTGCCTCCCAGATTACTTAATGGTAATCCCTTTCTTGTACCTATGATCCTGTGACGTAGTGGTTCGGATCCCACATTTCAACTATAGACATAGTCCAGATTAGCCTATCTTTCATAAAGTGAATGTAAATATTAACTCCATATTAAATATATTGCATAAACATACACGAAAACTCTCAAGGAAGTTATTACATGAAACAGGTTACAAATAATTCAAATAATTTTCCTTTTTCAGATACTGATTGTTATTTTAGAACACTGGTATACACAAAAATGTCAATAAAAAAACTAATACTTCTGCCAGTACTCTCCCTCAAAGTCTTATATACTCGCTACTGAGGACATTGACACATTTCTGCTCAGAAAAATTGAATTTGAGGTCATTGCTCATGAAGGTTTTATCAAAAATTACATTTATATTGTCATTTAACGAAATAATTGGTAATGCCTATTTCATTTAGCGTTTAATATTAAAATATGTCCTACCTTATTTAAATTTTGGTAAAAAAAAAAGTATAACAATAACAGCGTGAATAGCAGAATGCAGTGTAGTGTGAATGAGTAAAGAAAAGTCTTTCAAGAAGCAGATATTTCTCTAAAACACGATATGCCATTTATGAAGGTTCATGAAGACCCTATCAATCTACAACACGGGATAGTTCTTGTCACGTCACAAATGGACACGGCGTCCTCTGGAATGTTTACTCCTGGTGAGAGTCAACGAGTCTCTCTTCAAGACGAGGTATTGGTTTGCTCCTGGCGAAGATCCACGAGTCGCCCTCTAAAATGAGGTATTGGTTTGCTCCTAGCGCAGTTCAACGAGTTGCCCTCCAAAACGAGGTATTGATTTGCTCCTGGCGAATATCAGCCAGTTGCTCTCCAAAACGAGGTATTGTTTTGCTCCTGGCGCAGTTCAACGAGTCGCCCTCCAAAATAAGGTATTGGTTTGCTCCTGGCGAAGATCCACGAGTCGCCCTCCAAAACGAGGTATTGGTTTGCTCCTGGCGTAGTCCCGGCGTAGTTCAACGAGTCGCCCTCCAAAATAAGGTATTGGTTTGCTCCTGGCGAAGATCCACGAGTCGCCCTCCAAAACGAGGTATTGGTTTCCTCCTGGCGCAGTTCAACGAGTCGCCCTCCAAAATAAGGTATTGGTTTGCTCCTGGCGAAGATCCACGAATCGCCCTCCAAAACGAGGTATTGGTTTGCTCCTGGCGCAGTTCAACGAATAGCCTTCCAAAACGAGGTATTGATTTGCTCCTGGCGAAGATCAACCAGTCTCCCTCCAAAACGAGGTATTGGTTTGCTCCTGGCGCAGTTCAACGAATCGCCCTCCAAAACGAGGCATTGATTTGCTCCTGGCGAAGATCAGCCAGTCGCCCTCCAAAACGAGGTATTGGTTTGCTCCTGGCGAAAATCTACGAGTCGCCCTCCAAAATGAGGTATTGGTTTGTTCCTTGCGCAGTTCAACGAGTTGCCCTCCAAAACGAGGTATTGGTTTGCTCCTGGCGAAGATCAACGAGTCGCCCTCCAAAACGAGGTATTGGTTTGCTCCTGGCGACGATCCATGAGTCGCCCTCCAAATCAAGGTATTGGTTTGCTCCTGGCGAAGATCCATGAGTCGTCCTCCAAAACGAGATATTGGTTTGCTCCTGGCGAAGATAAACGAATCGCCCTCCAAAACGAGGTATTGGTTTGCTCCTGGCGCAGTTCAACGAATCGCCCTCCAAAACGAGGCATTGATTTGCTCCTGGCGAAGATCAGCCAGTCGCCCTCCAAAACGAGGTATTGGTTTGCTCCTGGCGAAGATCCACGAGTCGCCCTCCAAAACGAGGTATTGGTTTGCTCCTGGCGAAAATCTACGAGTCGCCCTCCAAAATGAGGTATTGGTTTGTTCCTTGCGCAGTTCAACGAGTCGCCCTCCAAAACGAGGTATTGGTTTGCTCCTGGCGAAGATCAACGAGTCGCCCTCCAAAACGAGGTATTGGTTTGCTCCTGGCGACGATCCATGAGTCGCCCTCCAAATCAAGGTATTGGTTTGCTCCTGGCGAAGATCCATGAGTCGTCCTCCAAAACGAGATATTGGTTTGCTCCTGGCGAAGATAAACGAATCGCCCTCCAATACGAGGTATTGGTTTGCTCCTGGCGAAGATCCACGAGTCGCCCTCCAAAACGAGGTATTGGTTTGCTCCTAGTGATGATCCACGAGTCGCCCTCCAAATCAAGGTTTTGGTTTGCTCCTGGCGAAGATCCATGAGTCGTCCTCCAAAACGAGATATTGGTTTGCTCCTGGCAAAGATAAACGAATCTCCCTCCAATACGAGGTATTGGTTTGCTCCTTGTCAAGTCACCCTCCAGAATTTTTAATTTCCGCTATTGCAGAAGCTGACTTCCTTGTCAACGAAGTGTAAATCTTTCTTTGACGCCATAGAAATACATTTTTTTGTTCATGTCTTATCTCTTATTTATGACAAAATTTTAGTATAACACTTACATGCTTCAAGTGGATGTTGACAAGGATTTTCGGGGAGTGTATTATGTAATTGCTTTGAATATGTAGTTTTTTTAAAAAATTGCAGAATTGATTTCTATCTACTCTTTACTAAGAATATATTAAACGTATTTGTATATTTGAGCATTAATCAATAAATAATGGTATTATAAGCAATAAATTAGATATTTTGAATGAATCTAGTATTGCACAGCAAACAATTTAATTTGTGAATTATGTAATATTCAAATTACATAACAATGTGCAATTATTTCATCCGCTTATATCTTTCGTTAATTGATATAAATATTTTTATGATTTTTATGTTAGAGAATGCTCTCTAACCCTGTTATTGTTAATATCGCGTATCCAAGGTGGGGATCAGGAGGGTCGAGGCCTCCCCCCCCCCTTACAGGAAATTTTTTAGTTTACCCTAGATAAAATTAGGTTTTTGGCTTCTTGAATAATGTGACGATGATTTAAGGAGAAATAATTATCGAGGCAAGACGGAGAATGTTATTTAATCCTGTTATTGTTAATAGCACATATCCAAAGTGGGTTTCAGGAGGCTCGAGCCCCCCCCCCCCCCGCCAGGAAATTTTTCAGTTTACCCTAGATAAAATTAGGTTTTTGGCTTCTCGAATAATGTGACGATGATTTAAGGATAGGAATACTTATCAGGGCAAGACAGAGAATGTTCTATAACCCTGTTTTTGATAATGTTGCACATAAACTTTTCTTGGGCTTTCAGTGTTGTCGCAGCGAACTTGAGCACTATATAGAGACTTGTCAGCATTTGGAAGCTGCACAAGAAAGGTAGCGCCACACGTAGGGCGATTCGTTGTAATTTTTAATCTCTGGAAAGCGCAAGGGGGAACATTGTTGAATAAGAGAAGGAGTCGAACTACTGGCAATATTTACGAAGCGTTTTATCTGCGGAACGTTCTAGAATATAATGAGGATATAAATACGCGGCTTCAATTTCCCGATTGTACAACAGAATCGGTTAATGAGACTTTTGTTCATACAGTCGATTAGTGATCAGTCAGTGTTCATTGGTTGCTTTATAAGATCTAGTGATTCGAAAATGAAAAGGACTAAATACCGTAAAGTAAGGAAGTCTACTACTAGTTCCAGTTCGGGTCCAAAGCTGAAGACATCAGCGGAACTTCCGGAGCCTCAGTGTAGTTCAGGTCGGGGCCGAAGAGATCGAAGGTCTCTCTCTAAAGTGAATATTTCCGCAGTACCAGGTATCGGAGCTGTTTATTAAAAAAGAAATAAGCTGCACAGATCAACTGAAAATCAAAGTTTTGAGTGATGATTTAGTTATGCCAGGACCAAATTTCGTGTGTGCCGTCCAAGAATTTAATGGCATAAAAAATACTTTTGTTCAAGCCTACTGGGTTCGAGTTCGACACACACTCAAGCATTTAACAACCACAAAGGAACAGCTAAAAATTTATGAATGTTGAGAAGAGATAGCAAGAAGATGTTGCATGGCATTTTAGCGGAAATTGATGGAAAATTAGATCACAATGATGGAAAATTATGGCTTTGTTAAGGCTAGGTGCGAGGGCAGGCGATAGCACCCTAAGGGATAATAAATATCCAAACCTGCAGGAAGAACGCATCTTACCTAAGTCTCCAATATGAAATGATAAAGCTTCTGGTGAGTTTGTTTTCAAAAATGTGTCCAAGATAAAGAGTGGCGTGCCCAGAATTTTCGGAGGGAAAAGGGTTATGCATACTATTTTTAGTGGTCAGTCCTCATTTTGCCATCTTTTCCCGTATTTGACTTTCTTTTTTTTAATGAATACTTGGTCAAATGGGGTTATGACCCACCAACCCTCCCTTGGCCACGTCACTGGAGATAAATGGGTAAGCATTTGATCATATTGGGAGACGAAACATTAGATGTGTTGGGAACAGAAGGGTTTTCACTGGGCCTTAATTGTTTCGCGATCCAGCTGCATTCGAGAAGACTTCCTTTGTTTCGTGCCGATATATGACAAGATTGCGGAAGCTGTGACAGGCAATGTTGAACACTTGCGAGTGCTTAGGCCTGAATATGAACAATTTGGTGGGTTTCGGCTTTTATAAGAGATACATACAAACATGGGAGGACAAGACACATTAGTGGTGTTCAGGCTCAAATAAGAGTGAAATATTCGAGAACTGTCTACACCCAGTTCTCAGCCCACAGTTTGAATCTCGCGTGTAGAGAGGATTGTCCATCCTGTGTGTGTGTGTGTAACAGCTTCGTAAAGACACTCGGACACCGTAGATGATTTGTTGACTGATGATAAGAAATTGACACACACAGGGGTGCCCATCCCCACTCCCCAAGGTTCATGACGCACCCCCGAAGAAGGTAGAACATCCACCCCCACCCCCCGTTTATGCCGAATTAATTACTCAAATTATTTTTGTCAAACAAAATTTGCGGAAAAAATGTAATAACAGAGGTGCAACTTGAATTTTTGTCTGGGGGCAAGTACCAGGATAAACGTACCAATAATAATAATAATAACAACAACAACAACAACATTCATAATGGCTTTTTTTATTACTACTACTAGCATCAAAGACGTCATTATCCTCATAAATTACGCAAAAAGGGGATAGAAGTCTGTGCTAAAGCATTTGTTTGGAACAAACGATTTGAAATATTTTTTCAACACCGTCAATTTCTAATTCGCTAATAATGAAAAACAAGCACACTAACTGTATTTTTGAATGACAGAAAATGAATGATAAATGCATTCCGAAAATACATGTGCAACTTTCATGTACAACATACGTTTTACACATATGCTATGCAACATAGAGCGACATAAAATAAGAAAATACATAGTATGCAACAAGCTAACACTAAATTGTGTACGTATTCAAAGTTTATTCTACAAATATTGTATACAAATATACAACACATATTATTTAAAGACATTACATTACATTACAGAAAACAAGTACATATACAACACATATTATTTAAAGACATTACATTACATTACAGAAAACAAGTACATTGCAAGTGAAGCGATTAAGAAAATTTTTAGATTCAATATTTGCAATTGAAAACAATATTGATTTACTAGGGCGCAAATCATTTCACTGGACGCCATGACATTATCTCTTTTACAACTTTTTTCATTTAGATCATCCGGCGCCCATGGTCGACTCCCGCCCCCCCCCCCACCCCCTTTCGCCAGCTATAGCTCTGAACTTGACAAAAATGAGAAAAGCAGGCATTACGAGCGAAGCAAGCAAGAAAATTTTACAAATGTGTTTTTATTTGCATAACATTTGAAATCAAAGGGGTAATTGCTCCTCTGTGCCCCCCTTCCTTGCAGGTGCCCTTGGCCGTCAATGTTTGCCCTCCTAGAATTGACTTCCGTCGAATGTTGGGGGGCAATGCCCCCTGCCTCCTGTAGTTGCTCCACTGTATAATAGACATATTTAAGCAATATATGTTTACTTTAGAGATTCTATGCTTACTTTCATGTTTGCTAACATAAAACGTACAAAACTGCTCAGGCTCACTGCCATTGTTAGTGTACTGAACCTTATTCTTCACAGATTGTCTGCTCGACTAACCTTGTATTAATGTGAATACCACGCCTCCCTCCATCCAAACCGATTCTAAAGGCATAAGAGGTGGTGTTTCATTTCAACCCTATCGCCGCGATCACCCACAGGTAGGTAGAAAAACTATACATAATAACCAAAACTAAAAATCGATAACGAGCCAATCAAACGAAACGATCCCCCCAAAAAAAATTCCCATGACGCAAGGCACCCCTGGACACACACCCATACTGATATGGTTCCAGCACACAATGTTAATGCATGGAAACAGAGGAGTCGAATGGTAAAAAACGTTCCGATTTCACGTTCTGATCAAAATGGCAGCCTGAAGCATTAGGCAATGAATTAGAGCAGAGGTCGGCAAACTACGGCCCTCTTTTTCTATGGCCCGCGAGCTAAGCATGGATTTTTTTTACATTTCCAAATTCTTAAAAATTTCAAAGTGGGATAATATTTAATGAAACTCGAAAATTATATGAAAGTAAGTATATTCATTATATTATTCACCAGCACGTACTTTGTGGGAAATATCTGAATTTATTGTGTGTTTTTGAACCAGTTGTGTCAACGGTGAACTTCATTCCTTCTCGTGGGCTGAACCACCGTCAGTTCCGTGATTTTCTGTCAGAAGTGGAAGCTGAATTTCCTGACTTGCCTTACATACATACACTAGTTCGATGGCTCAGCAGTGGTAAAGTTTTATTCAGATTTTTTGAACTCAGAGCAGAGATTGAATTTTTTCTCAATGAGAAAAACCGTGCTCAACCACTAATATCGAACAGTGAATGGCTTTGGAAATTAGATTTTCCTGCTGATATCATAGGATTTCTTAATGGATGGATCTAACTTGAAACTATAAGGTAAAACAGTGTTAATATGTGAAACGTATACTGTCATTTCGACGACAACTGGCTATGATTGAGTCGCAAATCATGTCAAGCAGCTTCGTGCATTTCCCATAAAGAAGAGGTGAAATCTCCATTCCCACACAAATTTGCAGGCGATATATTTCCTGAGCTCAAACAACAGTTCCAGCAACGTTTTTCTGATCTTGATGCATGTGCAGAAGACATTTCCATATTTCAAAATCCATTTCACTGTACAATTGAGGAACTTCCACCTAACCTTCAATTGGAAGTGATTAATCTGCAGTGTGATAACATGCGAAAAGGCAAATTTCAAGAGAAGAATCTAACAGAATTCTATAAGTGTCTTCCAAGTGATGAATATGGTGAACTAAGAACATATGCTAGGGGTTTGATCTCTGTATTTCGTAGTAGCTATCTGTGCGAAAAGACATTTTCAAAGATGAAATATGTAAAATCTCAATACAGTTCAGCATTAACAGATGAACATTTGCTATCAATTTTGATGATAGGGATTGCTAACTTTGACATTTCATTAGTAAAGCTGTGTTCCAAACAATAATTGTAGTCTACGGAGTATTTTTATTACATTACATTTATATACGTCGTATATATATATATATATATATATATATATATATATATATATATATATTTGCGTAAACTTGTTTATTTTTTAAGTAGACCTACCTTAAAAAATCATACAGTTTGCCTCTTGCCCCGCAGAGTGTAAAATATTCAATGTTTGGCCCTTTACAAAAAAAAAGTTTGCCGACCCCTGATTTAGAGGATAGTTGGTTCCCATTTTTTTGCCTCCACACTATGGAGGCTAAACCTTTGTCTACCTAGAAAAAATAAACTTTCCTTCCCCCACCCCCCGGATGCCCACTGGATGGATATTCAGCAAACTTGACACGAAAATGTCGTTGCACTCGAATAACAGATTTGTGAACGTAGAAATAGCTCTCCTGTTTTCGATGGAGACCATTTTCTCTTTCCTAAGTCTACTCGTTTACGTCCTTCACTTTCTTCGATTTTTCACCTCTCTGAATTTGTCAAAATTGTGAGGATGAATGATGAAATGAAAATGATGAAACACATGAAGTTTATTGTAAATTTATTAACATTAATTATAGCCTTAGTCATTAGTCTGCCTTCAGTACACACGAGATATGTGTGAATTGTATTTTATATTAAACAATTTTTCACCACCCGTTTTCCAGCGGGGAGGGAGCATGTATCCCTTTCCTCCCATCTGGATAAGCTCATGGTATGGCAGTCCCTGAGCAACTTCATTGACAGGCACGTATCTCAACTCTGTACCAACTACCTGTAGTCTTGAACGAACCATTTCTTTTGAACGACTCACCCTTGGGAACTGAAGTGCTCGCTCCTTCGGAGTGAACGAGCAGTTCCTCTGTGGTAGTTCCAGGAGTCGTGAGCTTTGCGTGTATTGTTACTGCTGTGTACGTTCTCTTGTTTTCTTGTGGGAAGTCGAGTAGTAAGCACAGTTCCCTCTCCCCTAATCCTTTTCGCTGAAGCTAACAGCAAGTCCTCCCCATAGACATACTACTGGTACTCCCCACCCTCACCCCCACCCCTTCACTTCAGCTGCACGAAACCAACATCGGGAGGAGTTGATCGTTCGTTTGAATGGCTGCTTGGGTGAGCAAGCACCGGTGAAGTGCTTCCCGAAAAGGAACTGCCATGACTCGTGGTAGTTCCTCAGGAGTCGTGAGCTTTGCTTGTATGTTGCCAAAGCTCCCAGTCGATGACTCACTCCTACGAACCTGCGAGAGAGAGAAAGCGAGGTTCCATCTTTTGTTGCTGATCGTTGATAGTGGCGGTTTTCTGCGTAGCTATGCGTGCAACTCTGTTTACAGCAATGCTGCTGAAGCTCAACAATGAGGGAGGGATGGGCAAGTAATTCACTTTTAACCCTTTATGTGGCATGTTTTCGCAACTCGCATTGCAAGGAACTACATTGCGATTTTGGACAAAGGTACTGAAGGAATGTATCAGACAAAATCCGATATCATCCCGCGCGTAACTTAATTCTTCCTCCTATTTATAAACATAAATAGGTCCCTTGTAAATTTTAACACACAAGACAACACAGAACTCTTCCTCCTATTCACAAAGGTAAATAGGTCCTTAGCGGTATGAATGGGACGATCACAACACACACGTCCGCCCCACACCGAAGCACAAGGCGAACTGTGGAACAGGGTATAGAAATATTTTTCGTGTTTTTGATTTTTTTGATTTGATTTAGTTTATTTTACTTCGCGTTTTGTGCCTCTTGGCTAATTTGCGAAGATGGGGATGAGTGATGAAATGATGAAATTGATGAATGGACATTCACAAACAACCAAGCCCGACCGGGATTCGAACCCGGGACCCTTGGCGTCGCAGCGCGATGTGCTAACCACTCGGCCACAGGGTCGAGCAAATATTTTTCGGGAGGAGTCTGAACCAAATATCTCAGGAATAGTAGTAGCAGCAGCAGCAGCAGCAGTAGTAGTTTGGTTTGATTTGGTGTTTTAAGTCCACTTTATGCACAGTAAGGCTAATCGGGACTGGACCTACAGTTTAAAGTGGGATCCGAACCACTATGTGCCTCCACCGGGTATCGAACCCGGAACCCCTTGATTACAAGGCAGCAGCAGTAGTAGAAGAAGTAGTAGTAGTAGTAGTAATAATAATGTTTAATTTAAAATAATTATATTAAATCAAATTAATATAATTACAATACAAAAATAATATTATATTAGTGTTACATGATTAGATAAAAAGACGGTATAAGAATATAGATATAACAGTGCATATTCAATATGTAGCTTACCTGTAGATAAGATCGGAATAATTTATAGGTATATAAAAACAAGTACCCTGGCAATGAAATTAATGTCAAATAGATGAAGAATTGAATATTTATTGAATAATATAAATGATGTTAGATGCAGTTGGAGAAAAGTAAAGTTGCTTATTAATATTATATATATATTGTTATGAGTAGTAGTGTACATAAATCTTCTTTGTAATGTCATTCAAAGCCGTATGATCCCAAATACAATCCTTGCCTTCCAATAAGTTCAGAGGAAATTAATAACCACCAATTATACAACAAATGCTAAACGAGTATATTTTCATTATTTAATTTTAGTTCTTGGTATGTATTTCGTGGGGGTGGGGGCGGACCCCCACCCTTAAATACGTCCTTGTTCATTGGCAATTATGTGGTTCACGATTTAGCATGTAGCCTCACGCACTGCGTTTAAAATTCTGTTAAACTCCAATTATTTTAGGTAGGATAATTGCTTTGAATTGCAATTTCTCCTCAATGGGAAGACTCCAATTACGCTCAATTACTCGGTTCAGCATGCAAATAGACAATAATTCTCCTCGCACATTGTAATCTTCATTTCCGTCAAGGTGGTTTACTATTGGGGGAACTCTCTAAAATTAACAACCCTTTGCTTCTAATTGTAGTTTTTCATTACACGCAGGCGCTGTTGGAAGCTGCATCTACACTGATCGTCATAAATTATAGAACAAATGAACATCAGGCGGTAGAATGAAACCGAGGACATAGTGGTGCACAAATGGTATTTATAACTGAATAAGAATTTGACGGACGCCACCATATCTTGATGAAAACAAATCAAGAGAAACTTCGACCCATTATTGAGAAAATTGCTATCAAAATTTTGATTACACCATCTTCAAAATGTTTCTCCCTAATATTGGCATGCACTACGTCATGTGAAAGAGCTCTTCAAGATCTTTCCAAAGGTGCCTGAATAACTTTTATAGGTGGACTGATTGCATAAATATTACAATTTAAAAGTAACAGGATGGTGAAAAATATTGACGAAATGGCACATTTTGCACCTCTTGTAATTTCGGAAATACAAAAATATGGATCTGCAACTTCGCTTACTTCCGGCAACCCTTTAAGTATGCAAAATTTCCAGATTCAAAATATGTGAGGTTGAAGAATACCTCCTTATTTGTTGATTTCTCATGGAATGACCCAATAGTATAAATAATAACAAATATTATTTTTAACCCGGTTACGATTATTATTATTATACAAAACTATTATAAATGAAAGAAAATAAACACATTTATTACTTTATTATTATTAGGCCTATTATTATATCCTTGGGAAGACTTTTCTATTCGGTCCACCGGATGAGCAAACATCCAACATAACTATTTTATATTGCATACAGTTGGTGCACTAAATTTCTTAGCTATTTTATCTTGTTATTAACTCAACTCTAATTCAAGAGACAGATTTATAAATTATACGTTTATGCTGTATAATTGTTTGTAATTTTGAAAACTTAAAACCATTTTTTCGTTTTAATAAATGGTAATATCTGTGAAAAAATAAAACTACTTTCTGTATTTGACTAACTGACTCACTCTCTAGCCTTCTTAAAACCGAAGGTTTAAGGCTGCAGCAACACAAGCCTTCGACCTGTCCCTATCCTGGGCAAGATCAATCCAATATTTTCCATTCTTAGATTTCCTTTACGTCCATCTCAACGTTATCCCTCCATCTTTGTCTTGGCCTTCCTACAGGTCTCTTACCATCAGGTTTCCAAACAAGAATCCTGTGAACTCTTCTGTCCTCTCCCATTCGTGCCATATGGCTTCTTGATTTAATTTTTCTAATAATATGTGAACATGAATATAAATTATGCAGTTTACCACGGCACAAATTGGCAAAAATGCCGATTACGCGATGGCAAACGATCCAGGTTGAGTTCGTGTCTTGGACGGTAATGGTTCCCTTTCAATGCTGAGACGGGGATTAAATACCTTGATATACAACACTTTAATTCTACCTGAGACCTTTTGGCTCCAACAATAGAAACACAAATATCATTGTACCTGAGACACCTGGTACCTGTAAACATAAATGACAACTCATACAAACGGTAAAAATATATGTATTGGAATCAATAATATTTACACAACAAACACAATACAGGTCCCCCTGACTCATTCGTCCATTTACTCGTTCATTTATTCTCATGGGTCAACATGAAAATACTCGTACAAAGTTCGTATTTCATCAACGTACTCTTTCTTTTGTTTAACATGAACTTGAATTAGGTCGTTAATCATTTTCTCCTGTGCTCATTACGATCAATATGTGTCAGCCCTCGAAAAAAATTATCAGAATGATGGGTCGGCGTGATTGAACCTTTTGTTCACAAGAACATACGAACATACGCGTATATACCGCAAGAATGAAATTTACCAAATTTCTCGGACGGGGGTATTACAACAAGCCTCTCTCGTCCTTTGAAAACAATTACACCTCTGCTGCGTGATGCAATACTTAATTAAGCTCCAACCTTTGGAAGGTTTGTCATAATCAGACAAGTTTCTGTAAAAGTGCACATGTGTATGTCACAGGGTCAGACAGGTTTTTGTAAGTTGTACATTAATACATGTGTATGTCACAGGGTTGATGGGGTTTTCTTTCATGATTCCTACCAACAAAATATCCATAATGGATACTCTTTCAGTTTACAAATGTTTAATACATCCTTCGATTGTCGAATTATTACTGGGTTGCCATGACTTACTCCCCAACTCCCGTAGTAAATTACAAAACATCACTTGCATTTACATTTTATCATCCAGAACAAATTCCACAATGGTGAACCAGGAAATATATTACAATTATTAAACTCAATAGAACACATCATGCAAAGCTTAAGATGACATGAAGAATTTACAGCAATCTTATCCTGTGGCTTTCTTCGTGGCACATAAATCTACTGTTTTCTCCAGAAAATCATCAGTTGGAATCTTAGGTCCCTCAAATAGCATGCAATGCATTAAAGTTCCTGGTAGCATTCTACTTCTTGTCCTAGTTAGCATTCTATTCATAGCACTGAAAGACCTTTCTACGTTGGCTGTCGTTACGGGAATGGTTAGAAGGACTTCACAGAGTTTCTTCAACTCGCAATATCCCACGTCAGCTTCTAAGATTTTCAACAATAGATTGTCAGCTTCTGTATATATTCCATTATCACGCACAGACTTGACAAAAAATTTGTAGGACTTGAGGTCATCAAGAACGCCTTCCACCTTAAGCATGGGAAAATTAACACAAAACCTTTTGACTTCGGTGTCTTGCAAGTCTACTACTGACTGAAACGTTTCAAATTGACTTGCGAATCTCATGGTATCAATAGATTGATCGTTGAACCTGTTTTCCATTTCTTCAATTACACTTTCCGCATATTCCTTCATCCCACAGAAAGTTTTCCTAGCATCTTCATCAGCAACCAGGTGCGCTTCAGATCCGATATTCTTCGGTTCGGTCCGAATATTTTTTCTGCAGATCACTGTTGATGTTTTCACACTGATTTGCAATATCCTGCAAATGCAATTTGGTCTGACTTTGGTCAGACTCAAATCCTTTTGCAAAGCGTTGCTGAGGATAGAAAGTGTACTGAGGATTTCAATCATCACATTGCAGATAATAATGAAACTTTCATTTCTGATATACAGCAAGATTCCTCCTGCCAGTGATGCAAGATCCGCCCCTTCATTGTGGATTCTCACAAGCCATTAAAATTAACTTCAAGGTTCTGGAGACAGCGTTGACTATTCTGTAGTGCGACAACCATCTTGCTTCAATACATTCTGGAATCTTGATAACTGGGTCATTGATTATTGCCTGAATACCGTGCAAAATATTTTCCTTTTTAGGCCGCTTGCTAAACAGCTTGTAAATGTCTTTCGAAACAAGAAAAAATCTTTTTACCTTTTGGTTTTTTATTCCTGCAGGAAGCCGCTGCAAGGGGCAAAATGTGCGCTCTACAATGAATATACAGAATAAATATCTTTGTGAGCCTTTTCCGAAAGCTTCTTTCTCGCACCTCCAACATTCACAGCCATGTTTGAGGCACCATCAAAGCCGAAAGCAACAATATCATCGTATGTTAAATCAAGAGCAGCAAGATCTTCGTCAATAGTATTTGCAATAGTTTCTGCTCTTCCATTAGGAATTTTGACTATTGACAAAAACTTTTCCACGGTGACCTTATCCTCAACAAACTATGAACATTTGTCCGGGAAGGCGGCAGATTCCCTCCGGGGGTGCCCGCACCCCGGGAAAGGTGCCTGAAAGAAACACTGGTGGCTGCTGGTGTGGACGGCGTCGTTGGTTGTCTTCCATAGCATGGTACGTCGTTGGTGTTGGCGTCGGCTTGTAGTGGCGGCGTCGTCAGGGACTAGGGAACCCTTCGTCCCTCCTTCTCTTATCCATCTAGCCGGCCATAGCTTTTGATAGTCCTCGTTTCACAAAACAAAGTAACTGTGTATGATCTCACCAAATCACCGTCTCACTTCGACGTCGTCTAGCGATTGATATAAGCACACGTATCACGACTCACTGATAGTCACACGCTGGAGATTCCCGAAAAACACTAAGTCCACGGTAGACGTAGCTCTGGCACAGAGGTGCTCTCACAACGATGTTCGCGACAAACTGTGTTGAAAATCCGGGGTCCCGCAGGTTTATACCAGATTCGAAAATTTCAGTTGGAAAGGCGTTAGGACGAGCGTCGCTTCTCTTCCAACAGGGTACATTCACCTTGGGCCTATTTCAACGCGGTCAAGGCGTGTCTTCAAGTAGGTGCAGTAGGATTAACTCCTCGCCTCTCTGGCGCCTGTCTTGGGGATCCGTAGTTGGTCCATGAATCGTCTTTTAAAAACCAATTCGCCCTTACGTCGTGGATACTCAGTTGATCTCCATGGAATTAAATCCAGATATCATCTATAACGTGCCGCTTCAATTTTCCAAATTTCATGTAGATCCGCAGAATGTGAATGTCCATTCATCAATTTCATCATTCCATCACTCACTTCGCAAATTAGCCAAGAGGCACAAAACGCGAAGTAAAATAAAATAAATCAATTAATTAAAGAATGAACCTTGTTGACGATGGTTGTCGTGACTCAGAACTTGTCCCCCAATTCTCGTTGTCTGGCTCGAATTTCATTTTCACAACAGATACTTATGAACTATTCAAATGACAAAATCAAATCTCACGCCTTACATAAGTCATATTATGATTAATTATACCTAATGAAAAATATTGAACAGTGATTGCATGTCACTGAATACCGTGACAAGTTCTAAATTATGTAACCTTCTTTAGTCACCTGTCACCTCATCACTTTTAGGTCAATTTTTTTTTTAAGGATTTTATTTTTGTTCGGTTTAACACAGTGTTTATTATGGTTATTCTGCTCGGATCCTAACTGAACTTTACTTATGTTATTAGCAATAAAAATATGAAGCTTTATGCTTTTCTTGTAACCTGAAAGGAAGGATGCTTCCCCCCTCCCGACGCACATGACAGCAGGTGCTGTAGAATTGCTCAGAGGTGAAAACATGCAAGGATATGTGACCACTGAATGTTCTTGGCACGTGTGAAAAACGGAAGGAAATTCGGTCCATTCGACATGAAACTCCTTGCTTGGTCGCCCACGTGTATCATCCATTAAAGTGGGACCATTCCTGAAAATTTTCCGAGAAATCATTATAAGAATTCAATGCGAATCTTTATCTGCACTGATAACTTTCAACGATATACTTCACAAACTGACCATTGTCGCCACTATTCCGTAACATATTATTTGCAGGTGTCTGCTTTTTTTTCTCGTTTGCATTCCATAACCTTTGTTTTATTTTGGAGAAGGGGGTTGAGTCAGGGCCAGACTGGCTCACTACAACATGGGGCAAAATTTCGATGTGTCCTCTGTGCTCTTCCAGAAAAACACATTCGGCGCCTTTTTATTCCTGCTGATCACTGTCAGTCACATATGTGGTGGTATGGTGCGTAATCATATAGAGACTGGTGAGGAGAGTAAGATCTTAATTTATGTGTGTATATAAATTAAGATATTACTCCCCTCGCCACACAGACACACACACACAAACATATAATATATATATATATATATATATATATATATATATAGATATACGTATAATTAAATATATATAAGGGAATTAGTCTTGAATTCTCATTCTCTATTGCTTCTTTAAATCTCTTATTTACTCTCTCTCTCTCTCTCTCTCTCTCTCAACTTTTCTTCCTTCAAATGACACGTAAAACAAGATGTTTATGTGCGTACATCCCACATTTTGACGCAACGTTTCGATTTTGGATCCTCTTTGAAATATCGTGCAGGCGCAGGTTTGTGTTTGTGTGTGTGTAACGCTACAAATTAAAGAATTATAGTATTCTGTATTCATCAACATTACTACATGAAACACACTCACCACAACATTTTTTATGTAAATAACATTACATCTCAATAATGCAATATCCTTCCTTCTGTCCCCCTTTTCGGTGTGTCTACTACTACAACAACTAGTCGCTCCATAATGACCATCTTGAAACATACACGTAGCAAGAATTCATAAAACATTGACAATGAATTCTATCTAAAAAGATAATTCAGGATCAACAACGTTCAATATACAGGATTTAAATATATGCAGGAATTAAATTCTACAAAACATGTAATTCATAGAATTCTTTAAGTGCACCTTCATATTTACTTCCCAGAATTTCATCATTTTCATTGTCAGAAACAAGGGATGGGAGGGCAAAATGTTCCTTACGTTTTGCTGACACACACTACTTGCCAGTGACGTAGCGGCCGCCCCCGCAATCAACAGATAGTGTCGTTTATTAAAAAAAATGGATTTACAAAACAGAAATCTGGTTTCCAGCAATATCATATGACGATGTCTGCCATAATATGCAGTGGTGTATTTTCTCAGCCAGAGGGGCCCGGGTATATTTTCATAACTTATTTGCTAGCAGATGGACATCGATAGGAAAATATCCCCCATATCACACCTTTATAGCTACGCAGTTTGTCGTAAACAGAGATTAGTGTGTCAATTGTCTACACTTATGAATCCAATAGAAAAATTAAGTTGCTCAAGAAGTCGATGCCTTTTTGCTACACAATAAACAATCAAACTTAGTAATTGATGACTGTTTACCATTAATATTAGCTTTACACGTGATATTTAAAATGTAACTTACCAGTAAATATTTTCAAGGGAGCCCCAAGCCTCCTCATATTGAAATAAGAGCTGAAATGAATTCCCCACATTGTCCACACCTGCTATGTTTTACTTCAAAGAGGCCCAATACTCAATAGGAGGTGGAGCCCAGGGGCAATTATCCCTTTATCCTAAGCGCCATTATCCCCTCCTCTGCTACGCAGGGTATACAGCGTATGAGTTAAATGTCACCATTATTTTGAAGGATTTTGCGAATTTAATTTCTCTTACATATTGAAATTTTGTGGACATTTCTGTCGAACTAGTTCTTTTCCAATGTGTTTCGATTTTCTGATCTGCAGCGTTCAAACTGGAAATTCCTAGCTGCGAATTTCCTTTTTCGAGTTTGGGAATAGAATGGACGGCTTGCATGGATCAACTTGAAGACAATGCAGTAGATGGAGGAGGGTGCTTATGCAAATTCGAGCACTGATGATCTATTCATATAACTGTTCTTGTTTCATTAAAATGTCTTTAAGAAATACATGATCAGTGGTCTATCGAAAAGAAATGGCATAGTTGAAATTATGAATAATAATAATATTGAGGTCCACTAACACCAAAACTAAACACCGTTCCTGTGGCAGCAACCTTTTTTTAGAAGGGGGGAGGGGTTTAGTCCTTCCAAGCGGCATTTGATTGAGTGACAAATTTTCAGTGAATAGTTTTATCTATCTATCTCTCAAGACTAGAGCCCGCTGCTATTTCTTCGTAGAAGATTGCAATTCACCTTGTGATGTTAGGTGACCACCAACAATCTAGAGATCTGGTTCAACCCTCACAATTGAAGTGATAAGTTTTCTTGAGTATATTACTCTATATTAGTATCAGAAGCCTAATGTGTGCGGCTCTTACATTGAATCTTGGCTTGGGGATGGCATAGAGGCTGAAGGCGCATCCACCTGAATGTCTAAAAGAGGAGTGTTTACTTTCCTTTAAACAACTTTCTCAAAACAGTATTTTTGTATTATCTGTGTATATCTGTAATCTCATTTTAAAAAAGTGTTTCAAGCAAAAAATACAAAGGATCACGAACAGCATATTTGGCAGCGGGAAGCTTCCCCCTCCTCCAAGAAAGATTTCTGGCCGTGCTGCTGCGTTGAAGTAAGAGAAAATATTTCGAAATTCTTCATCCAGTTATTTATCAGAGATTCAGACCATCCTGATTTAGTTCCAAGAACTGATACACAAGTCAATAACAAAAAATGGGAAAGCAGAATATTTGGGGTAAAAGTTAATTTCTTGTATAACTGTGGCATATTTTTTTTTAGTACTAAGGAGCCTCCCAATATTGTAGCTACTTTCAGGTGGGCCCCAGAGAACTGCGCTATGCCACTGCTATTTGCCAATGTTTCTACCAATGACCCCAACCATTAATGTTATAATCAGTTGCCCATCGACGGAAGGTTATGGGAGTTCATTACAATTTTCTTTTCCTCTTCCTGAAGAAAATAGGACAAACTTTTCTGCATTATTGTATTTATAATTATATTCAAAATTGTTTTTCCACCATTTGAAAGTTTCATTAAAAAATCCTAAGTGTGCTTATGATTTCAACTTATTATAATTACAATGAATTTAGTAAATTTTACTCAAGCCTGACCTCCCCTTCACTACTGGTAATATCACCTGTTTTCCTGTTCTCTAGAAATGTTACATACGCGTACTTAAAGTTAACTTATTTACAGATAGTCCAATAGAGACTTGACGTACAGTTTAAAGTTGAATCTATAACACCATGTACCTCCACAGGGTATCGAATCCAAAGATCCTTGATTACAATGCGAAGACGTTACCACTACGCCATCGGAGGACCATTATGTTGTACTGTACGAATGAGTAAATAAAATAATTTAATTCTTCTTCAAATCTGTCATTAATTTACACGTGGAGAATTTTACAACAGAAAAGATGATAATCTTAATTACTCCCAAGAGTAATTAATGTACTTCAACAAATGACAAATGTCTCGCAACCTGGATGTTTCCAGAGCGAAAACGAACACCTAACCATGAAATCAGTGTCGTCTATTTCTTACTTAAAAGCCCTGAAATATTGTATCAAAACAACAACAACCACAATCAGATTACTTATATATTCTGAGAAAAATGTTGGAGATATTTTTACCGTAAACCGATACAGACGTTTGCGGGAGTGCGCAGGTGCTTTTAAAGAAAGTTGAAGAATAAGCTAATAGGCCTATGTCAAGCCAAAATTCGCAGAACAGTGATCTGGTTAGTGATTGATTGAATTAAAATTTTTGGGTATATCGACAGATATGGTCATTTTGCACCTTTCAATATACTGTATATATGTATATGAGGAAATAAACCTTTATCTAAAATCCTTACCTGAAAATTAATAAGGGGGTGTAAAAAGCCCTTTGAGAAAGGTGAAAAGTGTTGGCTATAAAGGGACCTGTACAGGACATACACAACACATTAAAAAGTTAAGGACACACTAAAAACGCTTTCTCAAAAAGGGTTGGAAAGGTCCGCTAAACTACAACTACAACGCTAAAAACCTTAATTAAAACACTCTCATCAATGGGTAAGTTAAAACTTTGTCTCAGGATATTAAAATCGCCACATTCGAGAAGAATATGCCGAACATTTAAAACGACATTACAGACACGACACAGCAGAATGTCTAGCCCTTGCAGCAACTGACGATGTGTGAGACGACTGTGTCCAATTCGAAGTAGAGTTAAAATGACCTCTTCTCGACGGGAGGAGAGATATGGGGTTTAGTTAGTTAAGAAATACGCGGAAGCGTAGACACATTTGTTATTCTAATAGCATTTATCTAGCTTAAAAATCAACTTGTAGATCTGCTTGATGCTTCCACTTGAGGAGAAATACGTACCCTTAGAATCCATCTCAGGGTGGGTTCAGTACTTGTACGCAGTAGCAGACGAAGGGGGACTTGACGGGGATACAGTACCTCTCGAAATTTTGAGAAAATCAACAATTTTAAATGAAAGCATTAAAGAACTAAGGGGGGAAACTAGTGGTAACTAAAAAATCTCCCTTAAAATGGCTCCAATTGCCATTTTAGTCTTTTAACAACTTTTACAAAAAGGCAAAAAGGTTAAAAATGATAATTATGAAACACTTTGTGTATTCCGTGTCCCCTTCCCCCCGAAAGCAGCTTTGTAATGTCCAACTTTATAATTCCAGACACCTCAGCTAAGCAATACAATACGCCAGTGCTTCTACAGAATTGAAACAAATATGCCATGCATGGGAAACTTTACCTCACGTCCTTAAATTACTTCATTTTCTCATAGTAACAGTTAGTTTCTTTCCATTGCGTATTATGACCAATAAATAATGATAACTGTAGATATGTTCCTTATTAGTCTGAACAACACGAGAGGTGATATTTGAAACGCAAGAAATTCACTCAGGTGCATCTACTGAATTATTACTTTGCAAGATACGCTTATTGCTACCTTTAATAGTGGTATTTAATTCCCTTTGCATGTTTCCGCATCATGAGAAGTTATCTAAATTCTACACTTTCGGTGCTGGCAATCAAAGCAGAACGGCGTAAAGTCAAAAAGCAATTAAAGCGAGTAAAATATTCATGAACCTATATTGGGAACATGCTAAACGCACGCACTTCAGGGGAAATTATTACTGTGTAAGTGAAAATAGCTAATATTTGCATTGTTTCATTAGGATTTGGTTGCTTCTTCCCTAATTGTAATGTGAAAGCATGTTTGTGGCACACATTTTCCGACCACACGCACATGCGTGTAGGAAACCTTGCTATCAAACCGAAACGAGTGTCTACTTCTTTTCAGATTTGACCTCATAGCATACACTTTCATTTCAAGGTTGTGTTTATTTTAAGGCAAAATATAACAAATTGTATGACATTATCATCATCATTAAGCATAGTCATTAAGTGACTTTTAAATGAGGGTTTCAAGTTTCAGCCCAATCGATCATGTGAAAATTACATTTTGGATCATACTGTCGAAATAACAGAGAACTACCCTTAATTCTTATATAATTGTAGTTTGCACTATATTACAAATCAGTTTGTAAAATTTAGAAATTTTTATTTTATAATGCACTATATTCAGTGTCGGACTGGTAATCTGGCAGTTCTTGCAAATGCCAGAACGACCAATTCTTCCAAAATGAGCCGGTGTTCGTGGCGGAGTGATTAGCGCACGGGTTCGAATTCTGGACTGGGCATGGGTGTTTGTGAGTGTCCATTCATCAATTTCATCACTCACGCATATCTTCGCGATTAGCCAAAAGTAACAGAAAAGCGAAGTAAAATAAACCAAATCAACCAATCCTTCGAAGATGAATAATTTATTTCCGAATCAGGATTTTCCAACTCAGAATTATGGAAATTCCAATAAAAGCAGTGTCATCTCAGGAACTGGTCTCTACCAGTTGGCAGTGAAATGAACATTATTTCTGTTTAAGTGTGTGTGAACATAATTTTAAAATGTTCATTTTACAAAACAACCTAACTGTACATTGAACCGCTCGCTCTCAAATTTTTGGCCCTCCCCAAAATATTAGCAAAGCCCACATATTATACATACGCGGACGTGTGTTCTCGACAGAAGATCCACTCACTGTGAAAGGAAATATCAAAGGTTCTGTTATTTACTTACTTCAGTGTGTGTGTGTATTCGGGGCGGGTGGGGGTGGGGTTGAAGTAAATACTGTAGTAATTTCGTTCCTTCCGCGGGTTTTTCGTCCCTTGCTCCACCGTGTTGGATTTCTAGAATTACTCGTTTTACCTCTAACTTGTACGTTCTTATGTACAGTTTGAACTAGCAGCCCCGCACCATAGAGCTATGGAAGAAAAACTTTTGGTTAAGAAAGAATTAATATTTATTGATTGATTGATTGAATTTAAAATTTTGGGTGCGTCAGCACTAAGGCTATTTTGCACCCGTCACATTATACGGGGTCCAGCCCCTTATCGTTACAAATAGCAACTCTATCGTTGCAGAACTAAAATCATAAAATATTAAAATATTCTGACTTTCGTTAAAAGCTGAGGCTGTAAAGGGGCACTCAGCACACATAAGGACAAAACAACAGGACAACACAAACAAAATTATACTGGCCATGGGGCCAGTCGCCAGAGCCTCGTTAGTCTTCAGTCCAGGGTGTACTAACGTGGAAGTGAGGTTGACATTTGGGTGTACTACGTGGAAGATCACCCCTTACACCCCAGAATTAATATTTAGTTTGTGGCATTAAGTTATTAACCGTACTAAAATTAATAACAAATCCTTTTACCTTTGAGTATAATGCTCGATATTATATTACGTTTATTGTTTTACATACATATTTGAGTACCAACGCTATATTATGTGAATGGCAAGTACCCCCTAAAGGATTGCTCATTCCCTTGCCCCCCTTTCATTGCGGGATTTTGCAGTTTGTTGATACGACACTGATACAGACCAACACACGTTGCACAATATTTAAGATACTCATCTTTGCGGAGTGATCACGGGAAGGAATTTGTGTTCACATTACTTTGAGGATTCCGGTATAAAATTCACTGAAAGAAGCCTGCAATATTTGACGGAAGTTGACTACGTACATCATCAATTAAGTGCTGCTGTTAAAATGGCAATTAGTATGCTGGAAACATAATTGTAATGGTTGATAAGCATTTAATATACACGTGAACAATATCCTGAGATCAAAGATAAAGTTTCTAATTGGTCAGTATTGAAAAGCTCTGCTATAATAAAGCTAAGACGGTCAAGACTGATAAACCACCGTATTTGAAATTCTGGCGTGGCAATACGTAGTGGCGCTAGTGTAGAATGTTTATGTCTTACGGGAAGATATTTGACGCGCCACTATAATTTTCTCCCTCAGGGATACTGCCAAGGATGGGCCTACCTGTTGCCACCCTGTCAAAAATGTAATAGGCAAATTTCGTGACAACATTGAAAGTGTACGGATAACGATGAAAATTATTGGAACCTTTCTTGTTTGGATCCCGTAACAACAATGTGAATATCAAAATGCAGTTTCGTTTGAAGATGTGGTCCATCAAAGTACATGACTATCATCCAGTGGCAGGTGCGGATCGAAGGAGAGAGCAATAGGGGCGATCACCCTCCCAACTACCAGTTTCTTGCATATTATATTATGCATAATATATTTGAAGACTCAAATGTTCTGTCTTTTATAGCCAAGTTTAACATACTTGAAATTTTTTTTTAAAGTTCGATTAAAGTCTACTTTATGCTCAAGATAGGTTGATCGAAATTGGATCTACAGTTTAAATTTGGATTCGAACCATTGTGTAATATGCCTGAAAAGGATCGAACCCGAGACCCCTTGAGAGAATAGATTTTTGTTGCTTTGTTTACTTATTTTACTCTTCATTCAATCTTTCAGTTTACCGTGGCAATGCATTACAATGGGAGGAAATTATGATAAAGACATATAATAATAATAATAATCTATTCCAGCCCTGAAACATTATTTTCTCAAAACGATAATCTCTAGAACATGGAAACATGGAAGTCAACTTGGTTCCTGTTTGCAGTAAGCTACGATATATTGTTTACATAAAACATTGAAAGTGCACGTTATCATTAATTTGCGGCGAGGTCAGGTACCAGACTGAAATTCACCACTTCTGGATCCGCGCCACTGTCCAGTGTTTCCAACCCACACGTCAGATTTCTGGCTCCGCCACTGCTCTTTCTCAGACACTAATATGGAAAGGAATTTACCGCTGCAGTGATCACGTGCCACCTGCACATTAAGTAACTGCAGGAAACTTGCATTCATAGTACTTACATTTTACAAAATAAACGCATAACTAACTGCCATCCCAAAACAAACAATCCGAAACAATGTCGCATCGCGGAGCACTCACCGTAAACGATAATTTCTCGGTCTGGTAGCAAGCAAATGCGCATGAAATAAATTTTTGACCAAATTCCACGTACCTAATGATATTTGGAGTTATTAAGTACGAAACCATCAGTCCCTTATCTGCATCGCATCCTTCTCACCTACTTGCTCAAAATCAGTTAAGGTGTGGAGGGGGCTGTTAAACAATCAACCTCCATCGCAAGGAAGGCTTTCGTTTTCAGTGCGAGAAACACTTTTGGTAAGAAATACAGGAGCGAATGTGGGGTAAAGTGATGAAACTTTCCTAAAATCTCAATTCACTAGAGCAATAAAAATAGAGTTTAAAAATATTAACCAACTCTCGTACAAATAAGTGAAAACTATGATGAAAAGATTCTCTAGGGCTATCGACCAGGTGAGTTGTGGAAAAGATTCCAAGCTTTCGAGAGCTAACGTCACTCTCATCTTCAGGGTAGACGTTTCATCATTCGTCGCACTGCCAGTGGCCGCGAAAGTGTTATAAAATGTTTCAAAATATTGTGAAGCACTGATTTAACTGGAATTGAGCAATTTTCAATCCCCATTATACGTATGTTAGTAACCATTGGTATGAGGCTGGGTGAGCCCCGGAGCTACTTCACGCGGGGACAAGGTCGGGAAAATTCCAACCTTGAGAGTAACCTTGGGGAGTAAAGGCTGTTGGAGTGTGGTGGTGATCACATCACCTCCAAAATGGCCGGGAGCGACAATGTGTGGGGCTCCACCCCTACATGTGCCTTCATGGCATGGTGCTACATTCTACATGCTACATGCACGGAGAACCTTTACCTACGGAACTCACCCAGGATGATGGTGAGGCACATGTTGCTAAATTCCACTGAGTTTATTTTTGCGTTCAAAAGTAAGTTTAAAGACATTCCAACGCATTTATCACTTGTAGGTGATTCACAAAGCACTTCTTCAACATTAGTGATGTGGATGTAGACTCAGCATCACTTGAGAGTTCACAAGGGGTTGCGAAATGAGTACAGGGAAGAACATTCGCAATAACGTCGACACACTGCGACGAAGTAAGGAATTTTCACAACTCTCATGAAAGTCACTGCGCGAGTTTTTGAAAAAAAATTGTAAAATTGAATTTTGTGATCGCTTAGACTGGAAACGAGGCTCCAAATTTTCTCTAAAGGTAGATTTGAGGTAAACGTCTCTATCTCACCCACACTTTCTCTTGCTTCGAAATCTCTCCCTTCATTTTCTAGTTCAAACAATCTGCCTTTTCACTTTCTCGCAGGGCACCTTTTAAAAACATGAAAGCAATCTATTGATATTTCACAATGTATAAATTATATCCAGTTTTGTGACTGTATGCATGCAGATCACTTGGAGATTTGACAACATTGTGGAGTGGTGTCTTGTTTCACAAGCACGTATAGACTGCGCGCGCTCTGTGGTGCGAGGGAAACCCCGATATTGCGCCTAAAAACTGCCTAGGTTTTGTGCAGGTACGTTAGTTAATATTTTAGTGGAAGAACTTTAGTTACTAATGTTGGTAATGTTGTTGTTATGGTCTAGAAACAGAGAAATGCATATTCAATTTTCAGGATTCAGTAGGAAGTGCCATCTGAGCTGTGGTGGTATTCTGCTATTTCTTGTAGCAAAGCAGGATCATATTCATCGAAAAAGTACATCTGAAATTTGAATTTACTTTTGTGAATTCAAGTATAAAACTAACCGTGCTACGTGATAATAGTGGAGGATTCTTGAAAGAGTTTTTTTTATCTGTATTTGTTATACATGAAATCCATTACCTTAGTGTTTGGCACACAGCCTCCAGAAAATTTGTTGCTATGCTTTGAGCATGGTGTAACCGAATTTCCCAATTACTACATTATATGGTGTGGCTCATATAAACGAATCGCACGTTTTAATTTTTGTCGTAAATACCGTTACCGTCCATTTCCTAGAGTAGGAAAATAAAACTTGCATCTTATTAGTGGGACATTCCGTGTGCTATGTTGTTGTGCATTTTGGTATCTAGTTTCCAACATAGAAGAATTCCTCTTATGTTCCGACTGTTCCTCTTCGAATTTTTTGAGATTTTTTTACCTTATGTTTACTGTACATAGTCCAGTATGTATGTAGCATAACGTGACCAAGAATTTTGAAGTGATGAATATGAAGAGTGTGAAAAGGGGCTCTTCATGACAAACATGATCGGTGTTCTACATTCAACCTGGTTCTCTTGCTTCAATTTTTTTCCCCCATTTTATTCTGATATATGATTGCCCTCCTCTAATTCAAATTCTGTAGAACCCTTTTTGTCTAGAGATTTCGTTTTAAAGATGACCAGCAGATATTTTTTAACCATACAAATCCATAGTATGTTCATGTATTTGAATGTGTTCTGTAACATAATTGCCACAAGAAGTAAATTTTTCTCTTATTTTAAAAAAAAACATTGCCTGTAGTTCCAAGTTACTTATTACGATATCATCATTTTATGTGTATAGTTTCTACATTTTATGTGTATACTTTCTACATGAACATGCACATGTGCTGAAGTGAATATGCTTGCTTATAGTACTTTTTTATGCATAATTAGTTTTCCATCCTGTATACTTACCCTATATGTGTGTCCAGTCCTGAAACCATTTTGTTAACTCTTGCAAACAAGGTGATATATTTTATTTCTCATGTGTTACTTCAAATTGCGAGCAAAGGGAATGTTA
Organism: Lepisma saccharinum; assembly: GCF_977018435.1. Lineage (NCBI taxonomy): Eukaryota > Metazoa > Arthropoda > Insecta > Zygentoma > Lepismatidae > Lepisma > Lepisma saccharinum. The sequence continues at coordinate 39,502,520 of NC_139234.1, forward strand.
ATAATATACATATCCCTCACTCCCCATCTCAACAGCCATATTCATCATTTCAAAATTCTTGGTCACGTTATTTGATGTAGTAAAATACTTGCTAGTACTTATGCTTCTTATAATAATAATAATAACCCATGATGCAACAGCCTTTGATGGCTAGGGCCTACCTACTTACTGTTGGCCATCCAACCAGTTACGGGATGACGTGTGGTCAGCATGATGAACCCCCAGTCGTTATTGTTGTTTTCCATGACTAGGTTATGCTACTTGTTTGTAGCTCCCCAATTTCCTCACAATGGTGGGTGGCCAACGAAAGTAGTTTTGCTTTCTCCTAGGAGACTAGAACTAGCATGTAGCCTGAGCCCAGGCCCTAATGCCTTAGACCACACAGCCACGGTGCGAGATTTACACACTTCCATGTTTTTGTAAATTAACAGCACAACAAACAAAAGAAAACTCATTTTTATCATGCATGCTTCCCATAGCTACAAATGGAAAATCTCTAAAACTAATAGAAAAGTGATGCCAACCACATTGCACAAATTATTGTTCACAGAAGGGAAAAGGAACTGACTTGAAGTTGAAAATTAAATAAAAAAAATGAAGTTTTGGAATCATAGGATGAAAATGTACCTCTTCATTCTCAAACACTTCTTGAGTACACAATGTTTGCATACAATATCTTTGTTTTAACCCCTTGAACATCATGAACAAATTTTACAAATGAAACGACCCTCAACCAGTGGCATGCGGAATTGTGTTGTTCTTGAGGCAGAGATTTTCCAAACTAGTTTGCTAATACATAATGTATGAGGTAAATATTGCATACGTAAAGTTTCATGGTTCTGCTTTGTGAAACGCCATGCAGAAACACGAAACTGTACATATGCAATAGTTGGCTAATAATCTCGTATCATCTTTTCAAACAAACAATATGATTTTAATGCTTATTTTGAGATTTAGAACACACATAATAGCATGAACAGTGGCGTAGCAAGGGTTGGGCGAAGTGAGCGACCACCCGGGGCCTCGTGCCAAAAGAGGCCTCGCATCTCATGGGGTTGATACGAAAAATGCAATAAATTGAAATGAGAAATAAATATGGAAAAGACTAATTTTTGTGGACAATAAAATAAAAACATTATGTTTTCATCTGTCATAAATTCTAGTTAAACATTATTGTTTTAATAAATATGTCAAATCAGGTTCGTAACATACAGGCAAGCGGGCCATAAGCCTAAGGTGGCCCCAAAAAATTACAATTATCATCGTTTTTCTCGAGTCCGTGTCCCTTGTGCCAAGTCATTTGCGCCGAGAGTTCTTATCAGTTCATTTCCGCCACGACATAAGTCAAGACCTTCCTTGGTGGGTTTTCCCACAAACCGGAGTGTCATTACCGCCGCACATTCATGTGTTTATGACGTTGCCCAGCTGCAGCTGTGGTTATCTTTGAATGAAAAGGAAGGTGATTGGTAAATGAATGTAAGATGAAAGTATATATGAAGGATCTACATTGGGAAATCAGCATTTATGTAAAACTGAGACTTTGAGAGAGACAACAAAATGGCTGAGAATACGGAAATGATAGAAACAATGCCTGGAAAGCCATCCCTTATTTACGAAGGCCAGCAGTATAGGAAAAAGGATAACAAAGGTGGTTCGATAGTTAGGGTAAGCAAATTTCCATATGTAAACTTTTATACCTATTAGAAAACGTGTGTAACATCTCATCATAAAATTCTTGAGACCTAATGTTGCAATTTTATTCTTCTTTTAGGTGTAGGTTACGGAAAAGGATAACCCTAAATATCGAGGTATGTTAATCGTCGAAGATGGAACAATTGTCTTTTGAAATAAGTAAAGAAAAGTTATATTTGACACTCTGGATAGGTTTTAACATTTTAGTGTAAGCACAGCTGTGCAACGTCATAAACACACGTTTGATTTTATGTTCTAAGTCCACTTTATGCACCATGTGCCCATAAACACACGTGCGCGTGGCGGTGATGACACTCTGGATTGTGGGAAAACCAGCCAAGGAAGGCCTTGACGTATGTCACAGCAGAAATGAACTGATAAGAAGCCTCGGTGCAAATGACATGACACTATTTTTCTCATGTGAAACATTTACGCAAATATTCAAGATAACTTCCTTCGACCTTTTTACCCATTTAATCTTTTCTTGAATAAAATACACTTTGTCTTGTATTTTCTTCTTTCTCTTGACCTTGTACTCCCGATTTTAATAAGTTAATAATGACGCACCTCCAACTGCCACGAAGCAAGTGTAAAGCATTTAAATGCTTGTGTTATACCATGGATTATTTTTAAGAGGCGGGGTCAAAAATATGGAACAAAGAGAAGATCCGAACTTTGCCTATCGCGACGTTGAGGATGAGTGATGATATTATGAAACTGATAAAGGAACACTCACAAGGAAGACCCATGGCCAGTCCTGGTTTCGAACCCGGGGAACCCATGTCGTGGTAGCGCACTGTGCTAACCACTCCTTCACGGTGGTGGGAAAAATGCTGTTGGGAATATCAGATGTGACCACCTATGTTATGGTAGTGTTGCAGCTAGTGCTAAATATACACCCAACGGCAAAAGTAACATGTCCATTACTATTATTATTCAGTCTGTTTTCTAGTGTAATGATGCCGGCACCCGTGGCAGAGTGGTTAGCACATCACTTTACGACGATGTTTATGAGTGTCCATTCATCAATTTCATCATATCATTACCCATCCGCACCTTTGCAATTAGCCAAAAGTGGCAGAAAAACTAAGTAAAATCAAGCAAATAATAAAAAATCTAGTGTGATTATAGTGGGTTTAAATAAAAAGGCCACTTAGCAGATGTCAACATCAGCGTCGCATCAACAAAATTCCATCCCTTAGAACAACATAAGATGTTGAGTAAAAACTGAGTGAAAATAATGATGAACAATTTGCCGACTAGCTATTATCTTTGCTATTGGTTGTACAATTGTAGAGTTGCAGTGTTATGGTCCAAGGTAACAGGAAAAAATCAACTCACCAATAGACTCCCGATTCGCACCAGTCGCTTATATGCAATGGTTGTCACATGGCATACAGCTTGGTGCTTATTGTTTACATTCAATTCTCAGAAGTATTAGAATTGATCTGCATCTTGCAAATTAACATTGTTTTAATTTAAGTATTAGCAATGATTATTAAAATGAAAAACATGTCTAAATGTGAGTTAACCCCCCACAAAAATAAACATATTCACAACACTACTGCAGTTTGAAAAAAGTTGGGACAAGGATTAAAAATAATGGACTGTCCAGACTAAATCTGTCTTTTTGACTTGCATCAATGGTTATAAAACAAAAAATTACTAAATGTTGCAGACTGCAGACTTCTGGAGCCTGGCTCTATCACCAAACAACCCATTCATAATGCAAGGACGAAATCGTAATTCTCTCACAATCTGAAATATCGTCAATGTTATTTTAGTGTTTTTATATCTTCTCATTATAATATGTCAAGGTTCGAGAAGGATGGGGGGGTGCTCCTGAATTGAGGTAGTTGGCTACAGGTGTGGTTGAGTCTTCAGCATGCACTAAATCTTCACCAATAACTGATGTTGCATATGACTGTATTAGGAGAGTTAACATGGTAGTTTTATTGCGAATACAAAGTTATTTGGCTTGACCATTGCAAGATTTCCCTATCCAAGAAAGTAGCAAAAATCCTCTTTAATTAGGGGTTGAATGAACGAGATGTTTCCCAATCGCTTGCTCCCATCTGTAGAAAAGGACAACACCCTCTTGAAACCATGCATTACCCAACCTTGTTTGATCATTGGCTAGTGAGACTTGCTTTTGTTGATGGTGTTGCAAGCAAAAACTCAAATATGAGAAATTTTAAGATCAAATCCTTTGATATGTACATGATGTTCCTACTTCAAGTTCTTGTAGAGTCATATGTTACCTTTCTTTGAGATGATGTCTAAGAACAATCTTTTTTGCTGAAAAGGTTTTCGCTGACAGCAGAAGGTAAAATGTTGTTGTAGTATGAATAGTTAAGCCACCTGAAAGAGAAACTAGAAAATAAAGTATCCTTCACCAGTAATGGAATACCTAAGTTCTTACATGTTTATAAATGCTTGCAAAGTCGAAGCTGTAGGTGAGTGGTTAACGTTATAGATTCATGGTCTGAACGATGTGTGTTCAAGCCCCCTGCAATTTTTTTTCCCACTTGCCAATGCAAGCTCCAACCTGTGCATATTTGAACCTGAACTGTAACAAATATATATACCTATATTTTTTTACATAAAATGCAAATCCTCAAATATCTAACACACGGATTATGCAGGTGATTTTTTTTAAATCAATGATTTCATATAAATGTGTAAAACAGAGAACTACTAATTTGTGACTCACCACAGAGGTTGAAATTTCTCTATGCATAGCAAAATTTAATTGAAGCTTGCTTGTGCACTTACTAGCACCTTATTTGCCATGCTTGTTGCATATTTTATTGGCCTGACTACTCTGTATGTAGTACTTTTGTTGTATCAATTAAACTAAACAGTACTGGTTCACATTGAAAAATTGCTGCTCCATTAAAATAATTGAAGTAAGAGTAACAGCAGCCATATTTCAACCATGGTTTGGTTGTTGATGGAGGATTGGAATGGTACTGTTGTCATTAGAGTACTGCATAGAACCACTTTCCTTGCTCGTAGTTGTTCAAGTCACACACTAGCATGCTATGCTCGAGCGTTTACAATGGAATGTCATTTTAATGCAGTGGCGTGCGGTGACATTTTCTGTTGGGGAAGCAGATCCCGAAAAATTAAGAAAACCAAGAATTCATAGTTTCTACATGGTACGTTATAATGAAAAAATGAGCACTCTACCTGATACTGTTTCCATAACATCTCTTGAGGGAAAGATGCATGTCCTGCTGCAGTTGTTAATTTTTTTGAATTTCAGTTGGTCTGTTGTCAAACGTTTTTAATGCAACAGACGATCGCGGATGATTGAAACAATTTTCAAGATTTTCACACATTGCAATATTCACAAATCCACTTTGGCACCACGTATTTCTTTCCGTAGTAAATAGTAAACAATGCCAACACTAATTTTTTTGGAGCAAACAAATAGAAATTCACCCACCTGAAAAACCGTAAATTTTCACCTTGCAAAGCACCTGAAAAAGCGTGACCGGGGCCAGCGAGTTTTACCAACTCTATTTGACGGGATATGTTCATGGACATGTTAGCTGTCTTAATAGACCAAACGGTCGGAAACGTTTATCTTCACATAGAATATGTCATCCGTTTGTTAGCAATCATAATTTTGTGTTTTTCCTGTGTTTAGAAACTTTATAGTTTATTTATGAATATACATTTTAACTGGCTTTGTGGATATGCTACATCGCTGACAGTAGACAGTACACTTGGACACTTAATCGTGCAGTTCGCAACACTCAGGACATCAGTAGACTGAACCGATGGCACACTCGGCTTTCTTCCAGCCCTTACAGGTTGGAAAACAAACTTCGTCTCCACACAACGTGGATCCTTCAAGGTCGCCGGGATATTTTTCGGGCTTCTGGTGGCATTGCCAGGGTGATAGTGATACTACGCAGATGTTTGGTCAACACGCCGCGAGAGGGTGTTGATGGCACCATATCGGAAAAGGACGAACCTTGGAGGCTTGCAGGTTGATATTCTGTTGAGGCAACCCGGAAGAAATAATGAGAAACCAAAAGTTATAGAATTAATTTGCAACATTGATGCTGTGTGCCACCACTGCTGGCCTTGCTGTACTGGAGTGCATGCACATGTTTTACTGTGACAGTAATCATAGACACATACATGTAAAATATCCATCTTGGCACTTTCAGCCCACAATCATCTGTTTCATATATCACTGTATTGGTAAGATATACATACGCTTTAACATAGAGATATCTTTACTCAACTTTGTTTCAATTTCATTGCGTATTTCACTTCACGATCCATATTTGAGGGTCCATTTCCACAGACAAATTACGGTTATATGTATACTACTGGACTCCGAATGTTTTGCCTGTTTAAGCATCATTCACTCGAGCGATTCTGTATGATATCTAGCATCATTCGTGTAAACTATTTGGCGCTCGATCGAAATGCTCCCCCTGCAACTTCCATTTTTGTTGTTACGCTCCTCTGGTTCTCACACAATGAAGTCAACTCCATTGCTCTGAGAAGGTTGGTAGAAGCTACAAAATCTTGCCTAGCATGTCCTCAGTTCTGGCCAGCTTTCACTGCAACCAGTGTTCTTTGCAGTGTGATGGTAATGTTAAATAAAAATTTCCTTAAATATGGTAACACTATTGTATTTATGAGATCAGTGTATCTTGCAGAAAACTGTTACGCTTGGTGCATAATTTCTTCATCGAACATAACTATTGTTATGACATTATTATTATTAAGCATTGCAAATACATCAAAATATGGCAGTGTACGTACTGCATGTCAAGGAACAGTGTACCTTCAGGAAAACCAGTGTTTTATCCACAACCCCCCCCCCCATAAAATTTTTCACAATGGTTCTATTTGTGACCATTTTGACACCTAAATTCAAAGTTACATCTCTAAGCAGGGTAGATAAAAATCTTTTTTTTTTTTAAAAAGAAAATTCTGTTTCTAATACTATATATATATGAACGTACTTTGGAAAAGTTTGTTGAGTGTGTTAATGAAACTATAATTATTATTTCAGTGCCTTTTCTTCAAGTGAAAATAAAACATTCGGATGTACTATATAATTGTTAATTTAAAATATTTTTATAGTATTTGTAGCTGAATTCTGGCAATTTTGGCATGTTTATTTACAGCTTAATGATAATGACACTATTTACGGTTCAATTTGATTAGTATTTTGTATATTATTCTACAAAATAGTTTTGCTCTTTTTGGCAATAAAGATTATTGGATTTTAAATGAAGAGAAATTTAAGTGTGTTCATAGTTTACATATTACATTTTCCTTTCGTATAAGCCTCACCCTGACAGTACATATATTTTTTTCCCTTGCTTTTTCTATTTTGGAGCCTAATAAACATCATTGAATGATTACAATATTAATGTACTTTCACCAAATGTGATTCTGATAACTACAAATTATTTGTGTACTTTATTCTATAAATTATTTCTTTAAAGGAAATGAATGTGTGACTTTAAAAAATATATATCACCTGATTTAAATCAATCCATTGCCCAAGATGGAAGATTCTGGACAAACCCCTGGAATCACCATATCTGCAGCAAAATTATCAATTTGTATTTGTAGACATTTCAGCTAATACACAGGGTGTGCATAAATTCACCCGATTACAAATCAAAATACCTTTACTGTAAAAAGTTTCTCGGAAACAGCAGACTGACTCACAGAATCTTTAGTGAACATAGTTCTCATTATTAATAAACCTCTACATGAGTACCCTCAGTGGCTTTCACAATGTCAAGTCCATTTATGAATTCACTCCACCTGCCACTTCCTTGTTGATCCTGGACTTCATTTGCTCTAAGTCCGTAACTTCCCTACTTAACTCCAAGAAATGATGGTTTCGTAGGCACATCCTTTTTGTATTCTTTCCTATAACGCTGAACAGTTAAGGAGATTTTGTTTCCCACAACCACAAAACACGTATTGCCTTTTCTTGCATGATCGCCATTTTTACTGTTTTACCGTAAAATGCATGAAGGTACCAAGTGTTGTAAGTAAGTGCAAGAAATTTTTTGAGATGTTCTTCATGTTAATACTAACGATAGCAAGTTTTTTTATGGGCAACATTTATGGGGTGAATAATATCTGAACACACTGTATAATTCAAGGCATAAATAAAATTCAGAGACTAAAATTTGCTGTTATATGATAATTTGTGCATTTTTCTTTTCATATTCATTGTTTATAGGTTTCTTTCTTTGTTACAGAAGTGCCTGGAGCTAAACCAACCAACATGAGGCTTGTTCCTTTGGACTGCAATGAGAAAGCCTTATTTGGCCAAAAGTTAAACCGTTCTCTGTGCATTTTTTATAACAATCATGCAGAAGAATTTATTCAAATGTGGAGAGACCAGGTAAACTTCGATCCTAAGATATTTAAATTGCTTTTCTTATTTGTTTTTAAGTTCACTTTATGCACAGAAAGGCCAATCGGGACCCAAGCCACCATGTTCCTCCACCAGGTATCAAAACTGGGACCCCTTGTTTACCAGGTGATGAAATTACCACTGAACAATTGGGGAGACAATATTTCAGTTGCTTTGTGGAGTACAGTCGGGGAAATAAATTCTTCCCCCATAAGACTACTCGTAATAAGGCTCTATGGGAGAAGTATTTTTTGCCTTGAGTGTACATCTAGTAGAAATGTAAGAAACTATAGTTACCAATCATCAAACGGCAGTTCTACATGGGTAGGAATTGATTGTTGAGTTTCTTGCAATACATTTCAAATGTACAGGTGTGACCACTTTTTTTTTAATTGCCAACAACAACAAATTGTATTTAGTTTTTATTATTATTATTAATTAACAGTAACTGGAAGTAGTTGTTTTTGTAGATAAGTATGACTGCCCTTCCACACAGCCAAATGGTCAATGCCTTAGCGTGAGCAGATCTATATTTGATCTTTGGTGGGGGCTCCAAAACTTTTAGTGTTTACCGACCATAGTGGAGAATATTGGGGGAACTGGTCATGCTACAAAACAGCCATGATGGGATCTGATGTGAAAACCACACATCAACCCAATGAAAAATCTGTTTTACCCTTAAAGGACTATTCCGCCACTCAGTTTAATTTTAGTTTAAATGTATTAACTTGGTTCAAGTAACTACCAATACAATTATAAGAGTTACTTTTCTTTATATTGCCTGGTTAGAAATTTTATTCAGCCTGAGTTTTGCAATATCGTGAACCAAATTTTATTCATCATGGGTCATGAACCAAATGCTCGCTCTCCAACAAGAATGAGCAGATGGTGATTATTGAAATTGTCAGAACCAGGGTTAATAAAAACTTACAATATTTCAGGTGCCAAACCCTTTATCTCAGGAGCCAGCTCCCTTTGGGGGGGGGGGGGGAATATGCCCAGTTGGAACCAATAGCCAATATGAGTTTTTAGACATACTATCCGAACCAATTGACATGTTGTTCTTCCTTTATACATTATAAAACAGCAACAAATTAGGTTAAACAAAGAATCTGACCCACAACACTTGAAAAAGTGATAAACAAACGAGACACTGTCGAGGTTGACTTAGTTGATCAAAATATAGCTCATTTTTTCCATTTCCATTACATACACATAAGAATAATCATGGAAATTTCATATTGCATAAACAAGAACTAATATGAACATTTATTCCAACTACTAGGTCGAGTTGGTTCTGAAGAAAGAGTTCTTGTTAGGTATTTATTCAGATAAAACTGACTTCAGTAGTATGCATTAGAATTCAGAACAAATTCAGCTCAAGTGTGCTGTTTTTCCAAAGAACTTCTAAATCACAGGAAATGTGGTATCAAAAATCAAAGTACCTATGCTTTGAGTCAATAAATGAATTGACAACATATTGATTCTACAATATATACAAACAATTGGATACAATTCACCAATTGGAAATTGTCTTGATTTCTCAATTGGTTTCAGTTGAGATTCCGATTGAAACCAATACATTTCGATAGAATCCGATTCATTCCAATTGAAACCAATTGAAATTTCAATTGGAACCAATAGAAAATTCCAGCTTGGCTTAGAAAAGATTGGATCGAACTAACATAAACCTACACATTTTGAAACATGATTTAAGTTATTAATTAATTCTTGCACCAGAGTGGCCTTCCTAAAGAAGGCTTTACTGGTGACAACATGAATAACTATACTATACATTCTAATATATGGCCGACTCTACCATATTACCGCAGATTTAAAAATTCAGCTAGCAACACTGCAAAAAATTATAATGACATGCTTATTATGATTTACTGATACAGAAAACACACAAACATTCAAAAACATATCATGTAGTCTGTTTTAAAGAAGGTAATGGAAATTTCCATATGCGAACTTGGAATATTAAAAAAAAATATGTAAATTTTTTAGAACTGAATTTGAAACTTTTCAGGCACCCTGTATTTTTCTACCCCTGGTTAAAACTACTCTATTGTGCTTATAATAATGGGGGGAACCCCCGAAGTAAGCCCGCCTCCTCCTGCATACATTCGATGGTATGCACTTATTGTCCGGGTTCCTAGAAATATACCAGAAAGTCAGTAACCCCAAATTTGACAGCTTGACTTTATTTTCTCTATTTATTACAATTTCATTGCATTTTGTAGTAGGTATAAAACCCCATTGTATGTGCCCAAATGTATTTATTTTAGTACACATAGAACATGTAATAACCCATAGCACAACAGCCCTTGTGGGCCTACTGACTGTTGTCTTCACTCCCATATGCCTCAGCAAAGGTTGGCAAGCATCCAACATTTAGGAATGATGTGTGATAAACAGGACGAGTCAGTCCCCTGTTGTTGTAGATGTCCATGACCAGGTTACACTACTCATTCGTAGTTCCCCAATTTTCTCACAATAGTGGGTGGCCACTGGTTCCATACACTGGCTGAAATCTCAGGAGAAAAGTTGTGACTCTTCCCCCAGGAGAAACCAGGACATATCCTGTAGCCAGAGCTGAAAGCTTGATGCCTTAGACTGCACGGCCATCGTGCAAGATTCATAAGGGTATATAATATCTCTGCCAACCATCCTGAACATGCCATAGCTTCTTGGTTTAACAGAATTATGGTTTGCTAAAGAGAATAATAAATAAATACAGTTAGTCATGATTTTTAAGTGTTGGGGTCTTTTTTGATTATTTTTATTAACTGAACTCTGTGAGAGCCAAGGTCTATATTTTTAATATTTACAACTATTTGACATTAGTTATAATTTAATAATGTTAATTTTAGATGATCATGTCAGTGAAGAAAAGTTACAGGCCACTTGAAAATCATGTATGAGACATATCATACATGCTATCATAGGTGTAACTTCACAGGGGCAACCCCCCCCCCCCTCTGAATTTTTATGTTTATTATAATTTACAGTTTTTTTTTTGTTTTTTTTTTGCTTGTATGTGAAATGGTTATTTAGTGAAATTGTCCTGAACGTTACATTTATGGGTTGGAAAACTATTCAATTCTGCCTCCCCCTCCTCCAAGTTAGGCCTGAAGTTATGTGGATGCATCCTATATCTTATGTGGAGCTGCAATGGTCCAAGTGGACCACAGCAGCTCTTTGAATTTAAAGACATGCCAATCATAGGCATCCGGGGGAAAGGGTCTGGAGGTTTGTATTTGGGAAAAATTACGTGCTCTGTGCCCTGAAAAAGAATTACTTGCCCTTGCATGAAACATGATCAGTACATGTAGTTCCATTCAGTGGCGTATCCTGGTTTTAACTAGTGGGTAATCTCCGACACTTGATTCATCCACCCACTCCTGAAGTCTCCCTGCAAATTTACCTCAATATCCATACAAGGATTTATGAATATATGTGATAAAATTGTTACCTTATTGTTGCGACCACTGTCGAATAATTGTTGTGATTGCACTTGCAGTTAATCTACGTTTAGAATTTCAAATAATAAAACAAGAAAATATAAAAAAATCTATAAGAAAAAACCTGTAACAAAGAATATGAAAGGAATGCGGTAGTGAAATAAAAACCCTCAATATTAATTGAAGTCTAAAATTCAAGTTACCCGAGTGTCCAGTTACTCGTGCATTCCCGATTTTTGTTTGTATACATGGAAGTTTAAGTTCAAGACCTGTGTACAAGAGATGTTACTGGCCTACCTACATTAACTATTTCCAATTTCTCCGGAAAAGATCCCGTTCCAAATATTTTCACACGCAAATATTGTATTATATCCATTGTTTACTTCAGTAAACACAGCACTAGCACGAATACTAAACCACTAACAGCTAAACAAATATTACATTTTCGAATTGCTAATAGGAACAACAGCACAAAGCCACCTACAACACGCATTCAATTCCCTGCGCCAATCTTCTATTGTGGTTTCTTACTCCTTGACTCAGAATTAAATTCCCTATGGATGCTGAAAAATTCCCTTTCCCAGCTTTAAATTCCCTGCAATGCGCAAGGTTCTATAAGTTGGAATCATTGCTTTTTTGTTTATATATTTTATTCATACATCTTTTATCTTTATGATCATTATTAATCTAAAGCGGGGGAAAAACAACTTAAATTAACTAATTTATGTCTACGTATATATATATAATTTATTTCTGATAGCTTTCCCTTTTAAAAATTATTCATTTCTGTGAAAGAAGTACTGGTTTTGAAGGCTACAAAGAAAGTAATCACGCATCTTAAAATACAAAAATGAAAAAAAGTAAGCATATAGTTTAATTATTTCATTAATCGATTGATTAAATTGTTATTTGACGTCGCTTTTCTGCCACTTTTGGCTAATCACTACGAGTGATGATATGACATTGATGAAGGGACATTTACCAAGAACTTCCAGGCCGGTATTCGAACCCTGTAGCTCTGGCGTCGTAGGGAGCTGTGCTAACACTCCGCAACGGAGGTCGGTGTAATTTCTTGAATTTCTAGTTCAAATTTTAATTGATTTAATTACCTTCATCTTCAATATTAAAGTTTTTTTTTCCTTTTACAACATCTGTTGAAATAGCAGAGATCAGTAAGACAGAAGCAAATGTAAAATGAGAATTAACATAAAATTGGTTCGCAAATGTTGTTCAGATTTCCCTGTTTCTCGCGCATTTTCAGATGTATTTTCTCTACTTTCTTTTTCAGTACGCAATTTGTGAACCCAGAATTCTGTTTTTTCCCGAGAAATTTCCCTGTCGTAAACAACACAGCTCCTACGATACAAAGGCAATCGGGGAAGAATGGCAGAAGAGGGCGCCACTGCCAGCCGAGGGAATGGCAAAGGCTCTGGGGTGGAGAGTGCGACCGATGGACTCTCTCCAGAAGGAGCTTACCCTTGCCACGGAATAACCGCGCCTGAGAAGCAGTGTTTCCTTCCCCTCCCGTCAAGGGATTTAAAGGGAGCCGGTGGAATCTCACCCTGACGTCACCAGATTCCACCAGCTGGAGAAAATGCCTCACGGACATTCCGCGGCAAACGGTTGAAAACATGTGCGCGCTGGAAGCAAAGAAATATGTGACAAAGATTGGTTCGGAAGAATATTGTGAAGAAATAAAAAACAACTTTTTAAAAAATTATAGCCGGGTCATCTCCGATTACCTAGGTGACCCAGAGTATACGCCGCTGGTTCCATTACTGTTATCTGAAACATGATCAGTACATGTAGTTCCATTACTGTTATCTGAAACATGATCAGTACATGTAGTTCCATTACTGTTATCTGAAACAAGATCAGTACATGTAGTTCCATTACTGTTATCTGGTTATTGAGTTTGGGCTCTACTACTATACTTGTGTTCAGCCAGTCTACCTATTAAGCCTTCATAGGTAAGGTAAAAGTAATGTTCCCCGTGCCATTAAGACACATTTAGGGGGTGTGGGTGTAGGGCCACACATATTCTCGATCCTTGCCATTTTGGAGGTGATCCGATCAGCACCATGCTCTGGCCACCTTTACCCCTCCCCCCTAGGTACCCATTGATTTGAGGCTGGGTGAGCCGCAAGGCCAGAAAATATTCCGATAGATCATGCACCTCGGGAATCGAACCTGGGTCTCCTGCATGGCAGTCAGACACCCTACCGACTAGACCACTGCGGCTCATATTAAGTCTACATACTTATGGGAATTTTAACAATGCTAACTCTTTGGTTCTTTTTTGCTATTGAATTTATTTATTTAAGGAAATTAGTGTGCATAAATATATTGAATGATATTATAATGCACTCATCATTTAGTATGATTTTATCTACTTGGTGCGTACTGAAAGTCGTGATCAACTTTTTATTTCAGACGTAAATATTCACGTAGAGCGATGCGCTGTATAAGACAGTTAGAACCATCTATTGTGACAACATACACTTGAAAGTGGGGTGATTGGCGCAGTACGTATGCGCATTAGCGAGTAGCGAGTAATGGCTCCGTTTGACACGTCGTTTCGCCAGTAATTGAATTTCTGTTGAAGGAAGGTGCATCGGCATCAGATATCATATCCACCGCCGATTGCAGGAAGTGTATGGTGATCAGTGTATGGCTGCCAGTAGCATCAGGCGATGGATAAAACATTTTAGAGGTGGAAACACAGACATCAGTAATCTCCCTCGCACAGGCCACCTGAGAACTGCCTCGAACACCCTCGGAGGGTGTTCTTCTCGTGGACTTTCTCACTCCTGGGGAAACAATCAATGCATCTCACTACGTGTGCACTTTGAGAAAACTTCGTCGTGCTATTCGTGAAAAACGTCCTGGCAGGGATAGTGTTATCCTCCAACACGACAATGCCAAGCCGCACACAGCACAGCTAACAAGGGATGAAGTTGCCAGATTTGGGTGGGAACTCCTTCGACATCCTTCCTACAGTCCAGATCTGGCTCCTTCTGACTTTCACTTGTTTTCTTTTCTGAAATAACACATGCGGGAAAACAGATATGACACCAACAAGGAAGTGGAACTTGCTGTTAGGAGAATACTCATACGTGCCCGAACGGAGTTCTACAACAGAGGAATTTTCAAACTTCCAGAACGTTGGCAAAAATGTGTCAATTTAGATGGTGATTATGTTGAAGACTAATAAAGGTATGTACTTTAACAGGCATATATTAGATTCTTTTTTGTACAGTTTACTTCCTTCTTTTAACATGTTGATCACGACTTTCAGTACGCACGATATTACTATTTTTTTTTGTCAGCACATGACATTTTACATTTCAGTCTTTGTAAATGTTGATATTTCAGGGTGAAGGATATTGGTTGTCCTTCTGCATATCTTTCCACTGGTTTCTCAAGAGAGAGGCATATATGCAGTACAACTACATGGTTAGACATGACTTTGCATCAGAAGCTGTTCTCTACATGCTTGATATTTTGACACATGGGAGGTAAGTCATTCAAGATTATAGCCATGTACTGCATCTTTTGTCACTGTTTGTAAAGAAAACAAATTGGTAGCAAGTTATTGAAATAACAACTGTATTACAGGGCCATCAGGATGCACTTAAGGGTGGTGGACACGTGCCAACGTGTAGTGCCTTATGCTTCTGAAATATTTTTATAATACAGCATGTCCACAAAAACATTCCGTGATTATAAACGACCACAACATTTTAATTATGTAACTTTATAACAATATAAGATTGAAAAAAAGGGAAAAAATAGCCAAAAGTAGCAGAAAAACACATTTTAGGATGTAAGAGAAAATTTAATGAAAGTAGTCATGGACAATTTGCATGGTAATACTCATGGATCACACTGTACAATGCTGTATGAATGAGTGTTGCAAAGAAACTTCAAATAATTAATTATAAGAAGAAGAAACATAATGGTGGACAAGAGAGAACACACCAAAAGATCTTTCGATTGCCAATGTGTTATTGTAAATGGCATTGTTGTTAGAAGCAAATTGTGTTACTGTTGATGTTTACTGGGTGTTTAGGTTTGTACAGTGGAATCCATGAGCATTACCATGCAAATTGTCCATTTCATTAATTTTCTCTTACATCTTAAAATGTGTTTTTCTGCTACTTTTGGCTATTTTTCCCCCTTTTTCATTCTTTTATTGTTATGCCATATATTGTTATAGTTAACACCAACAATTACACATCTGCTAAAATTCTTTGAGCTGTTCTCTCGAATGGTTATCGGTATAAATTTTGTTATATAATTAAAAATTTGTGGTAGTTTATAATCAGGGAATGTTTTAGTGAACATGCTGTATTATTGAACAGGGTGGCACTTGTATCCCCCGAGATATCTGGAAAGAGACTTCATGTAATTCGAATGGTGAAAGTGTACTGTGAAAATGTGGATGAGGGATGCCATGAAAGAAAGTGGATTATATGGTCTCTGATATCTGTGCATTGTGAAGAAGTACAAAAAAACAAGCAGATGTTCATCAACAAAGTGATAGATGTTTATGGAAAGGAAGGAAGGCAAATCCAGTTTACACTTAAATAGTGGATTCAAGTCTGAACTTGACAACTCCACAGTATTTTCAATTCAATTTTATGATTTGTAAAGCATTAACAACACCACCCTGCATTTTTTAAAAAAAAATCTGATGATTTCAAGTCAATAGGTGTTTCTGGAAGTTATTTGAATGCTGAACATGAAAATGACATCTTTTTTTTTTTTTTGCCATCACAACAGGATTTTTCACAATTTCACGTTCAAAATTATATTTGCCATTCCACAATGCCTATTACAGAACGCAACAAAATAAATTTAAGTAAGCCAAATTTTGTTTGTTTACAAACCAATAGGTGATTGTAGAAGTATTTTAAATGCTAATCATGCACATGCTATCCATTTTCCCCCATGATGTCAGGATTTTTCACAATTTCATAATCAAAATTATTGTATTCGCCATTCCATTACACGTATTACGGAATGGAATAAAGTATATTTATCAGTATTGGTAAGTATCTGTTGATATTTTTGCACTGACACTAGCCGATACCATTGTTTTTGAGTCGCTACAGGCGCAGCCAAAACCAATTGTATTTTTCCATTTCAAAGTTTCATACATCTTTTTCAACTTACCTTTGGTTTTGAAAAAAAAAATGAAAAATAGTTGTGCATTTGTTTAATGAACGTGTACTCAAGTTTCCGGGAATAGCAAGTGCATGACACAAAGATCTGTACGCAGATAAGACTCACGGTCAAGTATCCTACAAATAAAGCGTAACATGAAATTATCCCCATAGGAATTCGCTGCTTCTGTTTAGTTCTCTTCGAAGTCTACCAGGCTTTGTTCGTATAGATGTGTAACAATAACCTCAATGAGGTCCCAAAAGCCAACAATGCACCTGTGGGTAATCCTTCCACTTTCTTTGGTGTTTTTGGACATCCCTCTCTTTAGTCAAAATGGTCATCACCCATGAAAGTGGTGTACATGTCTCAAGACATAGTACATATCATTTTCCTGGAAATTCAAATACCTGGGCTAATCCCCCTTTGCCTTTCCAACTTTAGACTTTTGTTTGTCCCGACTGCGTTTCGGCCCAAGAAACCCGGCAGATGAATAATTTACTTTGAAGAACAGATGACTGCAGTTAGTTTCTGGAAAGTGTAGTGATGGGTTTGGATTTCCTCCCAGGCCAAGCGACAGAACTGTTCATTTAATTTTTCTTAGAAATCATGTGCCGACAGTATATCGAAAGCAAAGTCACTTCGGCATATCACTGTACTGTAGTCAATTGCCTGATATAGAATCAAGAGACTGGTAAGGTTTCATTCTTCCCTTACATTTCATTTACTAATTATTATTCTCTTTGTTAAAGGACAGAAAAGAGACGAGATTGATTTCACATTACAGCTTTACTGTTATCTTCTAGACGTTGTGGTATATCTCCAATTATTCTTGTGTTCACGGATGATTTAATATTAGTTTTGGGAAGAGTGAGCCTTTAGTTTTAGAGGAGGATGAAGAGGCATGATCTCATTTTTCAACATTGGTGGAGAGGAGGACCACAGTTGCCTTGCTCTTAGCTTCACTTAATATTTCTCTAATATTTAAAACATCTGATCGATTGTCACTTAAAGAGAAGTCTAAAGTTGAGATGAATCGTTGCAACATAGCATTGTTTGGTGGGTTAAATTATTCATTGCCACTTGTCAGAAATGCGTACGTATAAAATGTAATAATAATAATATATATATACGAGGGTTAAGTCATAAGTCATGGGAACTATTTTGTTTCTCACAAACAGGAGACAACACGAAAAATCTAAGATGCATGTTGGAAAGTGTATGGAATGTACCTTCGAATGAAACCACCAGATGAAGTCTGGATGCAGGACACTGTCGTAGGGAAGAGGCAGAACACAGGATATTGGACAACAGTGTTTTATTATGAGGCAGATCGGCAGTTGACACTTTGCCCTGTTTGAAGGCCTGCACCCACCTCGTACTGTTCGATAGGGCATGGCATGCACACCCAGAGTTTCCCGTATCTCTGTATGGCATTCCTGTGCATTTCTGCCACGGAGAACTACTATTTTAACGTACGAACGTTGCTCCTGCTCCGTGACCTCCATTTTCGAACGCTGTTACTCACCGACTGAACTTGGGTGCATGCTTACTACCCCACCGTTGTTCACATACACCAATTGGTGCTTCTTTCGAAAGTACATTCCATACACTTTGAAACGTATATCTTAGATTTTTTGTATTGTCCCCTGTTCGCGAGAAAAAAAATAGTTGCCATGACTCATGACTTAACCCCCCCCCCCACACACACACACACACACACACACACACACACACACACACACACACACACACACACAGATATATAGTATCTGTATCGGTATCAGTTCAATGTAGTATTGGCTCAGCCCTAAAATTTAAACAAAGGAAATTTTGTATGTTTACAAACCAATTGGTGATTCTGGAAGTATTTTGATTTCTGATGAATATGACATAAATTTCTTTCCATGACGTCAGGATTTTTCTCCACGTCATGAAGTTCAATCAACCCACTACATTATAACATTGAGTTTTGGACATGTTGTGAAGGAAATTTTTATGAGGTATTTTGAAAATTGAATTTACGCATTCAAAGTTACAATTTTCATGTCAATGTGTCTTGTGAAGATAGAAGGTGGAATAAATGCTTACTACTCTATGTACATTTATAGTTCAAATTTGGAGGATTTGTATTCTAGAGAACAGTTCAGGGACAACAGTTATCTGTGAGTCATCCAAACCCATGCAGGCCTGTGTAATTAATAAAATGTACAATATGAGTTTTTACGACTGGAGGGTAGGATATGAAATCTACTCTCCCCTCCCCCTGCCCCTTCCCCTTCCCTTGCTTGAAGTGAAAATTCCTAGCTGGGGGATGCTTGGCCCTGTTTAGGGAAAAGCAGGGATGCTTATATGGGTCAATGTGTGGAGAAAGTGCTGTGGGTGGATGGATAGCTGTACAAGTTATTCTAGGAAGTGGGTGCTTTATGAGAATTTTTTTTTATCTCGGGGCACTGCTGCCTCCCCTGAGGAAAAATCCTGTGGGTAGCCTTGTTATTGAATCTTATATTCACATTCACTTCTTGTGCAAACATGATCATATTAGAATAGAAGAAAGAAAAAATGAAACGGGACCTGCAATAACGATACAGCTCCACTTGTAATCAGTTTACATACTACAGAAAAAATGGAAGGAATTTCAGTCTTCAAATCAGCTGTGAAAAGAAAATTTCTGCTGGAACACGGTTGAATTGCTTTTTTGTGGACACAAACAATCTTTTACTGATTTCTGTCATAAACTGTTGTTCATTAGGGTATAGCATCCATGATTCTTTGTGTTCAATCTGAAAGACACAAAATATGAGGTCCTCTTGAGAAGAGAGTGAGAAGAAGAAAATGCACTACGATAGGGGATACTCCCTTTTGTGTGAAATAAATCTGTAGCTGAAATATACCGTATTTACTCATGTATAATGCGCACTTTATTCCAAAATTTTTGCCCCCCAAAAACTGTGGTACGTATTATACACAGAATATTTCGGACAGCCAACTTAAAACCACGTATGTTTTCACTATGTCACTCCGTATAACAATGTATATATCAACAGATGCAAATACAAATTGACAGGTTTGATTTCTTTAGTAATATTTTTCAGGAAAAAACTATAAAAGTGGAATGGCAAATTCCCATGATTTTTCACTTTGTATCAGAGCGTTTTGAAGACGTCGACAAAATCTGCATCGTTCTTGTAGAATTCGAGCATGCACCTCCTGTTACATGGGAGGTTTATCAGCATATTTGTCTGTCGTGGGAGAAATTATGGAAAATAACTTCCTCAATGATCATGGTGATTCATACACAAGACAATATTCTCCTCTTGGTCCACATAGCAACAGGTGATTCATTGAATATTTATAATGTCATTCACTCTTATCAGCATTGCAACAACTTCACGACCTACAACTAAGAAAGCCATTTCTTTAACCTCTGTTGTACTGCACATTATATACAAAATATAATTTTTTGTCACTTTTCCCCTTCAAAAACCAGGGTGCTCATTATACACGCGTAAATATGGTAAATGAAGATTTGGAGATACTATTATTTTTACTTCCTCGAAACTTCTCTCATTGATGGCACGTTTGCAGGTTTTGTCAAAAAGTTTCAAGTCAATCCATTTTCATTTGAAACAGTAGCATGTGTGTCTATATTTGAGGTGTACGTCAAAATCTGCTAACACTGCCAGTAAGAAACAGAAATGCTGAAAGGAACTTCCCGGAACTTCCCTTTGAAATTAATCAAAATATATGTGAGAATTACTTGTATTTTTTTAAAAAAAAATCACCTTACTTTTATAATACCAGTGTGTAGAGATTTTAAGTAACATAAACACAATATATGGGTATACACATACGTAGGGTGTCATTGTAAACTACTGACCAACTTTCACAGCATGTAGAGATCATCAATGTGAATAACCTTTGTTGTCGACATTTTGTTCGTTGAGGTCTCGTTTCAATATTAGAATGTTCCATGTAAATGAATGAACTCATGTACAAAATATGTTATAATAATGAAACATATATCATTAGGGCTGAGACGATACCACTTTATAAATATTATTCTCCAATTATAAGTATCAATTTACCAAGAAATTTGCATTGGCATATTGAAATACAATGTCATGTAACCACAACATCCAATGTAAAATTCATGCAAAATAAATAGAAAGTTTGAATTTTGCATAACTTCCAGGATAATTATACTCTGCGAAACTGTTACGTGGCATTTTTTGCAGACCCCGTGCTCTTTGGATCTTCCATAAATATGCCTGTTTTATATTTCTCTCTTTATTTTCAGTGCCAATGATATTCATGAGTTGATTAAAGATATAGTGAGCGTAGCTCGTTTCAAGCAGCTGTGGAATAATATTCTGTATAAACGTAAGTGTGTTGAAACTTCTCGTAGAGATGTACATTAGAAAATCATGTTATACTGGTATTTAAAAAAAAATGGAAATTATTTTGTGAGAGTAAGTTGTGCAAAAACCATTTGAGGTCCAGACGGTAATGGTGCCATGAAATAGGAGAATAAGTTTGGAAGCAGAGAAGCGATTTGGGAATATTACCGGATTATTTGAAATCTGATTATTCCACAGATGTGATAAATTGATCTTGATACTTCTCTTCTTAATCTAGAAGCTTATAATAAAACCATTCAATAACCAAACATATATTTCTTTATTACTGATCAAACTACTGACTGGATTTTTACTCTTCGAACAGCATAGCTGCCAATAGATGGACTTCATTAGCACTTTCTTTTGTGTAACAAGATATGTTCTATTACTCAGCTTAATTTACAATTAAATTAACAAAAAAGATGAAGTTTCAGGAACAGTTCTTTAAAAGTTTTCTCAATCCAAAATGTAGACTAAAGAATTACATTTTTGTTTGGTTTATGAACTTAAGCATGTGAAGAAACAAAGCAGGAAGTGCTGACAGTGAATGGATGTGACAAATATGTTCTCTGGGCTAACTTTTAAACAACAACAGCACATTTTTAAAGCCTTAATTTGAATAAATAAAATCGGAGAAACTAATTACTGATATTTCTCACAATGACTAATTTTTATTCACTACTAAACATAGTCAAATAATTAATGCTCTCACTTTTAGTTCAGACAGTCCTAGGGAACATTGAAATGTTGATTTTGATCCAGCATTATGAGTATGATTTAGGAACTGCAATACTTGGAAAGAAATAACAGCCTCTTACATAGAAAGCCGTGTAACACCTTTCATGGAGATCAATCTTCAATAATTTTAACAATTACTATCTTCCCTCTCATACAGTACACCCTGAAAATTGCATTCTTGCAGGCCAAACCTCTGGTACCTGTATTCATAATCCTTCGTTGGGTTATGGTGTTGTGTGTCCTGTCCATGTGTATATATGATTGTTCTTTCAAGCATTTTGTCATTCATCATTGTGATCGATCAAAACTAGCAGGAAAGCAATGGAAAATAAATAAAAGAAAAATAAATTTTACCAGTTATATAGTTATATGTTGGAAAAAAAATAACAAAAATGAAATCACAATGGTGAGAATGGCTGGGAAAGAACAAGAGAATTTCATAGAACTTGTAGCATTTTGGATAAGATTAGAGTTGACCCAATGCTCTTACCGAATCCCACCAATACTGTTACCAATGTTCAAAAATTGTAACTATTCAAAGTTTTTCAAAATAGTTATTAATATTAGTGGGTGAGTATTCCGCTTCAATTTATAAGCATCAATTTACCAGACTTTTGGTTGGAAATTTTCAAGAATTACATCAGAATAGTAAAATACCTGTTATGAATAGTTTTTTCTCAATAGTGGTACCAAATGAATGGAAACTTAGAATTTTACATAACTTCTGTGCTAATTAGACTGTGAAAGTGTTGCGTTGCATTTTTGCACACCCCACGAAAGGCCATAACGCAGTAAAATTATGGGCCAGTATTTGTAAATAAAATTCAACCGATACTTTTAGGTAACAATATCGGTATCGATTGAACCGTAGATAGGATAACAGAACATTGTTGGGCCTAACATATAAGAAGCCTGAAATATTTTATTGCAATCAGAATTCTGATAACCTCAGAATATCAGAAGGTAGAATGTAAATACAGTCAAGATTTTCATTAGCATCACAGGATGTAAGATGTCATGTGCTTTGTAAGTTTTTGATGTTGCTTTTTTTACAGAAGAATCTAAATGCTCACCTTCTTACATCAGACTCTTCGGTCAAGCAAAGGAAGGAAGGACAGTGTTCAATGTAAGTAGTAGTATTTTCTTTCCAAGTTTAGTTATGATATTGAGGCACTTATAAATGTGAAACTGGCAATTTATTGTTGGAGATGAATCAAATATGTTGCAAAAATCGTAATGAGACTGTTTTGTATTTTATGATTCTCTGTTTTGACAAATGAGTTTGAGTTTTTGTTTTAAGTCCATTTTATAGTATAGTTTAAAATGGACATTGGATCTGAAATGATTTTTCCAATAAGCAGTTATAGAATCCAGCAGCAAGTATATATTATCATTCAGCACTGGGTTTTGCAAATGAGGCAAATTCTAAATAGGCAAGATGTTAATTAAAATGGTGTTGGATCTGGTCAGGGCACATGATGATGATGAATAGTCCATGAAAATAATTTACAAATATGCTCTCTTACAGATCCATCATGAGAAAACACTGATGGAAGTAAACAAATATGGCAGTAGTGCAAAATGTCTATTTACGTATTGCTTGCATTGTTTAACTTCTTATGTGTATTGCAAACACATGAGCACTATGTATTTTAATTTTTCATGTTGCTTACTTCCTCAATTGTACCACTGACTTGGAAATCATGGAAAATTCAGGAAAACCAACTTAGGAGCGAAAAGGTCATGGGAAAGTTGGAAAAAATTGTAAAATCCTTTAAAAGAAGGAGAACAGATGAATGTCCTTTTTCCCCTTCTTTTCTTTTCTTAGCAGGATTGGAAACATATCACATTTCACTTTTCCACATTTTCATTTGGGAATATTTCACATAGCAATTTCTTGTCATTGATTTTCAAAATTGTTTAATAAACTTGATCATGATGCATGGCCATAACTGACACGAAAATAACAAAAAACACAAAGAATACCATGCCCAGAACTAAATTTCAACCAGTAATACCAGGTGTTTCATAAATAATTGAGGGATTACAAAAAATTATTTCAAGTAAAGTACTGAACTCAGGTTAATAAAACCAGTCCAGAACGAACAAGGAACTCAAAACAGTTTTTTGTACACCTACAAATGTTCAATGTGTACACCATGCGCGACAAGGCACACATCGACACGATAGCCTAGTTCTTGCCACGCTTGCATCAACATGAGCCTGTCGATAATATCCATTGCTGTGATAATACGCTCCCTTAGGGCTGCGATATCACGTGGCATCGGTGAGACGAATACCCTGTCTTTCATTAAACCCCAAAAAAAGAAGTCACATGGTGTAAGATCCGGTGATTTTGGTGACCAAAACATTGCACAAAACACTGTGAGTGATGTGGGTGATTTGAGTGTCGCCAAAACATACATGCACAAACTCTTTGCGTTCCTTGATCGTTCTGGACTGTTTTCATTAATGGAAGTTCAATACTTGCAATAACTTTTTTTTACCCCCCGGTATATTGGGTGAAACATTCACATTATGGGTGGTGAAACGTATCCAAAATATCAATTCAGAAAATTTACTATCTGGATTTCAGAGACAAAACAGATTTTGGAGCTAACATGGACTATGGAGATAGTCAGGATTCAAAATAATTTTTCAAATTTTTTTTCAAGTAAAATTTGTTAATGAAGCTATTCATGTGCTCTATTTTAACTTTTGTCTCCTCATTTCACGATCAACTAGGCATGCCAGGTTTTGGTTGTACTGCAGTATACATTTAAATCCAAACGTGGAACAAGCTAGACCTTTCTAATTACCATTGCATGTAATGCTTTACTTGCAATTGAAATACATTATTTTTGTCAACAGAACCACTGATCATTTTCATGGTGAACCATCACTGTGTTAGAACCTTTTATTTATTAATTAATGAATTATGTAAATGAATTATTTCTGTCTATTTTTTTCTTACAAGAGAGCCGCTGTGATCTCGTCGTCAACATCGGTGGCAGAGTGGTTAGCACAGCATGTTACAATGCCAGGGGTCCAGGTTTGAATCCTGGTTCAGACATGGATATTTTTGTTTGTCCCAATTAGAATCCAGAGAATTTAGAGAAAATTGATATGTGTGAAACTTGAGAAAAGCATGAAAGCAGGAGATATGACACTTAAGGGCATTCCTTTTACCCAAAAACGTCTATATGGCGTCAGACTGTCACGAGGGAGACCTTGGTTTGATTCCCGAGGTGGGTGATCTAAAGTTAGAATTCTTCATACCTTGTCCCCCAATAAGGGGGCTCCTGAGTTCACCAAGCCTTCAATCAGTGGGTATCTAGGAGCAACCCTCGCGGGGGGGGGGGGGGGGGTAAAGGCAGCATAAGCATGTAGCTGATCACATCACCTCCAAAATGGCTGAGATCGAGAATATTTGGGGTCCATCCTCTAAATGTTCTTTCATGGCACGGTGCTATATTCATGGGGAACTTTACCTTTTTCCTTACCTATGTTTTCTTATATTTGTTTCCATATTTACATATCTTTTATTTATCACATACATATTTATAAAACATTCTCATTTATTTAGTATACATTACAACATACATTGCAGTATAAACTTATTACACAGTAAATAATTTTCATTGAGTTTTCTTCCATAATTATACAATACTATATGTTAATACATTTTTATGTATATATTTCTATTTATCAATACAATGTTGTAAATAAAATATTATAGGCTTCATTCAGTTTGTGAATGAAACTCTGCACCATCTTGAACAAACAAGTGCCATCATTTTGTTGTTCATTTGCAAATTGCCAAAAGCAGAGTAACAAAAATGTACAGGAAAACAATAAGAAGAGCAAGTGGTGACAACAGTAACACTTATCAAATGAAAGCAATTGTAACAATATTACTGCTGTTGATAAATCTCCTCTGTGAACGTTCGAGCACATGAAACATTTCAACAAAGATAAGCAGGTTTCAATCCCTTGAACCTCCGGCTGTCATGTTCGCCTCACTTGCATCAATTAATGTAATGGTAATTCACAAAGGTCCAACAAAGGAAAAATACAATTATCCGAATATTATTGTCAATAATGAGTCATGCAGGTACTTACAGGAAGTAAGGAAGTAAATAAAATTACATTACTGAAGATCAAATTTTGGCCTCCTGGGTACCCCAAGCAAAATCTCTCTTGGTTTGCTAGTAAATCATATGCTTGTACTGCTAGCGGTACACGTGGCAGCTAAAGTGTTAAAGAAATAATAAAAATGGATTTAAATAAAAAATCATCAAAAATTATTTTTAAAAATAAATATCCATGATTTTTATTTACCCTGGTTAAAACAATGCAAGTCCAGAGAGCTGCGTCAAAATGTTGATACCATGAAATCACGATGATATTGTGTGATCTCTTGCAAATACAAGGACCTTATCACCAAGTCACAAAACATTAAAATACTGACCCAGGCAGAATTTGTTGTATAGAAAATATATACACTAATTCGTCTGAAGAAGACCCTGTTAGAGGTGGAAACGTTATATTTTTAGCGTATATATTTTCTGTACAATAACTTCTGCCTTGGTCAGTATTTTAATGTTTTATTAATATGGAAGCAAGGCTTAACAGTGTTACCAAGTCACACCATTGGTTTTCACATATCAAGATTTCCTCTGAAATATGGATTCTGTGGATTGGAGATAGTAAAAAAACCAGAATTGGCCATCACTAGTTTACATATTGAATCTTTGTAAATATTTCTGAATATGTGTTTATGTAATGTTAGTAAACTTTTGAGAGCTTTCTAGGTCTCTGATGCCTTTGCAATCCATATGCCCTGATTTTGTAAATATCTAAATCCATTCCAGTCACCTTGGCACATATAGTCCGTCACAAAAAAATAGCACCATTGTGTTTGTGCTCTGATATGAATTATGTGATCTTCTGGCAACTGGATGATGTAAAAAACAATTTCTTTTGTTCCAAGCCTGTGAACTGGACGAGAACAAGGATGGAGCCATGGTCGCATGCAGGGTGCAATTTTTAAGATGTTATTTTTTTTGTGACAGACTGTACATTAATTAAGCAGGTGAAACAGCTCATGTTCCTTGTAGAACATACAGAATTTTATATCAGATCAGTAGAATAAGAGTATCTGTAAATTTTATGTCAGCATTGGCAACACAATTTCATATCTGTTCATTCCTACTACACTCTGTAAAGAAAAAATAGCGACACTTGCTCGGATATGGTTTTCACAAGATTGATTAACCAACAACCCCAGTTCTTTTCTATTTTCATTAATTTTTTTATGTTTCAATGCAAGAGAATCCCTCTGGTGCTACGCTGTTGCATGGAGACCGATGAGTGCTTCGTGCGATGCGAACTTCCTGCCTGCACAACGCACCTCAAAAGCAACAGAGTAGCACCAGAGGGAGCCTCTTGCATAAAAAAAAAAAAGAACTGGGGGTGTTGGATAAATGTCATAGTTTTCGTAAAACCACCTCCCGTTTCTTCGGCGATGATATAAGGGAGTGAGAGAGGCATCACATGACGAGAGGTTTTCCATTGAACGAACACGACCGACGATGCCTCCTGCCTCTCTCATTCCCTCCTATCCGCTCCCTTGCAACGCTTCAGCACCCCTGCTCGTCCTACAGTTTACTAATGCAATTGAGAATGCTCCTTCACAAATACGGCTGGTGGACAAATCGTGCTCTTCTTATTGTTTTAATTCACTTAATGATCTTGTGAAAACCATATCCGAGCAAGTGTCGCTATTTTTCCTTTACAGAGTGTAAATGTGTAAAATTGTTTAAATCATTAGGCATACTCTAATAGATTTTCATACATCCTTAACATGTCAAATAGCATCCATATTGTAACTCAATTATCTTTTGCTACCTCCACAGGTGCGGATGTCTTTGGATATCTTCTTGCAAGCAGCAGGCGCTCTGGTTCTCCTCCTGAAACGTTGGCTTCAAGCTGAGGAAATCAATGCCGAAGAGTTTCAGTGGACCCCACCTCGTGATTGGACAATAGAGAGAGGACCAGTGCGTACTCTATTTGAATCTACTCTAATGCAAATATGGGGCAATAAGCTGCCTGACCTCCTGCACATTCCAAAGGAGAAAATGAATTGGTGGAAATCAGTTTCCGTGGTATGTTAAATTAGTAGTAATTTTTGTAGAATATTTTTGATGTATTAGTACAGGGTTATTCAAAAGTGAAGGATAGTGCAATGAAATAGAACTTGTGAGATGGGTAAAAATGGTAAGGGATTGAAGATGAAATCCGAACAGAAGGCATTTTGCATGAATTTGCATAAACAGGGATTACCTTGACAGTACAACACTTGTAGACCAAATTGTACAGGAGCACACCGAACAGGATCTTCATTGTGCATTTGTTAAATTTTGGGAACTGCAGCCAGAAATTCTGATACTGTGGAATTGTTATCTTCTTGTATGCTATGACATTTCAGAGAAGAAGGAAGAACTTCACTATCATTTTGACATCTCCGTGTTATCAATGCATATCATGCTGCTTGGTGGGTTTTCAGTTTTAAGTATATTTTGATTGATATAGTTGGTGTCTTAAGTCCACTTTATGCACAGTAAGCCTAATTGGGATTGGACCTACAGTTTAAAGTGGGATCCGAACCACTATGTGCCTCCACTGGATATCGAACCTGGGACCCCTTGATTACAAGACCTAACCAAGTTCAAGTATATACAGGGTGTTTCAGAGTGACCCAGACACTACCTTTTTCTCGAGAATGGGAGATCGTATCAAGTTGAAACAAAAGAACGCACCATTAAGTTGGGCCCAAAGAATCCGTAGAAAGTATTTGCAACAGCCTGAAAGCCACGCTTTATGGTTTTAGTGGGGGGCACATGCCCCGTTCGTGTGATTTTCACATGGGAAGGGTATGTTTGGAATGCAGATTCGGAAAGGCGGGGAAAAAATACGATTGTCATATGAAACATTTGTCTGTACCACCTACCGTTTTCCATGTAGAGAATGGTTTTGCAAAAAAGGAAGGTGAGACAAATCAAGTATACCGAGCTTAACAATTAAGATAAGTGCAGCACCATAACAGTTTCAGAAAGTGCAGGACACAAGCTTTTCAACGATATGCCACATGATGACTGCGGGACTAAAAAAGGATGAAACCGCGTGACTCAAAAAAAGGGGTCTAAAGTTAGGGAAGAACTCAGAATTGTTTTGGTCGCCATTTTGAAACCGGTCAGTGGATTACAAAATCATGTTCGCATCCTGTTCACGTTTTCTGTGACCTTTAAAACGAGGTATCACTCGACCCCCCTTGCCATTTGAAATTTTCCAGTTCTTCCCTAACCTTAGACCCCCTTTTTTGGGTCACGCGGTTTCATCCTTTTTTAGTCCTGCAGTCATCATGTGGCATATCGTTGGAAGGCTTGTGTCCTGCACTTTCTGAAACTGTTATGGTGCTGCACTTATCTTAATTGTTAAACTCGGTATACTCGATTTGTCTCACCTTCCTTTTTTTTGCAAAACCATTTTCTACACGGAAAACGGTAGGTGGTACAGACAAATGTTTCATATGACAATCGTATTTTTTCCCCGCCTTTCCGAATTTGCATTCCAAACATACCCTTCCCATGTGAAAATTGCATGAACGGGGCATGTGCCCCCCACTAAAACCACAAAGGATGGCTTTCGGGCTGTTGCAAATACTTTCTACGGAGTCTTTGGGCCCAACTTAGTGGTGCATTTTTTTTGTTTCAACTTGATACTATCTCCCGTTCTCGTGAAAAAGGTAGTGTCTGGGTCGGTCTGAAACACCCTGTATAAAGCAGTTCAAATTTTCACCATCATTTTTTGGTTAACTTTGTATATTGTCTGATATAGACATCTTGATGTATTGGTTTATTAGAAATTTGCTGATAAGTATAGTAGTTTGAAATTTCTACAAATAAACTTAATTTAGTGCTAAACTCTTCTATTTTGTGTTTTTAATTAATATAAAGTTATAACAGGGTGTCTACCAGTGAAGAATATCAAGAAAAAGTCAAGAAATCAAACCAAGTAGGTCAAGGAAGTCAAGAAAGTATGTTTAAGGTCAAGAATGTTTGCTATTTTTTACAGTGTAGTGAATTTACATTGTGAAAGACCTACACTGGGATTTGATAAAATTGAATATTTGGAAATCTAAAATTGTATTGAGTTGCGGTTAAGGTTTGTTTCTTAAGAATTACATGGCCAATCCCCATCCAGGATGAAGTCTGAGGCATTTTTACGTGCATTAATACCAAGTCTAAATATTTTGTTAAAGTGTAGCTTCAGTTTTAATCTTAACTGGCCTTGTGGAAAGTGTTTTTCATTGAATAAAAATAAAAATATATATTTTCTTAATTTCCCACTATATCTAAATAGGGGCTAAATAAATGTTAAGAAAAAGGGGGAGGTCAAGAAGAAGGAAAGAATTTTGGATTTGTTGTTTTGATAGACACCTTGCAGAAGTCACATAACTGTTTTTTTATAAGTAAATATATGAATACATAGTTTCTTTTCTAAGGTATAAGTTAATTTAAAAGGCAATTGAAATATTCACATTTGCACAACTATTTGAACTCCTGACAACAAGGCTACTATCAGGAACACCTGCGTGACAGCATGTAAGTTGTCTAATGAATTCCATATCACTACTTGTATCATGCACCAGATTTCACAGAAAGATATGGCAAAGAACGAGACAGAATTCTTGACTGTAGATGTCTGGTGTGTGGTTTCTGCTGCATGATTAAGTCAGGTGACACACTACTCTTGCAGTGTGAGCATTTCTTGCTCTTCTTAACCTGTGTCCTTCAATATTTGGAATGAACTAACCATTTACTGGATGCAAACTTTAGACAGTACAGTAAAGCCATGGTATCCAAAATATCAACTCAGCATTTTGTCTTGGTATAAAATTTCATGGTGTCTGGAAATCAGTCTCTCATTTGTTCCACGAGAGCAATTGAATGAAGCAGTATGCTTATTTTTTTTTCCCGATATAAGAAGTGCCAATAATTATGTATGAAGCAGAGACTTGGACAATGACAGAGAGAGACAGGCAGTGGAGATGAAATTATTAAGGAGTATATTGGGGAAAACTAGAAGGGATAGAATAAAGAATGAGGTGATCCGAAAGACAGTGGGTGTTGTGAAGCTTCAGGACAGGATAAATCAGGCACAGATGAGGTGGTTCGGACACCTGAAGAGGATGGATGCAGAAAGACTACCCATAAGAGCTTACAATGCACAAGGAATGGGAACAAGGCCATAGGGGAGACCAAGATGTCAGTGGAAAGAGCAGATAGTGGAGAGTGTTAGGAGAAGAGGACAAGATAAGAACACCATGGAAAAAGATGAGTGGTGGTTGACCAGAAAAAAATGGAGAGGCTTGACTTCTATGCCGACCCAACCAGAGACAGGAAACGGCAAAGGATGATGATGATGATGATAAGAAGTAAAAGTTACGTCTCTATTCTTCACGAGACGAGATGAATGAAGCAATGAAAGTTACATTTACTAGCTTATGATACGTGTTAACATAGAGTTTGCAATTAAGTGTTGCTGTGTGGTTTGTAACGCACACATATGTGAAATGTGAAAATTTATGCGTAACATTTTTGTAAATGATATTCCAAGGTTGCTTCTTGCTTGGTAGCCAGAGAATTCAGTGGTCAATGTTCTCCCAACGGCTTTCTTGTTTAAAACTACAAACGGACCTTCGCCCTAGTGGGTGGGGGTGGGCCAGTTTTGTTGGAGATATAAATACCTGGTTTCAACTCGTTCAGGGCAAATACAGACACACACACACAGTGACAGAGCTTCTTTTTTTTAAATGTCGAGTTGAAGTCAATTCCAGCATATTGTTGGAGAGCTAGTTTACACTTATGAGCACCGTATGTAGACATTCCTGCATGATATACTGAGAGAGCGGGTTAGTGCTATGGTAAATTGTGTGCTCGTAGAATGCCTGGAGAAGTGCATTCTTTGTAATGGAGCAAAAGAAAACCTGGAGCATATTTGTACTGGAGTTTTAATGGAACGCTGTATATATGGAGTAGGGAAGATGTGTTAGTAAATTATCCCCATGAGGCGTTTATTTTCCACAAAGGAGTGTTCAGCAATAAACTGAGGAAAATAAGTGTCATAGTCACGTTCAATTTAATTTCTGTAAGATAATGTGTGAAAAATATTGGTCAAAGTTTTAATAAACAGTGACTGTCAAAATGAACAGCTGAGAGTCTTTCTAGGTAGAAGGTAAAATCCTTATCCAAATCCTTCAAATGCTTGAAATTACTTTGCATGTCGCATATATGCTCTACACATCAGAAAATGCCACTCAAGCCAAAATATTCGGGTAATTTTTTTTACAGAAAAAATATCTAGAGAAAAGTTCCAAATGGTAAACTTGAATGCTTCAGGAATTGTAGTGTTACGAATGTGAGTGGTCAGTCAATCCTCATGTTCTTAATGCTTTTTTATTAGACCGGTAGTGTATTGGTAATTGTAAATTATTATATGTCAACACTTAATCAGTTTCAGTGAAAATTCATGCTTAAACTTTTGCATTTCAGACATGGCGCCCGCCTGATCCATCTTTGAACATTGGAAATTTCAACATGACATTTCACAGACCACTCCGTTTCCTAAGAATGTATTTACGTCAAGAAGAGCAGGATACTCCTACTCCTTCTTGGCTCCCAGCATATGTAGTGTGTGAATTTACCGTGCTGTCTCCTCCGGGATTCATGATTTTCTTACAAGTCGACGGAGAGTCGAGAATGCTGTTCTTCACACTTGCCTTGCTCACATTAGCAGTGAGCAAAGAAACATTACATCCTCTCTCTCAGTTTCCTATGGTGCTCTGGGAAAATGCCTTTGGCGGAAACCTGATGACAATAATTGAGACGAGCGTTGCTGCTACAATCTCAGAATCAAATCCAGGTGAGAGACAAACTGAGAGTTATGATGTAAATTATGCATATTGTGCAAGGTATACATTTTTGAGCATTTTACACTAAGGGTGTGTCAGTTTATAAATGTTCAGATATAAGTAGGAGCCTTGATTTTTTGTGAAGGCAATATCACCAAAAACATTAACTTTGGCAAGGGAATGTTTATGTATGTGCTATATGTCCTAATCATGCCTCTGAAATTGCAAGATAACACGTTTTTTCATATTGTGTGATTTTTGCAGTGTCTGTCAAAATTTAATACATTTTGCACTGCAAAGGCAAAGACTCAGTTGCACGAGTGTAAAATCTTTTTTTTTTGTATGTACATCAGGGTTGTCAGGGTAATTTACTAGTACTTTACGTCACGTAGAAAACCAGTTTTTTTCGCAGATGTAGAAGAGTAATTTTCTTTCTTAAATTAGTAATATAAAAACTACTTTAATTACATTACATTTTAAGCATTAATATTCTTACATATTTCAGCTTAAAATCATTATTTTCTGAAGATCGTTTATACAGCCACACTCACATGTCCTCACACAGCCACCTCGTGCCCAGTGGCGTGCCCAGGATTTTCGAAAGGGAGGGGTTATGTATACTTTTTCTTGGTAGTCAGCCCTCATTTTGTCATATTTTCCTACCTTTGATTTCCTTTTTTTATCAATACTGGGTGAAAGGGGGGGTTATAACCCCCATCAACCTCCCCTTGGGCATGCCACTGCTCATGCCCTCCCCTCACAAACAGTTTTTTTTTTAAAAAAATATAACTGTTCTTTCACAAATTTTTAAAAATTGAGAACCCTGTTGATATTGAACGTCTTGCACTAGCACATACTTGTATTTATAACACGATTAACAAAAATGTATGTGCATTGGTTTCAAAGTTTTAGTAACAGCTTCAAATTCCTTTTTCATGCGTATTATACTTACACTTGCATAGGCTAATTATGATGTAAATGTGAATATGGCAGTTTGTAAAATTCCAATATAAGAGCACATACAAATTCCGAATAAAAGTTTCTTAAAGCCTTTTTCTTTTGTATTCTACTACTACGAACTCTGCCATACGTAACAATAACCATCGCAAATACCACATTTTCATTTTAATTTTTATATGTGATTTTAGTTTTTTACATGTCATGTAGAAAACCTTTTTTGATGCATAATTGCACAACCCTGATGTAAGTATTCCTGCATTCTACAATTATTTCTCTTGGTCTTACAGCCATAAACTACAAGAGAGGTGAGTCTAAATCATGCTTTATTTACATTACAACACAAAGTGAATTTCTTCAAACATTTCTTAGCATTTTGCGCTAAAGGGTTTATTTTAAAAAGAATCATTGTTTTTAAATTGAAAATGTGTTAGTTTCATATTTGTTATTATTTCCTAGTATTATACCGGGTGTCCGAATTGAAACGCCCTAATTTCAAATACCTATATTAAACTTAATATACAGGCAAGAACAGTGTGGTAGGTGGTATATGGTAGCTTAGCTGTGGAAATGTTAAATAGGTAATGAATAGTAAGGATTTGTTTATTTTGTATTGTTCCAGGGGGATTGGGATCCATTATTGCAGTTCAACAATGGTTTCGTGCAGAGTATCACAGAGACCCACCCTCCCGATGCCAAGATTTTGATATTTTTGATTTTGATTTGCTTTATTTTACTTCGCTTTTTTGCCACTTTTGGCTAATTTGCGAAGATGGAGATGAGTGATGACATGATGAAATTGATGAATGGACACTCACAAACATCCACACCCAGGCTGGGATTCGAATCCGGGACCCCTAGCATCATAGCGTGATGTGCTAACCACTCTGCCACAGGCCGATGTCAAGAAAATCAAGGCGTGGAAAGCAGCTTTTCTATATACAGGATCTGTTGTTAAGAGGCATGGTGGTGGCCGATCACGAACATCAGAGGAAAACGTTCAGCGCATTGCAGATGCATTTGCACAAAGTCCCAAGAAATCCATTCGTACGACATCACGTGAGATTGCTCTCCCAAATATTGTGTACAAATGGATTTCTTGCAATAATGGATCCCAATTCTGCATACTACCACATAATTTGCACTTTTTCAGCATTGGTTGTCATTTTCACTTTTCACCCCCTGGATCGATACAAAATAAACAAATCCTTGCTATTCATTACCTATTTAAAATTTCCACAGCTAAGCTACCATATACCACCTACGACACTGTTCTTGCCTGTATATTACGTTTAATAAGTATTTGAAATGAGGGTGTTCCAATTCAGACACCCTGTATATTATTTTGTGTTTGAGATATATTTTTTTTTTTTTGCTGGCAACCTAGAATTTTATTGTAATTACCGTATTTATGCATGTGTAATGTACACAATGGTTTGTGATGGCCAAAAGCTACATACAGTTATATCTTGTATATAATGTGCAGTACAATTCAGGTTCAAGAAATGGCTTTCTTAGTTGCAGGTCATAAAGCTGTTGGTATGCTGATCACAAGCAAATTAAATCATACCTATTCAATGAGCCACCTGTTGATATGTGGACCAAGAGGAGAATATTGTCTTGTGTATACAATATGTCACCAACTCACGCCACCTTCTCCCTCTTAGTTTTTCTTGTATGTACGCATGGCTTGCATTGTAGAATTATTTTCCTGTAGTTTACGGTTATTACAAGCATAAGAAAAGAGTTTTTCTTTGTGACATTTCAGGAGAACACAATTTTCAAAATGAAAATAAATGTCTGATGAAAGGAGCGTGTGTTCTCCTGAAACGTCACAAAGAAAAAACTGTTTTCTTATGCTTGTAATAACCGTAAACTACAGGAAAATAAGTCTCCCTCTTTATCCACTCTGTTTAGCATCCCAAAGCATTCACTTCTGTAAACACCTTGTATAATCTGTAGTAAAAGAAAGCTAGATCAAGATTGTGCTATCAAATTGTAGTGCTCAGGAAGTGATTTTCTATTATTTTTCACCCGACAAATACACATCCCATGTGATGGAAGGTGCATGCCCGAATTCTGCCAGAACTGCACCACTTTTCTTGGTGTACAAACGTTGCATTATAAAGTGAAAAATCATGGGAAATGGTCATTTCACTTTTATAGTTTGTTTTTTCTTATTATTACTAAAGAAACCCAACCTCATAATTTGCATTTGTGCCTGTTGACATATATGTGTTATACGCAGTGACATAGTGAAAACCTGCATGGTTTCATGTTGGCTGGCCAAATTATTCCATGCATAATACCCACCACAGTTTTTGGTGGCAAAATTGTTGGAAAAATGTGCGCATTATACATTAGTAAATACGGTATTTGATGTAACACACAATTAGTTTTTACTTTTTACATACTATATTCTTACATTTTTATTACTGAATTGCATTTTGGTTATTTAACATTGCTTAAGATTAACCATGATACTGAGGGTGAATGGCAAATAGATGAAAGAGCAAATGCAATGAAACATCTGTGTTTGACCTGGTTTTAAACCCAGAACTGTTGGAGATGAAAATGAGTTTAGCTCTCAATATGTTTTACCACCAAGACAGTTTAGCTCTCAATATGTTTTACCACCAAGACAGTTAATTTTTAAATGTTCTTCAGTTAATTTGAACCTTTTCTTCTTTTTTTTTTCCAGATGCTGATGCTCTCATCGCTGAGAGTCCGCAAATGGATAATCCACTTCTGAAATATTGCATTTGGCTAATTGAGTCATTTATCCCAAATCTGGTCACGATGAAGAAAGGTAAGTTATTGCTCATTAGGAAGAAATATGTATGGCTTGTATAGAGCGACCACAAACAAATGAACCTTTGGCCAGAAGCCTTTGCACATCTTCCCCTCCATCCATTCAGCTTGGCCCATGTTGAAGCCTGCTCCACTCTACCCGTCCCCTCCATGCACAAGTGCGATGCACAAGGTACGGGGTTCTGCGTAGGTTCTTTTTCTTGTGTTTCCACTACAGCTTTCCAGATAAATGTTTGTGTCAATATCATGCTAATTATGTTTTCACTGAATACTAATTTTTAATGCATATTTAATTAGTGTAAAGTCACTATCCACATACACTTGTGTATGTAGATGCCTAGGTAGTGCCAGCATGAAAATGTTCAGGGGAAGTAGAATGGTTCCTTGCCAGAATAAAGGTCACGATCAAAATATGATTTATTATATTACTTTTATAATATTTTGTGGTCTAGTAGATACGTAATAATATGGACAACTTGTTGCAGTTTCTTTTATAATGAGTTTTTTTCATTTTGTGGCAACATAAGTTTTCTGTAAATTGTTTGTGAAATCTGTACAGTAAGAGTTACTGATAATGTGATTTTTTTGTTTTTTATTAGTAATAGTGAACATTACGTATTATCCCAGAGGTTCACAAACCTTTTTTTTCATGGTGCCCTTACTGTTTCAAAATTTTTCCACAGTCCCGAAGTCCGAATGTAGGCCTATCTAATACTTGCAACACTCATTCTGGTTAGGTTGCTTGCCTGAAGTTAAAAAATAAGCACATATTTCAAATTAAGAAACATTTTACATGTAAAAGTACTAAATAATCACATATTTGGAACAATCATATCATTTCAGTGAAAATATTGGAACATTTTGAGGCACCCCTGTAAGCCAGCCACGGCATCCCCTATCCATAATGTTTTTTGTCTATAAATCATGAAGGCAATTTATACTTTGTTTCCTTTCTGTTATAGCAATGGAAATGAACTCGTCCTTTCATGATTCTCCTCAAGTAGAAATGAATGAGACATCCCCTGGTATGCTGTACCAGTTAATTTTCAACCAGTCTTCCATGTTGTCATGGCTGACTACCTTGTTCATGAAGATTCTTCAGGTAATTTGCTTGTATCAAGTGTATTGCTGCAGATTTCAATGTTTAGTAATAGTTCTGTAGCTACAGTTACACAACCATAACTTCGAGTGCTTTCAACATGAAAGCTGTGAAACATTTTCACCTGGGTTTGCTGCATTAGAAAACCTCATATGTTGAGTTGTTTTTAAATACTTTTGACTATCGTCTTATTCCACAGAGGGAATTCTAGATATTAATTTATGTTTCTGGTGAAAGCATTTTTTACAGAATTGCCATTTCGGGGGAGATGAAGAGATATGACCAAAATTCCGAATTTTGTGGTAATGTCTTGTTTTGTATGCCCACTTGATTAATTTGGGAATGCATGTAACAGTGATATGGGCAAATGGAAAAAGTGGCCCGCAGTAATCAAAAACCACAGATCAGCATGACATTATTCACAAAACTGTGCATTGTCCTGCAGTAATTTCTCTTCCCTTTCTCTTTTTCCCAAAATTGTCATTTTGAAACCATTTATTTCTAGAATTTCATGTAACTAACTCTCTAGCCTTCTTAAACCTGAAGGTTTGTGGCTGCAGCAACACAGGCCTTCCATCTGTCCCTATCCTGAGCAAGATCTATGCACTCTGTAAAGGGTTTGACATTCGTCCGGAAGACCGAAGTCCCCAGTTCGAGGTGCCAAACAACTCTACCGCTGATCCGAAGGTTCAGGGTTCCGCGGCCGCCCGATTGGACGGTCGTCGGTCCTTGGTTCGAATCTCCGGTTAAGGAAACACGAATCCTACCACCAGCTAATGGTTTAATTCCAGGTTCGTGTCACCGGGTCGGTTATTTACACCTCCGGCGGTAAGCCACGTCGTGCATAAAGTGGTGCCGTTGTTCATTTATAGCAATAAATGAATAATAATAATA
Organism: Lepisma saccharinum; assembly: GCF_977018435.1. Lineage (NCBI taxonomy): Eukaryota > Metazoa > Arthropoda > Insecta > Zygentoma > Lepismatidae > Lepisma > Lepisma saccharinum. The sequence goes on from NC_139234.1 coordinate 39,541,134, forward strand.
ATTGTTGTTCATTTATAGCAATAAATGAATAATAATAATAATTGTTGTAATAATAGAAAACTATAACCCTTCTGGTCAATGGAGATAGGCTATACAGCTTCAAACTCAGGACTAAAACCAAAAATATCGACCATACGAGGATATACATCTATACATATATATAAATGAATCAAGAACACCTGTAGGATAACGAATATATACGTGTATTCGGCAAAAATAAACACAACAATGATAATATAACCCTTTACATATACCCTCGCTCTCATTCAATCATGCTCTCACACACACACGCTGCAGGGGTGAACACAAGATACCATTACATGATAAAATATCTAACCGCCTCTTTGGTTTATTTCCCGTGTACCTTCGAATATTTGAGATTTCTATTAGCCCCTTAGGCTTGCTTTCAATGTAACTACGCGCGGCCAGCGCTCTGTCACGTACGAGACGCGATTTGCTAGGCATCATAGTTTCCAAAAGTAAATAATAATTGACATTACACATTGTTGAGGCACTACTATGCAAAAGAATAAGCATACACTAAACGAATGACAAGAGGAAATTAACTTGATTACAAGTACACGATTGCAGATAATATAAACGGCTGTAATATAAACTAGGATATATTAAAAATGATTAAGTCGGCTATACTAATTAGTACCTAGCTTTTCTGATACCTATATCTAGCAAAGAGCATGGTAAAAAGTTAAAACAAACATATAATTAATCATATAAATACTCGGCGCGAGGATAGGAAAAAAACAATAACAAATCATAGGTCTTTACGTTTATAGAATTTCGAAGGGTGAGCGAAATAGGTTCTTAATTTTGAAGATTTATAGTACTTTTGATTTGATTGGCCAAAATAATTAGTAATTGCAGGCAACATTGTTCGATTTCATCTCGCTTTGTCTTATGACGAACCAGTGGCGACGTAGGTGGACAAATGTTCACTCTAGCACATAAAGAGATAACTGGAGGATACTATACCGACTCAATGGCGGCGTGGTCCTCGCTGATGTCAACGGTCCTCGTTGCGGCATCCCGACGATACTCGTGGCTATGGCAGTCTGTCCTCCTGGCGGGCGAAAACTGTCTCTTCGACTTAGACGTAACATTAATTTTTGTTCCTTTTTTCCATCGCGGCGACGAAGATGGGCGGAAAAAGCACCTCGCTTCCATCTGTCTGCTCGGGGCGTTGCATCCGATCGTGGCTTCAATGGCCGTTCGGGGATACGCAGGGCGTCGGGTCGTCTAAGGGCGGACGTCGTTTCATCTCTCTCTTTTCTCTATCTCTTCTCCTTTTCTCGGCGTAACATCCATCTCACCGTTGTGGTACTGTCGTCTCTCATCTGGGTTGGCAATGCGAGTTGTCATTGTGGCGTGGCTTTCATCTCAGATGCCTTTATGCAAGCGTCGTGGTGCGGTTCTTTTGACTTAAGGCGTCGTATACTTAAGCAGGCGTCGTGGCTTCTTCTCTTGGCTTCATGGCAGCAGTAATCGGAAACCCGAAGGTCCCGTCCTTCTCGTAGTTTTAGCCGCCCATATTTATTCAATGTCCCTCCTTACAAAAAAGGGAAAAACACACCTGGAGCACGTGAAACACGTAATTAACACGGCCTCAATTCCTGGCACTGTCACTGTGATCACCACTCACGACAATTAACACGACGCGGTCGAAAAGTTAAAACAAAGCGAAGTTCCGTATCTCGCACAAAGTGACGCGGAGATGGTGTTCGGTCTGGTTATGGCGCTAAACTGTGTCGGTCCTCTGGAGTCCAGGGGTATTTAAGGAAAACTTGAAACTTCAAAAATCAACCGCCTCGCAGTTCGTTAGCTTACAAAAAATGCTGGACGGTGGTCTTTCTTCCAGGCTCGTTGTCCACTTGGGGGGTTTGGGGGTGAAGAAAAAAAAACAGATCAGTCCTCACACGTGTTGCGAAAGAACTCCTCCTCGGTCGGCAACTTGGACGTTGTTCCATTGCTGGACAAGTAAAAGTCACCCTTAGTGTCATAAATTCCACAACTCGGTATTGTTTTCCTACCCTCGCCGTCTAGAACCGAAAATCCAAGAAAAGCCAAAAAGCACAACTGGCTACAGAAAGTTGTTAAGAGTATTTACGAAATTCTAAAATACACTCACATAAACTACAAAAAGACTGGTGACAAAAGTAATTGTCACAACTCTTTTTCCATCCCTACCAATTTCCTTTAGGTCCATCTCAACGTTATTCCTCCATCTTCGTCTTGGCCTTCCTACTGGTCTCTTGCCATCAGGTTTCCCAACAAGAATCCTGTAAATTCTTCTTTCCTCTCCCATTCGTGCCACATGGCTTGCCCACTTAAGTCTTAATGATAATACTAATACTATCTGGACATGAATACAAATGATGTAGTTCTAAATTATGTAACCTTCTCCACTCACCTGTCTCCTCATCCTTTTTAGGTCCAAATATTTTTCTAGGGATTTTATTTTCAAATACTCTTAATTTATGTTCCTCTTTCAATGTAAGGGACCAAGTTTCACTTCCAAACCCCTTGTGTAGGTCTCAGAAAAGAAACTTCTGCAAATAGTTCTCTCTGTCACTCATTAATTATGTTCTTAAGAAATAAAACCAAATGATGTAGCTTGAAATTTTAACTGCAGTGAGGGCAGAATGCTTTGTAATCTAGGCCTATTAATCACTTTTATTAATTAATGAGAATGTTTTATCAACAACACAAGTATTAGTATTATTATTAGTAATAATAAAAGCATTGTAAAATATTCTTTGAGTTTATTAACCCTAACAGCACAGTTTTGTACATCAATAATTCATAATGCCTAGAGGGAGGTGGAGTGGACTAATTTGAGGATGCAAAGGGGGGTGCAGGCCCAAAGAGATTGAGAACCCCTGTACTACAGGCAAAGTTACTGTTTTGTATATTTTAACTTTTAGTTTCTTAGATATTATACGAGAAGATAAAAGTTTATGAAGAGAAAAGTAACACACATTTCCTGAATTAAGCCTGCTTTTTATTTCCTTTTTAATATGAGGCTTGTCAGGAAAGTAAAGATACAAACACATTTGCACGTTAGGGGAAAAATGAGTATCAAAGTTTGGCAACACTGGCAGTAATCGTGATCCATACGACGAGGATTGGGAGTGAGTCGTTAGTGCTGCGCTGAATCTTGTGCGAGGAACACGAAAAAGGAAATGGTAGCGGCGATACCAATTCCCGCAAGTGCAAAGTGTGCGCCTTGATCAGGTTTTTGCAGGCACAAGGAAAGCACCCATCGGAGATCCACCGATAAATTGTGACTGTGTACGGTAACGTAATGAATCGTCAAAATGTGGCGAAATGGTTCCATGCCTTCGCAGAAGGTTGGCGTGATGTTCATGATGAAGAGAGAAGTGGGAGGCCGTCCGTGATCACTGACGACGTTCGCAATCGTATTGAAGCAGAGGTGTGTGCGAATAGGCGGGTGACAATTCGAGAATTGTGTGTAATGTTTCCTGACAGTTCAAAAACCACTATTCATGAAGTTGTGAGTGGGTTAGGGTACAGAAAGTTGTGTGCTGCTGGGTCCCAAAACATTTGACTGACGAACACAAAACCAAACGACTGGGATATGCACTGGACTTTCTTACTCGCTACGCAGAAGAGGGAGATGCATTCCTGGACTCCATTGTGACAGGTGATGAAACATGGGTGTTCCACCATACACCTGAATCCAAGCTGCAGTCACTGCAGTGGCGCCATACCCATTCTCCAAAAGCAAAAAAATTTAAAACGTCAATTTCAACTCGCAAGCTGTTGGCAACCGTTTTCTGGGATCGCCACGACATCCTGCTGGTGGAATTCATGCCACCTGGAAGAACGATTAATGCTGAAATCTACTGCCAGACTTTAAAACATCTTCAACGTGCAATTCAAAACAAACGGAGATTCATGACAACACCCGCCCCCATACAGCGAATGTCACCAAGGATCTGCTTGCACAGTTTCAATGGGAGGTCCTTCACCATCTGCCATACAGCCCCAACCTTGCACCCAGCGACTACCACCTGTTCCTGTACTTCAAGAAAAATCTTGGTGAAAGCACTTTGCCGACGACGATGAAGTCAGGGAAGAAGTCACAAATTGGTTCCAGATTTCTATGATTCAGGGATACAAAAACTTGTTCCGTGTCTGAACAAATGTTTGGACAATGGTGGCACTTATGTGGAGAAATAGCCTCTGTATCAGTGTATCAAGTGTAACTTTAGTTGTGAGCAATACATTTATTTTATATCTTATTTTTGGTTTGTATCTTTACTTTCTGGACAAGTCTCGTAACATTTTCATTTGTTCTGAAATCTGGAACAAAAAAACTTGGGTTAGTTTTCCAACAGTTTGGCATCACTTTCACATCTCTACATTGCATATAGCGGATATGAATAATGTTTGTAATCAGGGAAAGACTTCTGGGACACCCGGTATAATACAGTAGACCAAGTAAAATTCAACCCTTATTGAAATTAACCAAATAAACATACGATACATATGTTACAAATTGTCAGAAGTGAGATACATGAAGCACGTTAAAATTATGATAATACCAATGTTAAAGCAAATATGATATAATGTAAAGAAAACATTAGAAACAAAATCGTTGAAGCTTAACAAAGAAAAAATTAAAGCAATTTATGAGTGATCAGAGGAAAAAAATGTTGGAATTCTTGTAATTCAAATGTCTTCAATGCAATAATGGCAATCAGATGGCTGAGTTTTTTCATGACGTCCGCTAGATTTGTAGAAATTGGGACAAAACCTGAACTGTTCCAAACTCCCTTCTCGGGAACAAACAAGGACAACAATAATTTGCCACTGGAAGAGTATCCAGTTAATCATTTTACAGAGTTGTAGTGACCGTGGTGACTCAGTCGGTAACACGTCTGACTACCATGCTCAAGGTCCCGGGTTCGATCCCCGGCCGGTTCAAATCCGAGAACTTTTCTAACGTTGGAAGCGGCCCCGGCACCCACCCAGCGTCGAATAACATGGGTACCTGGGGGAAACCCTGGGGGGTAAAGGCGGTCAAGGGTGTGATGCTGATCACATCACCCCCACTCATGACCGGATCAAGAAAGTGTGGGGCGTTACCCCCACATCCCCTATACGCCTTCATGGCGTGGTGTTAAGCACAGGGGAGCACTTTACTTTTTTTTTTTTTTTTTTTTACCTTTACAGAGTTGTAGTAACTTGTTTGAAAATACATTGTGTACGATTTCGTTTCAGTTTTTAATTCGGTTAGGATATGTGTTGGTTTGCTGTCTTTTCTGTAAAGTTTAATGAACTATAAGCTTTCGTCTTCAGCCAGTCGATCATACAACATTCACAACGATATGCTCGCAATATTCGCTTTATTGTCCTGCCTCTGCGTTCGTCTTGGCTTGGGGCTGGTGGAACAGGTGGATACCATCTGTTCCCTCGGAAGCTATTTCTCAGCGTTTAGCCAAGGCATTTAGCAGATGCTTAGACTGTAGAAGATTTTTCCAGTTCGTTATGAATGGCAGACACAATTTGGCAATGAGATTAGGAAACTATGGACTTTCTACACTCAAAACTATCACTATGATGCAATTAAACTTTAGCACAGCAAAAACTCCAAGGAAAACAAATTCGCTATGTCTCTCGTAGGGAACAGCTAGAGAGTTCAGCTTCCGTGGGATGGGAGGTGACACCATGAGGATTGTTTACCTTGGTGCATGGTGGGAAATACTCGGCGTCAGGCAGCAGAGGATGGAAAGACGAGGGTAGGTGAAGTAAACAAATGTCCAATCACGGTGAAAATTTTTCTTCGGCGTGTTGATTTCAGAAGAAAGAAGTGTTCTTATAATGTTTTTATAGATAATTTAAATAGCTAAAAAGGGTGATAAGTAGAAGGGAACAGCCTGTTCCCTCTGTTCCATGGATGGACTGCCACTGCAACAATTAGTTTTTGATTATTACCTAACAACTTGGCTTCAACCTGTAAGCATATATTTAGTTTTCTCTTTGCTAACTTCCAAACCTGTCTCTTTAGCTGCTTTGAAAAATACTTTAGCATTATTAATTGTATTTACATCATTCCCTAGTAACTCTACATCATCTGCACATGTTAACAACTGAGTCACACCATTTAATTTTAGTCCTTGATTAGTTTCTTTTATCTTCCTAACAGCATATTTTAAGGCAAAATTGAAGAACAATGGAGATAATGCATCTCATTGTTTTAACCCAACATGAATTGTAAATTTGTCAGACAAATTAATACCTACACGAATCTTACTTTCTGTTTCACTGGTGCATACTTTTATCATATTAACAAGCTTCTTAGGTATTCCAAACTCTACGAATATATTATACCGAGTGTTCCGTTCAAATCTCCCCAATTTCAACTAATCGTAGAAAAGAAAGTATGAATGATGGAGCAATGAAATTCAGAGAATTGAAGAAAAACTCGTAAATTTATTTTCCACACACTAATACCTCCACATGTGCCCCATTGGTAGCACGAACAATATCCAGTCTTGCCATGTTCTCTCCAACATGTCCCCTGTTACTGTTGCAATCGTATCACATATGAGGGTTCGTAACTCTGGGATGTTATTCACTGGTCGCAAACACACATTCCTTGACATAACCCCAAGGGAAGAAGTCCAGGGGAGTGAGGTCAGGTGAACATGGCAGCCACCATATTGGTCCATCGGGTCCAATCCAGCGATTAGGAAATGTCGAATTGAGGGACATCCAAACATCCAGACTCCAGTGCGTGGGAGCCCCATCTTGGTGGAAGATTATGTCTGGTTGTAGAGCAACTACCTAGGGGTACACAAACTGCTCCAACATGCCCAAGTACACAGAGCCTCTTACTGTATCTTCATTGAAAACAAACAGACCGATGATCCTGTCCTTCATTAGATCACACCAAACATTCAATTTTGGGCTATCATGGACATATTCTCTGTACCCATGTGGGTTTTCAGATCTCCAGATCCATACGTTATGCCAGTTGACAATCTCCGACACGTGAAACGTTGCTTCGTCTGAAAACAGGACGTTGTCAAGGAAGTGAGGATTCATGTCGATACGCTGCAGCATTTCCATAGCAAATTCTTTGTGATGCGGCTTATCATCTGGCTTTAATTGTTGCACAATCTGCATTTTATATGGATACAATCGAAGCCGCTTGTGCAGAACTCTATGCATTGTTGTTGGAGGTACATTGAATCGCCTAGATGCCTGGTGGATGGATTTACTCGGGCTTCTCTGAAACCCCGCTCGAATTTTTTCCACCTTTTTCTCTGATGCACGACGGTCTGAAATTTTGTTGTGTTGCAATCACAGATTTTGTCTCAGCATACCACACTACTGCCCGTGTACGTTGTTGATCACTTGCCATTTTTATTTATGCGACCCTGGCACTGCATAGTGAGCAAACAGACAACTTCAAGTCATGAAAATAAAACTTGAAGATTGGGCCTTTCATTTGGTGTTACAGTTATTTAACAATTCATCGTACTTCGTTCACAGTAATTAATAGAAATTAGGGAGATTTGAATGAACACTCTGTATAGTTTATCTCTTTTAACCTAATCATATGCTTTTTTAAAATCAATGAATAGCTGATGAACATTTTGATTATATTCCCACTTTTTCTCAAGTGTCTATCTGATGTGAAAAATTTGATCTACAGTTGATCTGTTACTTTTAAATCCCCATAATCACTTATAATGTCATTAGCATATGGAGTTAGTCTTGTTAAAAGAATGTTAGATAATATTTTATGTGATGTTGAGAGTAGAGAAATTCCACGGTAATTATTGCAGTACAGTTTATCACCTTTTTTAAACACAGGAACAATTATGGAGTATTTCCACTGTTGAGGGATTTCTTCTTTATTCCATATTAAACAAATTAATTTATGAATTTGACATATTAACAAATTCCCACCATATTTAATTAACTCAGCTGGTATTAAATTAATTCCAGGTGCTTGCTTTGTTATTGTGTAGCCTTTTAATAGCATCTTTAACTGCAGTCGTTAGGTTCTAGAATTAAAGGTTCTGCTGTGTGTATTTCATTTACTTTTGATCTATCTCCTACATGAACATATAAAAGCTCATTATAGTAAAGGCACAGAGCAGTGTGTTAGAGGTAGAGAATTTCCTGTATAGAATAAAATTGTAATCAAAAGTATTTAAAATATCTCAATGTATGAGCCTTTATAGTGCAGAATACCTGATTTTTATCTTGCAGTTTTCATGTTATGAACTCTCGAAAGTTTGGATTGAGTAATCTGTTAAGGTATAATAATAATGATTTTTATCAATCCACTGTGGGCAGGAAAGTTATGGAAACTTTATTATCTGAAATGAGCACGACCCCTTAGGTACTTTCAAAATTATTTTTTTTTACATTTTAAACATTTTATACATGTTTTCATTCCAACTTCCTTGTTTACACCACACTGGTAAGTATGGAATACTCAACAATGTGTACATTAGCTGCAGTATCAATTTTTAACACTTTGCAGAATACCCAAACTTTGAAATGACTAATTTGGAAATATATTTGGAATACACACTTAATGAATACAACATTAGAAAATCAGTTACAGATGTAGAATCCAAAGGAATATGCAATATAACTTATTTTTGTTCAGAGAATTATGTAGGGCAAGCACATACACAAAAATAATAAATAAAAATAAGTACTGTAAGTTTTAAAAAAAATGAAAGGTTTCATGAATATGATTTAGACATTACAAATTTAGACCCAAGAATGGGCTCACATCATTGTAGAAAGGCATGTGATTAAAGAGAGAAAAGTTTTGAAAAAAGTAATACTATATATGGATTTAAATGTGTGGAAGGCTTTGTTCATTGTAAAAGAAAGTTGGAAGAAGTGGAATAATGAAAATGGAAATGTAGGTGCACTATGGAGTTCTCTTGTCCACAAATGGGGTAATCCACTACCTTCAAATTTTATTGAACTGAAATGTTAAAGGAACTATGTCGAGAAGAAAAAGATTCTCAATTATCTGGATATTTTCAGAATTTATAATTAAAGTTTTTTATGAGATTTTTCATCAAAAAATAATTGATCATTTCACAGTTAATTCAGTTGTTAAGCCCCAAGAATGTAACATTATTGACAGGATTTGTTGTAAAACTGTTTCATTATTGTTTTTATTAAATTTCTCTTACTGTTATTACTGTAACATTGATGAAAAACCAAATTAATGCCCCGATGAAGGGAGCATTATTATAGATATTAAAGAGAAAAAAAGTTTAAATACTTTTAACATCTGCAAACGAATTCTACAAGTGCAGCAACATAAGAAGAATGTGAAATGAGTTTTAAAATTTAATTTCAACTGCTAATGTTGAATGCAGACATGTCCATCCTGTGTTGGTTGTTGATATTAGCTCAAATTTAGTAATGATTGTATTTGCTATCGTAACATATGCCACCTGTTAAAATTAAAATATAAATTGCACCAATACACACGAGTTAAAAAATATTATGGGTTCTTTTCAGTTTGAGATAGTTTTCAACTCAGTCTGCTTATACCCACTGAAGGAGGAGTCTTTTGCAGTTGTTCAGAGGTTGTATTGGCTTCTCAAGGATGGGAAAATGATGACCCAATGTGCTATTCTGATTTGCCAAGCACTGCAGTACAGCGAGAACAAAACGGAGTCTAGGTAATCCATGATGTTTTCTTCTCTGTTATGTTTATCATCTTACTGGGTTTTTAAATTAATTTTTCCATTTACCTTTTGCCGCCCAAGGCCTTTTCCACAAGTAAGCCTCTATTGCCCGAGCCGATTTTGAGTAAAATGCAGAGTTTCAATTAAATGAGTGTAGATCGGAGGCTAATTGCCCTAGAGAGATGAGTGATATACCGTTGTACGCAGAATGAACCAGAGATTCAGACTATATGATTTTTTTGAAAATTCGGCGTATATGTGGCGGGGGGAAGGGGGCTAACTCAAAATTCCAAAATTTCGGAAAAAAAAATTGGTTCCCCCACCCTCCCCCCAAGAAAAAAGTACATGACAGTGTCGACATGCACATGGAAATGATCGCTGACATGTAAGGAACACAAAAATATTTGCATTTTTATCATATGACCAATGTAACTTGAGTTGTACCCCCAAAACGAATGGTCGGCACGCCACTGATTCAAGCTTCAAAATGCAGCGGTACCTTGAAATGACTATAGCTCAGAAACTAAATGCCCTAGAGATATGAAAGATATACCGTTGTACGCAGAATGAATCACAGACTTAGACGATATATAATTTATGCACATTCGGCGTATGCATGGAGGGGGAAAGGGGGGAAATCCCCTGAAAATACTTTTTTTAAAATGCCCCCCCCCGCCTCCCGAAAAAAGGATATGAAAAGTTCAAAATGCACATAGAAATTATCGCTGGCATGTAAGAAACAGAAAAATATTTCCATCATTGTCGTATGACCAATGTAACTTGAGTTGTACCCCCAAAAGGAATGGCCACTGATTCAAGCTTCAAAATGCAGCGGTACCTTGAAATGACTATAGCTCAGAAACTAAATGCCCTAGAGATATGAAAGATATACTGTTGTACGCAGAATGAATCACAGATTCAGACGATATATAATTTATGCACATTCGGCGTACATATGGAGTGGGAAAGGGGGGAAATACCCTCAAAAAACTTTTCTTAAAAAAATGGTTTCCCCCCGCCCCCAGCCCCGAAAAAAATGTCAAAATGCACAAAATGCAAAATTTATGCAAATTTGGTGTATATGTGGAGGGGGAAGGGAGAAAACCCCCAAAAATTATTTTAAAAAATTGTCACTTCACCCAAAAACTGTCCTCGCACTTGGGCACAAAACGACACCTACACACAACATTCACAGACGAAAAGCTAGAACGTAGTGATAAATGAGCGCCAATTCTTGCAGCTGCTTGAAATTCTATTTTTAGACAATGCTGGGTAACCCCTGTTGCCACTTGTGCTAAAAAAACAAAGGTTTCCTTCAGCACGCTTCGAAATTCCATTCTCACAACGCAGATTCAACAACCAGTCATCCCCCTCCCCCTCCCCCCTGCTTGCACCCTCAGGGAAAACTTTCGTTTTGACATCGGATACTGATAAACAAGCTTCCTTCGAATGCACTTAGCAGGAGGGAGTGAAAAGCATTGCTTTAGAACAACAAAGCCGGTCTTCCTTTGTCGGCAAAAAAATTGACCTTGAAAAGAGACGCAAAAGAAAAGTCCCTTTTCCCGCCTTTCCCCCTCCATTTTCATGAAGACAAAAAAATGCAAAAAACCATTTCTGTTAAATACATGTGTTAGGAACAATATAAAAAAATAAAATCGAAATTCTAGCCAAAAATAGAAAAGTTATAACATAAAAACTACGACCTTGACACAGCGTCTTGATCGAGACGCTTGGTCCCCTGAGGGTTACTTTTGGGTATCTCGTTTGAGACGCTTGGGCAGCAAAAGGTTAATAATTAGAAACATATATTTGTGTTAATAATAAAAATTGGGCTGAACAAATGCCACTCTGATACTCTTTACCAATTTCCACTGATACCAAAGCTTGGATATTGTAACAGCTCAAAATAGTTGAGATTATTATAAATTTTAAGGTACAAGCTTTTGCTTTAAAAAAATGTTCATAATTTCATGTTAGATTATCTTTTAATCACAAAATCCATTTTATTCCCCATTTTATTTCAAAAATTAAAGAAAATATTCATTTTGCATAATTTCCAGGATATATAGACTACGTGAAAGTGTTATGTGGCATTATTGCAGACTCTGGCATGAAGAACACCTCAAATTTGATTTGGACACTTTTTGACTTTTATCACAAAATGAGAACAGTAAAATTAAAGGAATCAGCTGAAGATTCTTTAATCTCATGATGCATCCACAATACAGTATCCATTAGTATGATATTTGTGGGTAAAATTGATGTTAAGACACAACAAAGTGTAAATGGTAGAAAGCACAATTATGCTTTTCAACGAGTATGGTAGTGAAAACATTTCATGTCTGGAACTGACCCAGTAACAATTACTTGGATCTATACCAGTAACTGAGTTAAATTGTTATAAATGCTAGAGCATGGCACAACTATACCATATATGAGTTTTGTTCTAAAATACTTTTATATTCATTTATTTAATTATAGCGGGCCTCCCCTTCTTCTTCTTTAATCAAGGGGTCCCACTTTAAACTGTAGGTCCAGTCCCGATTAGTCTTACTGTGCATAAAGTGGACTTAAAACACTAATTCAATCAATCAATCATTTATTTAATTATTGCAATTACACCTGAGCCTGTACCACTTTGAACTGATACACCCAAACCGATGCCAATAATCCAAGAGATCCACACTGAATCTGATACCAGCCCTTGAAAATTGTAATAATTAAAAGTTGATCATAGTATTGATCAATATGTAAGTATATGCATCAGTTTACCAGAGGTTGGCTTTAAAATATTCAAGAATTACATAAGAATATTAAAATACCTGTTTTGTAATTACGAAGTCCAGTTTTTGCCCAAAACTGGTGTGATTAAATTGAAAAATCTTCAAATTTTGCATAATTTTCAGGGTAACTGGACTACATGAAAGTGTCGTGCAGCATTTTGCAGACCACAGGAAAGACCAAAATGCCAAAAAAGTATTGATTGTTATTGGTACATAAATTCCAACTTTTACTCTCCAGTACTCTTGACTGATACTGCAGCATCAATAATTGGCTGGCTGTATTATAAAATGTATCATCAATTATAGAGAATATATGGCAATTTTTTTTGTTCCCACATTTACCCTGTACTTCCAGAATTATGCACATTCCCAGAAAGTGGCAGTCAGCAAATAAAATTTACTTTTTTACTTAATTTCACTATTTCGTTACAAAATTTAGAAGGAAATGTACTCCCCAACTCCTTGAAATTTGCTAAGACAGCATTATGATGTTTAATACAACATTTCATGCTGAAATGTCCATACGTCTGTCATAAAAGGAATATTTAACATGTTAAGTTTCTTTCTTCTTAATATGAATTTGTGCTTCATACAACATAAAACCAGTACACTTGGTCATTGCATCATATGAAGTGGAAATACAAAACATCTCAAGTCATAAACTTCTTAGCCACAAAAAAACATAATCTTTTAAGTCTGCTAATTGGTGTCACAAAAAATTAAAAGTGCATTCCATCACTTGTTGAAGCAGCACAAAACTTTCATATTGCTTGGTACAGTATGTAACATTCTTATTCGTACACACGAATTTTCAAAGAAAATGCTTTAATATTTGAAAGGACAGGGTTGCTACGTGACTGGAAAACCTGGAAAACATGGAAAAGTCAGGGAATTTGGTTGGTCAGGGAAAAGCCAGGGAATAGTCAGGGAATTTGGCATATTTTCTGGAATTTACGTGCATTTTGGAGTTGCAGGAGAACCAATTACAAAATGAACGAACGGTTCTTTTCCACTTCCGAGTTTGGTTCTTGTGATTCCAGTCCCCCCAAAAGATTCAGTTCAGAAACTTGTTCCTCTCGTCATTATGACTTCTAGTCTGTTACGTACAAAATTATGGTTCCTTCGCATTTCGATTCCATATTTATTCACTCTCGGATCTAGGTTCTTGTATCCGTTCATTGTGCAACTCATTCTTGTGAACGTGTTCAAGACTGGAATTTGGAGAGGCGTGAGATATTTCCTTAGAGAACAAGCTACTCAAGACGAAACCTACGCATCAGCCATCCTCAGAATTTCTTGCAGAAAAAATGTTGCTTTAGCTTTGTGTGTGGTAAGGAAATTTCCTTTCTTCAAGAACACACCCGTTCGGAACCCGTTCTCTTTTGATACGTGAATCGGAGCAGATTGGTGTTCGGACAGTTCATTGGTTTTGGATTTGCAATAAAGCTTGAAGAGCAGAATTTCACGTAACTGGCTGTGGTTGACGTCACACTGGATGGGTGCGGACGCCGAGTAAAAACAAAGGGACTCACTACTTCGTTCCCCCCGTGAACCCGTTCTGTGAATTTGAGTCCTTCGTTTGCAACCCATTCAGAAGCAACCTGATCAACTACTTCATTTGCTCATTGTCGTAGTTTTTACATTGCAGAGATGTGTTACACCCAAGAAATTAGTGATTTTATGCAGTATCAGTGACGTCATTATTCGAATACGCACGTGTTTTGTGCATGTAGAACGAATTTATTTTTTAAAAACTGGTGCGAAATAGAGGAATTAAACGTACGCTGGTCACACATCGTTGTTAGGTTAGGAATGTTGGTTTGATGCCGAGAGTAATTTTACGTATTGTTTGCGTGTAGAATGAAATTATGCTGAAAAGTGGTGAAAATGAGCCCAAGTTCCTTTAGTTTTATTACGATTTCATCATGCTACAAATGCAACTTTTACATGGTTCGATTTCGATTTATGTCTGTTAACACATATTGCAGAGTTTTAGCGATTACTTAAGATTTTGTCAATATATGCTTTTGTGGTTAGGTTAGGAATGTCAGGTTTGGTTGTCTTAGAATTAAAATAAAGACCCTGAATGTACTCTACTAAGGTTCCTATTTATTTCTACATTCATTCTCACTAGTTTACGATACTTACTGTTGCTTGTCAACCGGAGAATACCTTGTCCGTGGGAAGCGTGTATGATTGAGTAAGGTCATTTTGAAGTTTTTTTTTCAACATAAATAACTTTTTTCGAATTCAAATAGTGCTCATTATTTTAAGGAAGGTTCAAATTTTGTTTCACAATGATTGCCAAAATTCTATGATAATTAGTCTTCCTGCTAGGAAAATTTGAAAAAAAAATCATAAAACATTCGGAACTGTTACCTTTTAAAAGACAGATTTTGATGTTTTTCGTAATATAAAATTGGTTCCAGCATGTGGAAAACTCAAATAATGGAGATATTTGATTCGAAAGTATGGCCAGCGTATATATTTTTTTTAGGTGTATGGTTGGTCACTGGCCCCATTCAAGTTTTGAATTTCCGTAATATGTACTATTCTCAATAAATTAAAAAATATAATCATTAAACTTATTGCATATTTTCTAAAGGTACATGACCTAATTTTCTGTTGTTTCTCATTTGTATTGATATAGGCTAATTGAGGTTGTACGTATACAGGTTACATTGTAAAGCTTTGATATATGCCACATTTTTTTATTGATTTTTTTATACCACCTTAATTGTAATGACTTAGTGAAAATTGGGAAGTACAATAGTTATTTATTTTTTCATTGAATAGCATTATTTTAATCACTTGGTAAATTTTTAGCTAATAACTGTGTATATTCATATTCATAATAATTAATGTGCCTGCATATTTAATTGAAAAACATGAGGTTCAAAAGCAAAAATCATGACGACAAACATGTCTGGAAAAAACTTATTTCTGGTCTGGAAAACCTGGAAAAGTCAGGGAATTTCATAATCAAAAAATCGTAGCTACCCTGAAGGAAATACACTCTTTTGAAATTGTTTCTTTACAATTCAATAACTACAACCTTAGTGACAATTAAGTTCGGCCAGTCACAAATATAGGAGTGCATTGTGAAAGAAGGAGAACACATGCATATGCTGAACATATTTTATTCAGCAGGCTACATGGAACAAAGGAAAACATAAATTTCCACTGCAACGCAGCAATGTATGGTGTCCACACAAAATAAAACATTTTCGTCCATCTGCACGTGACAATGAAGTTCGACCACTGTTAGAGGGGATCATGTTTACCATTATGTGACGCCGCCCCGTCGGCGAATAACTGTGACAATGCGTCGGGGCATGCTGCGGACGAGTCGTTCAAGGTATTCCACATCGATGCGGTGCCATTCCTCCTGCAGGCAGGCGATAAGAGCAGCCACTGTCGTGGGTCCCCTCTGTTGCACACGCCACACATTCAGAACACGCCACACATTCTCAATGGGCGAGAGGTCGGGACTCGATGGTGGCCATGGCAGAGTTCGCACGTGATGGCGAGTCAACCATTCTCTTGTCAGCCGCGCTGTATGAGGCCTGGCATTGTCGTGTTGAAAGATGAGACGCCACCTGTGGAACAGGTGCCTTCGCACTGTGGGAAGATGCCGCTCCAGTATGCGTGTATAGGCGTGTGCATTCACAATGTCCTCACAGACGTGTAGTGGGCCAACCCCAGATGTCGTCATGCATCCCCATACCATCACTGACGCAGGTTTCTGTACCCAACGTGCATAACATTTTGCTTCATTCTGTTCCTCCTTCCGACAAATGACTGTTTTCCGTATTTTCCCGTACACAACATTGAAAATGGATTCGTCCGTCCACAAAACCCTGTTCCACTGCCAAAATGTCCATCCCCGGTACATTCGTGCCCACCGTAGTCGATTGCCTTTGTTCAACATGGAAAGGAAGGGTTTACGTTTCGCCTTGTACACTCGGTAACTGCATCACTGTAGGTAACGGCGAATGATTCTGGTTGACACTTCAATGTGAAAGTGTTCTCGAGTCCACAGTCGTAATTCGGTCACAGAAACATGATTGTTGGTCTGGTTATAGCACCTAAATATCCGTAGGTCACGCACGCTCAGCAGGCGTTTTCAACCGGGGGCCTTACCTGGCTCTGTAGTACCCGTATTTTGGTGGTGTTTGATGATGCAGTGGACGGTTGACTTGGGTAAGTTCAGTTGGCGCCCTATTTCCCGTTCAATGAGTCCATCCCGTTGCAACTCCACCACTCTTCTCCTCACGGTGTTGTCAATAGGGTTGCCCCTGGCCATGGTGATGATGCACTGTGGTTCCTCGGTGCACAGCACGTGCTTATATACGGCAGACTCCCTTATCGTGTGTCCGTGATGTCATGCTTCCGTCGAATGCGCCACTATCTGGAATTTTCCGTATGGGTCTGGTGCCTGGTCGAAGTTCAATGTCACGCGTATAGTTCCCCGTTTTCGTTCTTTACGTGACCTTGGGTGCAACATGCTGGGATCACGATTCATGCCTGCTCACACGCCTCCTCTTACACAGAAGCGTCACTTCTGCGGGTCACCCATTCCACCACCTATGCCTCTGTGCATTGAATCACGTATTCCTTTCTGGTCGAACTTCATTGTCACCAAGGTTGTAATATCATTAGGAACATAAAATCTTACCCAAATTCTGTATAACCAATGACAATAATAAATAAAATGAAACGGAAAGAGAAACATGCCATTTTTTGTACAACTTTTCTATTCGTACACTTTATAATATAAAAGAAAAAGTATAATCCGAGCAAATTCACTGACAGTTCTAATACTTTGATTCGTATCCTTTGGCTTTAATTACTGCTTGACACCTGTTCTTCATAGAATTAACCAGTTTCCGGCATGTTTCATAGCTTATTTTATTTCACTCGGCTTGCACAACAGTTTTCAACTCTTGTTTAGACTTGACGCCTGCTTTATGGACTCGCCTCTTCAAAAGTGCCCATGAATGCTCAATGGGATTTAAGTCTGGACTTTGAGCTGGTGTTTGTAGTAGTTTGGGCACATTCTATATTAGCCAATTCATCTTAACTCACGCCTTATGCTTACTGTCATTGTCTTGTTGTAATCTGTAGATAGGCGGCATGTCCATTTTTTGGGCACTGCTTTACATTGTTCTTCAATATGTCCAAATAGACATATGCATCCATGATACCATCAATAAACTGGATGGTACCAACACCTTTGGACGACATACAGCCCCAAATCATTAATGACCCACCACCATGTTTAACTGTTGGAACTGTGTTAATGTGATCATTGTCTTTATTTGATTGTCTCTAGACCCTATTTATCCCATCTGACCCGTATATATTAATCTTGGACTGGTCTGACCATATGACACTATCCCAAAATTCCTGGTCCTTGTGGATGTGCTCTTTCGCGAATGAATGTCTATTCCTGCGATTCACCTTATTTACATACTGCCTCTTTCGTGGTATTCTGCCATAATATCCATGCTTCCACAAAAAAACGTCGTACAGTTTGATCGGACATCATCTTGCCAGCATGATTTTCTACTAACGGTCGTAACTGAGGAACACTTAGTCGCAGTGACGTGCACTGAGGAGTAGCTAGTCTAGCAGAGATAGATCAATCAATCTCACATCTCGAATTATATTCAAATCACAATATTTATTGTCTTGTTAAAGCCACCACAGCTCGTATGTAACACCTTTTTTTCCACGCTCTTCTCGTCATCGGTGTTCTCCGCGGGCAAAGCTGGCTGGATACCCTAGCTCGCTCTTCTTCAGCCAGGCCAGTTTGCAGATAGAAACGGCCGCCCCAAGGAAAAGGAAGATTTCTACCTCTACTTCCCTTGCCCCCACGCCCCCCGCTGCAATGGTTGAAAGCCCAGGCTTTCAGGTCCCCTAGTCTATCTCCTATAGGACAGATAGGGGATTTGTTTCTCATAATTTTTTGTAAATCCTATAAAGAACACAGGGTAAAATTTTCTGCAGTACTTATGTTCTCTGTATTTACACAACCTTTTACACGTTGTACAATATGTGCGTATGTATAATATGGGATGTAGTTTTATTATTTATGAAATGGGAACGTGTTATGTGCAGACAATAATGTTATGCTTTCTTTCTTTTTTCTTTTTCAAATATGGAATATATAATGATTAAATTACAAATATGTGCTCAGGCTCTCTCTGACTCTCGTTTTAGTAGTGTTTTATTTAAATATACTACTCTTGGTCTCTAACAGTCATAAATACGGATGTATTTATTTGGGCAAGAGAACGCGTGTTCATATTGTTGTTGGTTTGGTTTATTTTACTTCGCTTTTCTGCCACATTTGGTTATCGCGAAAATGAGGATTGAGTGATGATATGATGAAATTGGTGAAGGGACCTCATATGAACAATCCAGGCCAAGATTCGAACCCGTGATGAGTGCGCATTCTTGTCCTATGTGTTGCAGTGAATAATGAAATAAATTGGAATGAAAAATGTATCTCAGAACTCAAAAAGTCAAATGAATATCATTGAAGAAACTACAAAAAAAGTGTGTTGTGGTTTGTTACTTGTCACCAAATCAACCAAGCGTGGAAGAGTGGTTATCACAGCACGCTACAACACCAGGAGTTCCGGGTTCGAACCCCGACCCGGGCATGGGCGTTCCCTGTGCTCGTCCCTTTATCAATTTCATCGTATCATCTTCGCAAATGTGACAAAAAAGCGACGCTAAGTAACAAAAATGAAATCAAATCATTGATTAATTGCTCAATTTGGTTTATTTTACTTCGCTTTTCCGCCACTTTTGGTACGACAAAATTGATGAAGGGACACACACAAAGAATACCCATGGCCAAGGCGAGATTCGAACCCAGGATCTCTGGCTTAGAGTCAAATCAAATAGTTTTTTATTTTCGAATGTGGGTGGGGTTACGTGTACTTTTTTCTAGTACTCATTCATAATTTTGCAATCTTTTCCTGTTATTGACATTCTTCTTTTTTGTAGGAATACTGGCCCTAAAGGGAGGAGGGGTGTGATCCACACCAACCCCCCCCCCCTCTTGAGCACGCCACCGACTGCCACCCCAAGTGTCGACGTCACCGCACGTCACTGCTTAGTCGGGAGTTTTCTCGCACTCTGTTTAAAATAAAGCGTTTATCACATTTATTCAACCGTCTCTCTTTTGGTTTTCTCGGCACATTCTGTGTTGAACCTTCCTCTTTAAATGTATTTACTATGTATTGAACTGTGGAGTGTGATTTATTGACCGTTGTCCAATTTTTCTTAACAAATAACCTCTAAGGGCCAAATTTATAATAACATCCTTGAGATCGGAACTAAGTTCCTTCACCTTGCTCATTTCGAACACGCTGATAGATAGACAATACCTACGGCAGCATTCCATCTTGACAGGGAGCGTGCCTGCATGGTCAAACTTGTTACGAAGTTGCAAACTTCATGAAATCGCCTGATTAGCTGTGGCGCTGTATGCAAGGAAGATTGAAACTCTTGCCTGTACGAATAACAATGTTGCATGAAACAGCATGTTTTTCACTTTTCGCACAAATTATATGCTCTGTTTATACACTTTGAACATACATTTTTATTGACATTTGTTTGTGAAATCATCATTAACATTAATTTCCAGGTACATATGAAAAATATTATATTTACTAGTAGATGTGAAATTTTTTCCTCAGAAATTCTATGTTTACGAATAACAATGTTACATACTGTAACTAACTGTGGCATTTTTGTACTGAATAATGGGATGCATTCTTTATTATAATTATTCTTCCTTCCAGCTATGATCACATGAAGTGTACAGTAGCTAAGGTAGTTCCAAGGCTTGCACCACTTATGGAATTTCTTTCTCAAGATGCATATAACATTTTGGAAGGTAGGAACTCCAGTTTTTTTTAGTCCCCCACCACACACACACTTAGTGTACTTTTTTCTCTTTCATTATAAAGGGTGTCTCAGAAATATGTTCATTTTTAAAACTATTAACATAAATACTTAAATTTTTTGTATAAAGATAAATTCATTACCAAAAGAAAGCTTAAACATTAAATTTTTATTTGTGGAAAAGAGTTTTGGACAAATGGTGACCGTTCATGTTTTCACATTCAATAATTCTTGAACTAAAGTTTTCCGATCACTCGCCAAAGCATTGCACGAGGAATAGCAGTGATTTCAGCTGTAATTCTTTGCTTCAATTCTCTCAAATTTTGTGGCATTTGGGTGTATAATTACTCTTAAGGTAACCCCATAAGAAAAAATATGCTGGTGTCAAATCGGGACTTCTCGGTGGCCAGTTAATGTCCCCCTCTGCGACTGATTACTCTTTCTAGGAATAACTGATGAAGAGCATTCAGTGAATCAATGGTGACGTGAGAAGTGGAAAAATGTGTTTCTGTTGTACCCATCATGGTTCTGAATTGCAGGAGTTAAAAAGGTCCTAATCATTTGGCAGTAGCGCTCAGAAGTTACAGTATGAGCATTACCATGATCATCTTTAAAAAAAAATAAGGGCTGACGATTCCTTAGCTTGATAGGGCAGCCCAGACGAGAACTTTAGGTGAATGTAATGGCATCTCATGAAGGTTTTTGGGGTTTTCCTCTGCCCAGTATCGACAGTTCTGTTTATTAACATGCCCGTTTATGTAAAAATTTGATTAATCAGAAAACCATATGTTATTGTAACCATTCAAGCAATCTCTCATTGTTCTACAGAACTCTAATCGTTTGGCAGGATCTTGTGGTTTTAATTCTTCTGAAATAACAATTTTGTATGGGTAAATAAGCTGCACGCACTCTTAACGATTGGCAAGGATCCTCACTAACAGATTGGCGCACACGGTCAACGTTTCTGTTTGATCTTCATGACCTTGGACGTCCCGGCAGTTTACTCATCATAGTGCTTCCAGTGTTTTCAAACTTTCTCACCCAATATTTAATTACATTTGCACTTGGGACGTCTCTCATTCCTGCCAGGTTATGATGATGCCAGTACAAATGACGCACAACAACATAAGAATCATTATTTTTATAAAACGCACAAACACAAAAAAGCATGTTGCTGCCCTGTAAAGCGCTCCATGGCAACTAAATATTAACAATGTTCCCAAGCGTTTTCGATCTATCTCATTTCTCCGTAATGTGTGAATTCCCCCAGAGGGCGGATTCAAAAACAAAAATATTTCTGAGACACCCCTTATTTATCTCTAGAGGTACATACTTCTGAGAGAAATGCTGAAATTTTCGACACATGAAGAGTTCCTCTTTGTTTTTGTTTTTTGTTATTTTTGCAGTGTTTCGAAGATATTATTTGTTAACCCTTTGAAAAATATTCTTAAGAGCAACTTCAATTGAAGTTTCAGCCTTTTCCCCAGAAGTGTAATATTTTTTATTGCACTTGTGCATCTACTAAAAATTTCACCTCTGAGAAATTCACATAGAAACTCAGCATAACTTCATTTCAGATGGTTAAAATAAAATTATTATGGTGTTCTTAGAAATGAGACAGATTAATTGGTCTCTGCTGGAATATGTCAGTATAAGTATATAGATGTATTGGTTTATCTGTAAAATTAATAATAATTTTGCTGATCCAAATGCAAATACTTTAAAGTAGAGTGCATAATTCTTTCATTTTATTACTATTACAAATAAAAAGATGCAATTCGTACATCATGGTTTTTCATGTTTGTGGAATAAAATACACAGTTGTATAATAAATATGTAAACGAGTTTCCAACTTTTTCCGCGAGACTTACTCACTTTCCGTATGAACTAAACATTGCCAGTGCATCTCAACACCTCAAATTCCAAATTTCATTTATTGCTACCCATTCATCTGTGCTACAAGCTTTTAAGCATTGTAATAAATTTTATATACAGAGTGGCGCACGTAATGTCAAACCATTTGTTTTGTTGATTACACATTTATTTATCATTGAAATATTACAAAATTAATGCATACAGTGAAAACCCGATATTACATTACCGCATTATACGTTTTCCTGCTTAATACGTTCTTCCAGTCAGGCCCCGGGAAAAGGCCATGTTAAATAATAGGATGTTCACCTTGATTTTACGTTCGCTCTAACTCCAGTTTCCCCCTTTATACGTTCTCCGAGCCGTGATGATGTTTTAAAATTTGCCAGAAACCTGTTCTGTTGACCACGCAACTTCTCCCTCCCTCCTTTTTCTTGCTTTCCCATTCCCCATGTGACCTTGAACTTCCAGAAGTTAGATTTTCCTGGTAGAGGAGGGACGGAGGAGGCATGGTTCCTGGAAGGGGTGGGGGAGGAGGTGCACAAGTTGCATTTGTCATACCTCCCTTGAGGGACAGGAAGGGAAAATGGCAGTTCTTGCATTCCCCGTGAAGATGAAATGGGCCAATCCTTCTGCCGCAGGTTCAGACAACAAGCGCACCATTGCCAAACCGATGCTCTATGATGCCTTCCATAGTTTGGACACAATGTGTGTGACTGAGGTGTCTTTGTTCGCCCTTTCCCTTCCACAAAAACGCGAATGGAAAATTGACAACGCTGCTCGATCACCATTCGCTTCTTTGCCCACACATTTATGGAATCCTTCCTAGTTGACAGAAACGAAAAAAAGATGGAGGGGAATTGTTTGTAAAAACATTTCCTTTCTTCTTGTTTGCGTTGAAAATAGAAAACTTGATTTGCCATACCGGATAACAATGGCGCTTTTTCTTCAATGGAAATTCGTTTAGATTCCTAAGAAAATATAATTGGATCTAGTAAGATTATTTTTAATCTAAAGTATTTTCACGGACGCTATATCATTTGGTTATCAGAATGAAGCTGAAAAGGCACAAGCTACGGACAGATAGGGTGATATTTTACTCACTGACGGAAAAATATTCATGTCAAATCAATTGTGTGTGTTTGGGGGGGGGGGGGAGTTGAGATAAATTATTCTTGTACGTGAGGCAGAGAATGTTTTCTCTATGCATATTGCGTAACTCGTATTTTGTAAAGTGATGGGGCCAGGAAAAATGAGTGAATAAGCGAGGGGTGTGGCAATATTTTCTGAGAACAGCCAAATTTAGTGCAATCTAAATGCCATTAAAATGCGTATTTGTGCCAAAAGAGCAAGGGGGCTGCCCAAGCATGGTGCTGATCACATCACCTTCAAATTGGCAAAAATCGAAGAATATGTGGGGTAAAGGCAGCTGGAGCATAGTGTTGATCACACCACATGGCATGGTGCAAAGTGCATGGGAAACTACCTTCACCTTTTTCTCATTTGCGGGGGGGGGGGGTCGTTTGCTTTCTCATATCCCCCTATGGTATCATAACTAGTCCTGTAATTACTGAAAAGTGCCAAGTATTTCTGCCCCGATTTTCTTGCTTGTGTGGAAGACATCTTAACCAATTAACATAATGGTGAAAAGTCTCCTTTCCTCTGACGTCTAAAATTACGTTGTTGCTTTTGAACCTGAATACGCATATTCCCACATTCAAGGAACATAGCGTACATAGCGTAGGGCCAGTAAAAATTTAAAAAAAGCCCATCTTCCCCCACTGAAGCTCATTCATCTGCCACTGTGCACACCTATGCAGTAATTGAAAGATTCAAGCCTTTTTTCTTTCTTTAATGATGCCCGGCGTTGGATATCTTGCTCATATGTCTGCAGCATTGACATGACAGCATCTAATCAGTGATCCTTCTCCCCCCCCCTCCTTCTTTCTTTCTGCAACTTGGCCCGGAATAAGCACACTTCTGATAAGACTTGCTCAACTCCATTAGCGCTGCTCCACCACCTGTTTGTCCCCCCCTTCCTCTTACAAACTGGTCGTGAGCAGCAGGTAGCTGTCAACAGGTGCCAATGTTTTGTCTCGAGTCTCCAGAGCAAAGACTCATGGACGGCATTGCCTCGCCTCAGAAGGTTGTTTTGCTTTGAGGATTAGGAAACACATGGACCAGATACAAAGCGAGGAGTTAAAAAGAAAGGACAACCTATTTTTTCTTCTTCTTGTTTTTCCATCTGATAAACACCTTGAACAAACAGAGCAGTGCAGGAAGGAAATGCACATGATGCAATCCCCGCTTGCTTATTATGGGAAGGTGAAAATAAATAACGCAATATTAAATGTTGACAGGTAGACAAAGAAAAGAAAGAAAAAAAGGGACTCATTATTTACAGGAAAACTATTGCCCTCCACAAAACTTCTAAATCCAATAATAAATCGAACATGGACGTAAATAACAATCAGTGGCATGCCCAAAGGGGATTGATGGGAGTCATGAGCCTCCCTCCCTCTTACCAGTATTTCAAAAAAGAAAAAAATAGTCAAAGGCAGGAAAAGATGGCAAAGTGAGGACTGACTACTATAAAAAGTGTATGTAACCCCATCCCACTTTCGAAAATCCTGCGTGTGTCACTGATAATTTATTGCGACGTCTAAACATGCGTAAGTTTGACAAAGCTTGTTCTGTGCACTTCATGCTTTTGGGCTGATCGGGACTGGATGCATATGCAACTCAAAGTGGAATCTGAAGCATGTCTTCAGGACACTTTGATTGCAGTATATAAAGATGCTTGGCACCCAGCTATAAATGATCACCCCCCCCCCTCCAATTACCCGGGACTTCTAAAAATAGCAACTATTTACCAGTTTCCAGAGTGAATGGAGATCTCACACAATCAGATGCATAAACCTGACCTAATAGGCGGAAGTTAGAAGCAGTCATCCACCGTCCCTACCCTCAAAAGTGTGTCCCGTTAATCCATCATTGACTTTCACCGCACATCTTGCTTTTTTACCTTAGAAATTCATTATCATACTTCTTGCCCGTTGTTGAATAATTTTTGACACAATATACCCCCTAAAAAGTCGATTGTGTAGTCCTTTCTTACTGACACTTGAGTTTCACCACTCCCTTATGCTTTCCCGCTTCTTACGTTTCCCACATTTTACGTTTTTTATTTATAGGCCCCCTGAAAAACGTAAAATCGGGGTTTGACTGTAGTTAATTAATTATCCAAGTATGGAAAGTTAGTTTAGTGCA
The DNA here is from genome assembly GCF_977018435.1 of Lepisma saccharinum. Lineage (NCBI taxonomy): Eukaryota > Metazoa > Arthropoda > Insecta > Zygentoma > Lepismatidae > Lepisma > Lepisma saccharinum. The sequence continues at coordinate 39,566,701 of NC_139234.1, forward strand.
GAATGTGTTCAGTGTGTCCACCATTATGGTTCACAACCTCTTGCAAGCGAACCTTTACATTTGTCACAACCCTCCGGCACAAGTCTTCCGAAATTGCACTGCACAACTGCACGATATGAGCCTTGAGTTGTGCTACATTTCCAGGCTTCCTTGCGAATACCTTATCTTTAAAAAAAAAACATAAAAAAAATCACATGGATTAATATCCAGGCTATGCGGCAGCCACTGTCTCCCACCTTTGTGATGTTCGGGAAACCGATGACATTACACACACATTAAACATCTCATACAGGAAATCAAGAACAACTTTGCAGTATGTGGGTGGGCTCAGTCTTGCATGAACCACTGAGTGTGTAAAGGGAGACCTGTTGCCAACAGCTGAGGAATAAATCTGTTCTCCAACATGTCCTTGTATCGCTCTTTGTTCACTGTTTCATCAAAGGAAAAAGGTCCGATGATTCCGTGGGTTGAAATTGCTGCCCACACACTGACCTTTTCTCCATAAGTGTTGTGCAGAACGTGATTTTCTTCCACTAACCACGAAGCAAACTGATGCCTTCGTTCCTTGTCCACTGCCGTTAATTTATGGACAACTATCATTTTGTAAGGGAACAAGTGAAGATCAGAGTGCAGAGTCCTTTGGATTTACCTACAAGATATTCCTAACTCAGCAGCCGTCATCCTTGTTGATTTACTGGGACTTTGTATCAAAGCCACACGAACTGCTTCATGCTTTCAGGTGTGGGGTCACTTGAGGGGCGCCGTCTATTCTTCTCCAACACTGAGCCAGTGGCTTCCAATTGCTGACACAATCTGTAAATGGTCTGTATGCAGGGAGCCCATCTTGTACCAAAGTGTGCATCTTTGTGTCGCTACCAAACTCTTCAGTTCTGCAAAAATCATTACAACTTTCACCCTCTGTTCGACACTCAACCGGCCGTTATCCACCATCTTGCAAACTGCTGTTTTGCGGCAAGTTAGAGTCCGATACTGACTTCTTCTGACATATACCGGATTTTCCATGAACCAACTCACCTGAATACGTGTTTTGAACATTCAGTATATGATATTAAAATTTTATGGGGGTGATTGAATGGTATGACTTTTCATGCACCACTCTGTATTATGTATTGGCTTCAAATTGGAATCATACAGTGCAACACTGAAAGGGAGAACAGCTTGGTTTGCTGGAGCTTCTGTGATAGCATAAACTGCACATGCCCATTCCTTGGATGCTACCCTTCTGGAGTATCCATGTGCATTGCCATATACCCACCACACCCTTCTTACTGATACCCTACAATTTCACCATGGTAGGAATTGTCTTGTACATAGAGAAGGTGCAGCACAGTGGAATTTGAGAAGTTGCTTGGTTCTGAGCCATGGTTCCGCTTGCTCATCAAGAAAGTTTGTCATGGTACCAACTGCACCTGATTCATATCAAAATATGGTCACTGGATTGTATAGCGGTTGCCTTGTATTTAAGGTGTAGAAGCACAGTGGTTTGCATCTCATTTTAAACTGAAGCTAAACATTTAGTCTGTGAGCCTAAAGTGGGCTTCAAACCAACTTTGATGAACTTATGGTACATGTAAATACACTCAGCTAACTTCTTCAACAATATTGCTGAAAAGAGGATGACTGAAAATTCAAACATTTTTCACGTGCACATGAATGGCCTTTAGCCTTAGCGTGCTAACTTTTACTGAAAGAAATATGCAATTTGCTTGCAATAACTTCTAGGAACAGAAATTATGAACTTTTTTCATTGTTTCTGTAGGTTTCATATTTTGGACTCACATTTTGTTGTTGTGTATCTTTCATATTGCAGTGATTTTGGAAAACAACTGGAGCCAAGAAGAAATGAAGGAAGGTCGTCGTCTGGTTGACTTGGAAACAAATTCAAGTAGAAGGAAAATAAATACCTCAGTTCACTCTTCAATAATTGAGATGGAAAAACACTTCTCCTCGAATTTCAGGTAAAATTATTCATATTTTCTCTTCCTTGTGCCAAAGAATCCTTATACAGTCTGTAAGACTTTTGTCTGCGGTAATCACTATTTTGAAACCCTCTTTAGTGGTGTTTCCTGATGAAGAATTATTTTCTGTTCATGCACAACAATGTCGTAGAAACTCAGGCAAATATGCCGTAAGAGTAATGAATAATAAGTTTTCCTAAAGGTACTCATATAGTGGTTTACTTGGTAGGATGTTAAGTTTGATGTCATAAATACATTAGGTTGTATTAATAGAACTGAACACCTATTCATTTCTCATTTTGTTGGAGCATGTTCTTCATTTTGTATGAATAAAAAAATGTTGAGAACCTGCTCACAGACTCAATTGTGATAAGATTGAAAAAGGGTACGTCCTCATAAACAGCAGGCATTTAGTTACACACACACCTGACCAGGAACATACATGCATGTATATATGTCAGCAGATCATAAAAAATGTTATATCTAAGAGAATTTGCTGGATTGGAAGGTATGCAAGGAGGATCTTTATTCACCCGAAAATGGAACACACGCTCGCTTCTTGAACACCCACTTCACTACCATTGGCATTAGAGTACTGCAATGAAGGCTTTTTGCTCGAGCACTTGATAGTTCACACGAGCAACACTAGATTGTAACGACCCCAGCTCGTTACAAATTGTACGAGTTCCACCTCTGTATGAATGACCTTTCCTATAATCTATTGTATTGAGAATTGTATAAGGTTAAAACGAGTTCCACCTCTATTTGAATGACCTTTCCTATAATCTAATGTATGGTTAACATGTAAAAAAATGAACATACTTATAGTTTGTATTTCCTCCACCGCTTATGCTAGCGTCGCCGACCCTATATAAAGGCGAAAGCTTGGCTAGCGAGTTAGTTGGACTCCGCCTGCGGGCGAGAGAAGCTGAGCTCCGTCTTCGGATGAGAGAAAGAGGTTGGACTCTGCCTAAGAGAATCCACTCCACCTTCGGGTGAGAGAATTTACACTCCGTCTTCGGACGAGAGCAGTGGACTCTGCCCACAGGCAAGAGAACACACTCCACCTTCGGGTGAGAGAAGTAACCACTCAGCTTGCCGATCCCACTCTACCTCAGGGTGAGAGAGAAGTTACACTCTGTCTTCGGACGAGAGCAGTGGATTTCTCAAATTATGAATTATTTATTTTACTTTGCTACCAAATGACAAATTTATAAGGAAATTATTTCATCTCCATCTCATTTCCAAATGCAGTGTTGTATCTGGTAGATAGAACACCGGCACTCTCAAATCAAAGCTAGTGTTGCATGCAATTGTTATATCTGAAATTTCAATAATCAATTACAGCATAAATACCTAACAAAACAACTTCTTCTTAGAGAGACTTCAGTACATCAGCCTTACAATGATACAAACTTTCAGTGCAATGATGACAAAGGTCCAATAAATATATCATGTCAAACTTGAAAGGGCTCTCCTGAAAAAATGTAAAACTGGACATAGAACGTTTATTTTCTCAATGGACGAAATGTTATTTGTTAGTATGTACCCATTTTTAAATTCAAAAGTTATCTGAAATATTTGTAAGTCCAGTGAACATTTATGTAGCAACATAGCTCTTGAATACCAGCAGAGAGTAATGAACTCTACTACAGGCCTCTTTACTGGACAAAGAGAAAGCACTAGGGCTGAGCTGATACTGATACCGATACATTGGTATCGGCATCGGTGAGTATCGGTTAATTTTCTTTTACCGATACCAAAGATTTTCAGTGGCTATAGAAGAGCAGGCAAAGGCAACAACTCGTCTCAACATTTATCCTTTCCAAAAGTTCGTTCACCCTTCCTTGTGACAGATTGGAAGACCAGGACAAGAAGTTCCATAGATTTTCCTAGAAACACTGGATCATAAACCCCTACCATCCTGAGAAGCAGATGGCAAGATCAAAGGCATGGGCAAGTGAAAGATGAACCCAAACGTGACTATGAAGGCATGTGACTGCTTAGTTAACGCAGTGGGAAATAAACCATTCACTGTCAATTCTTGCTTGAAACTTGTGGTGATGAGATAGGTAGATGTTTTTAACCCCCGCTGCACAAATGCCGGATCAGGTAGTTGCGGGGTTCTTGGAAAAGAGGGATGAAGGTCACTGAAATTAGCTTTGTTTTATCTACGTTCAAGCACGAAGAGGAATCAGCAATTTATACTTATCCTCTTCACTTCTGTCTTTCGTGTGACTGCCGGTATCGGCCAATGATGGCTATTTTTCTCCGCCAAAAGCCGATCCCCGTGGCGGAGTGATTAGTACATCGCGCTATGATGCCAGGGGTCCCGGGTTTGAATCCTGGCTTGGGCATGGATGTTTGTGAGTGTCCATTCATCAATTTCATCACTCATCCCCATCTTTGCAAATTAGCCAAAAGTGTCACAAAAAGCTAAGTAAAATAAAGCAAATCAATCAATCAGTAATTTCCCCCGAGATTAGATTGAGAACATACTGCTTTCAATGACAGTACTAAGAATGATAAGCTAATCTAGACTGGACCTACATTTTAAAATGGGACCGAACCCCTATGTGCCTCCACTGAGTATCGAACCCGCGATCTATTGATTACAAGGCGACAGAGGCCCCTCTAAAGATTTATGTACACCACTACTTACAATAATGTACATAAAATATTTATCAGGAACTTTACTTTTCATCAAATGGACGTACCATCATTATTTTGTTATTCAATAAATATTTTTTTTTATTATTTTCTTTGACAAAAATTTCCTTGCCAGGACTGTTGTTTTTACACAAATTTTGGCGGTCTTAATTACACGAAAGCTAGATGATGAATATTTTCTGTTTTATCTCTGATTTTATACCGTCTTTTTACTATTTATGTAATAACAATATTTTCTAGTCAAGATAGAAAGAACAAAATAAGTATTAATGTTGTCTTTCCTCCATTTCTTAGTCTGTGGTTACATACAACAATACTCCATACGCATCGGAGAAATTAAGTACTAATTAATTCATTTTCATATTACGTATTACAAATAATTATATTAACGTTTTAAATTGAAACAATTTTATTATATTTCTGAAATACTTGGCTCGGACTGGCTCCCCAAATTATATATTTCTAAATACGTGCCTAGTGATGTGACGAGTTAGTATGACTCGGTAACTAGCCTTTGTTATTTTGTAATGGAATTATACAAGTATCGGTATCGGCATTGGTATCGGTGAGTATCGGTATCTGCAAATGGTGGTATCGGCTCAGCTCTAGAAAGCACAGTGGCAAAAGATTTATATTCTTGCCTGTAATATGAAGTGAGACACTATACTAGAACATATTATTAGAGAACAAACCAGAAATATGAAATATGATATGTGAAATAATATTAGAGAACATTCCTGATTATCCATCGGAAACAGAGAAACTTTTGTGAGGTTGCAAACATTGCACTCAGTAATGGTCAACCTAGGACCTCTTATTTTCTTGTAGTTTACGGTTATTACAAGCATAAGAAAACAGTTTTTTCTTTGTGACGTTTCAGGAGAACACACGCTCCTTTCATCAGACATTTATTTTCATTTTGACTAAAGATACAGTTATAACAATGGTTAGTAATTTTTAAACAAAAAGAATCCATTATATAATGGATGTCAATGTTACATTGTTGTAATATAGCAACTTAACTGTGAAAAAAGCAGTCTGTTTTATTTTTATTTGAGATTTTTTAAATTATGAATCCCAAATATCATCAGGTAATTCAAATTCATCATTGTTTTCACAAAGTCTCTTGATGTTTTCTGTTACATTAAATTTTAAAGATGGTGGCTTACTCCATTTGTGAAAAAGAAAACAGTTTCCTTGCTGTTTGTCCCACATAATCCTTTGAACATGAATAAGATGGCACGAACACGATTTGGACAAGAACAGGTTTGTCAACTCATATCATCGAAGAGAAACATTTGATTAAAAAGAGAAGGGTTTTAAAAAGATTAACGGGAAACACAGAGTTGAATGTCTGGGAAGCTTCGTTCATTGCAAAAGAACACTGGAATAAATTAAATAATGAAAATGGTAACGTAGATCCAGTATGGAGTTTTCTTTTTCACAAATGGAGTAAGCCACCATCTTTAAAATTTAATGTAACAGAAAACATCAAGAGACTTTGTGAAAACAATGATGAATTTGAATTACCTGATGATATTTGGGATTCATAATTTAAAAAATCTCAAATAAAAATAAAACAGACTGCTTTTTTCACAGTTAAGTTGCTATATTACAACAATGTAACATTGACATCCATTATATAATGGATTCTTTTTGTTTAAAAATTACTAACCATTGTTATAACTGTATCTTTAGTCAAAATGAAAATAAATGTCTGATGAAAGGAGCGTGTGTTCTCCTGAAACGTCACAAAGAAAAAACTGTTTTCTTATGCTTTTAATAACCGTAAACTACAAGAAAATAATTCTATAATGCAAGCAATGCGTACATACAAGAAAAACTATTAGAACCTCTTATCCTGTATTACAAAATTACAGATATGTTAGAATTACAGCAACAAGTACTCATTCAAACATTCATGTCATGTATCTGTAATAACCAGTCTCAGTGATGTCTCTCATGACAAGAAAGGAAGTGAACAATTATTAAAGCTTTAATACTTGCATTATGGGGTCATTGTTCAATACATAGTTGAAAATACAATATATATGAGTTACAAATGATAATAAATAGATTTACTTTGTCCCAGTTTCAGCTTCATTACTTTGCTCTTCTTTTCTAGGAGTATGTATTTTTGGTTTCATAAAGACAAGATTCCATATTTGGAAGATGGAAGAAAATTCGTGCAGGAAGCATTTCAGGTAAGAATTTTGCAGTTTTCATTGAACTTTAGTGCACTTTTTGTTTGAGTAAACAAAACTAATTATTCTCTTATATGTCTAATCAGTGTTTTTCTTCTTTTGATATAAATGTAAAAATTATAAAATTAAAAATTTTAGTTAAGGATAATACTTTTTTATACAAGGAGGAAGTATACTATCTGTAAAAACCGTGATCATCTATGTGGAACTCTGAATTCCTGTGTCCTGTGATCTGCTGTGGGTACACTGTTCGTGCTTTACTTGATCTAATCTTAAAAGAGGGCATCTGTTTACTGAAAATTCCTCAAACTTTGTGAATTAAGTTAGAATTAGCTGACATTGTATCAAACCAATTAGAATTGTCTGACACTGTATGAAATCAGAATTACACATGATTCTTTTCCAGCAACATGAAGAAATCCACAGTGTACAGAGATGTATACCACAACATGTTGAAAAGCCAAACTGGCTTTTTAAAAAAAGTTTAAAAGTTAAATAAAACCCAGGACAGTAACAGTCATAAACATAATGTTTTCATTGACTTTCCCACTCAGTGGCCTTGGGCAAAGTGAAGAAGTAGTCAAAATGACAATGTGCTCACTGTGTTGATGTAACTTTTTTAAAGGCAAGAATGTGGAATCCACAAAACTTGAAATCGAACAGCCAGAGTTATTTTTATCAAGCTTTGAGTTTGTTTACAAACTCGAGTAAACAATCGTTTATCAATCCAATGAAACAAATGCAGTAGTAAATAATTGTAAATTATCACATTATCAAACTTCTTGCATGCAAAAGTACAATAAATTGATATCTCACATGTCAAGTTGGTATGGTGTCATGTCATAGATTCCCACTGGTTTTGTGCCATAATCATCATCTTGAAAGCATGCCCATAAAAATATCCTTGTTTAATCTGCTGAATACAGGTTTATTCAGTGCTACCTCTTCATATATCCCATCTGGTTGGCAGATTTTCATTTTCCCCTCACGTGATGGGGAGGTGCCTAATCTTGCAGGAAATAAAACTCCACTTCATTTTTCTCTGATAGATGGCTTGATTGATTCATGCAACATCTCTCAAAATTATGCTCAAGAGTGGTTTGATGAACAAGTTTTGTACATCTTTTTGTACATTTATTATTATTACAGTGGAACCTCGAGTTTACGTTTTTCAGGTGACAAACCTCAAAAAAATTAAAATGCAGGAAAATGTAAAACAGGAAAATTTCATAATGTTTTGCTGTGTTGCGATTGCAAGATCAAGATTGCATGTGTAATGCTGGAAAACGTAAAACCGGGGTTCCACTATTATTATTATTATTATTATTATTATTATTATTATTATTATTAGATACACTTTAAGTTTCCAGTAGCTTAATTTATTTCATGAAGGTCATAACATGCTTAAATACTGGATATTAACATTTTGAACACTCCCTCTGCTTCAAACTCTTACCTCTTGTGAGTAATGGTGAGCCATATCAGTGAAACTCCCTTCTAAACTTTTTTGGCATTTTCCTTACATACCTGCATCTTCAATATAACTTCAGAGACCACTACTTCAAACTAGCTACATCTTCAAATGAGGAAATTTAGTGCATTGTAGGCTGTAAAAGTGTGCATACATATTTAGGTGACACTGTGTAATCAATTTTTGAAATTCACTTCACAGTATTGATATTGAATATTTTTTTCTTACAGATTTTGCACAATTTCCTAAATGCGGAAGAAGCCTCATATGCAGCAGACAGAACATTACATATGGACAACATATTTGACCATTTATTGCAGAAAATGATAGAAGGCAAGTTTTAAAATAGTTTTACTACATATATATTTGGGACCAATTGATCGATTATGTACGGATTATTGATCAGTGTCTAGCAGTGCTCTGAGTAACATAGTATTTATAAATAATCTTGACTTGTCACACAGCACAAATTGAAATGCATTTTCAACATTTCACAAACTTCTTGTTTGCATCCTCAGGGATTTAAGGGCATCAAATGATCAAATTCACCCCGTGGGAACCAGTCATTTTAGATCAAAAGGCAGTGTGAAATTTTGAGGAAATTATGATTTTTTGCCAGACATTTTGGAGCCTTATGTCTTTATGTTGAAGAGTTCCCTTGTGGATACTTTGCACTATGGAAACCCATGAGCAATAAAGATTTCAGAATATATTATCGTGAACATTATATTTACTTTCTTACAAGGATGGAACAGATAGTTGGTACGCTGTCATGGCATAATAGACATATTGATGCATTGGTTTATCAGTAAAATCTAATCCTGTAATTTTGAACAAAATTCTGCCATTTTGTTGTTATTTTTATGAATATAAATGTTTAATTTGTGTGCCCTGATTTTGTAAGGTAAAAACTCTTAAATACACAGTTCTTTTCAATGGTACAATTCATTGCAGTCACCTGGTTGAAATTAAAATGCAGGAACACAGACATTAACTTTTATTATTATGGTGTTGGCGACCAGTACAGCAGCAACACATCTGGGGAAGAACTGATAGAGGTACTGTGGTGGTACTCAGTGGTGAGACGGATTTGCAGCCATTCCTTTGAAGCACACCAATGACTTCATGACATGTTGTTGATGAAGGGAAATGTCGCCGCACCGATCCTCCAAAAGACCCCATAAGGGCTTAATAATGTTCAGGTCCGGCTACTCGGCATGCCATGGAACGACTGTGACCTGTTTAGCAGTGTTTCTCGGTGTGTTATCATCCTGGAACTCTACACCACCGTCCGGGAACAATATGTGCATCATAGGGTGCAGATGGTCCTCTAGAATGGCCCTATAGTCCTTGGCAGTGACATGTCCCTCTAGAACGATCATCTGTGCTGATATCGCACACCCCACCATCATGGATCCACCCTCATGTTTCACTTTGGACACTAAACAGTCTGGTTGGTATCCTTTGGATGGATTTCTCCACACGTAAACTCTTCCAGATGTCTGAAAAACAGTGAAGGTGCAGTCATCCAAGAACGTGACATGTGGTTTGTCCATTCTTCTGCCATGAACCTTGATACCCTACAAATATTCATAGTCTGTGTTACTGATGCACTGGCGAGAGGAGCACCAACACTTTGCGCTCCTGTCCCCCTTTCTAATGCGTGAAACCGAATATTCAACTTTGTAAAAACCCCGATTTGTCACAACTTCTACCGGATCCACTTCTATATTCATAAGTTCATAAATTCTATGTGTATTATAAATTTAATTTTGTATATAGTTAATATTTAGGGTTGGATACACTTTTAATACTTCTTGATTCTTCCACTCACTCACGCTAGTGTCGCCAAGCATTTATAAAGGCGAGATCTTGGTCTACCAGCTCAGTTGGCCTCCGCCTTCGGACGAGAGAATGCATTCTGCTTCCGAGCGAGAGAAACCTACTCTGCCTAATTAGTTGAGAGACATCTATGATTGCTATGCTATGACAGCTACGATTGCTGTCAAATCCCAGTCTCTTGGATGCTGGGAGCATACAGCGATACACCGTTGTATTGATGCTGGGAAATTGGCTTCTTTAGTATCAACCTCTTGTTGTGCCCCATTGCTCCGACGCTGGGAGTAAACTGCATTTCAATGGATACCAATAAACTTTCCTTTTTCTTTAATGTTAGACGACCATCATCAGGAGATTCCCTGATGATGAGAGCAATGTATGCATTACAAACGTTGGAAGCCAACATAGACTTAACCTGGCTGGTAACCCGAGAACACATGTTCCAGGGTGACTACTCACTGGGAATTCCAGGAATTATACGTGAATTTTTTGTTCCTGGAATTACTTGTGAATATTTCTCTGTAGACGTGAAAAAGTGCAACTTTTATTAATCCTAATCCTATTCAATGGCCGCGTTGGCTCAGTCGGTAACGTGCCTGACTACCATGCTCAAGCTCCTGGGTTCGATCTCCAGCCGGTTCAAATCCGGGAACTTTTCTAACGTTTGAAGCGGCCCCGGTGCCCACCCAGCATCGAATGCCATGGGTACCTGGGCGAAACCCAGGGTGGTAAAGGCGGTCAGGGGTGTGATGCTGATCACATCACCCCCACTCATGACCGGATCAAGAAAGTGTGGGGCATTACCCCCACACCCCCTATACGCCTTCATGGCATGGTGTTAAGCACAGGGGAGCACTTAACCTTTTTTTTTTAAATTCAATTTATACATATTTATAAATGCTCTGAGGCAGGTATTTATTTCACGGTTAGATTCTATTTTTATCCAGGAAGAGGAAGAAAATATATGGAAAATAACATAATTCTCTCAATTATTCAACAATTATTTTGTTGGGGTCCTTTGCAGAAGAATCTATCTGACAAACTGACGTTTATTGAAAGATAAGATATCTTTAATTTGATTTGGTAAAATTGAGTTCGAAATTCTTATATAATTAAAATTTTTTCGTAGATTAGTATATCCCATAACATTTGTAACTTGCGTTTGTAGATGTATTTTGAGTCTGAATATGTGAAATGGCAAATGTAAACTCCGCACCTTAAATTAAATACATATACTGTTTAATGAAAAAGTGTTTTCCGCCTTGTGAAATTGCAGTTAGCGATGAGAACATATGTGCAGATCAGTTCTAAGACAGTTATTTGAAAACTCTGAGTGCTTTCCCAACGCTTTGTTCTGTTCGAGGGGCAAGAACGTGCAAGGACGCTTTGAGGAAAGCCTCGCCCAGGACCTCCGCCAGGAAGTGCGTGCTCCAGCACCTCTTCCTCCTGCTATTGCTCCATGGAGATGTTGAACTTCAACCTGGACCAGGGACGTCTACAGGAATAACAACATTAAGTGATAGTGCATTTTACCTTTACTATCAAAACGTGCAGTGCCTAAAAATAAAAGTTTTTGGACTGTGAACTAATGATGGCTGAGTTCTCCGAATACGACTGTGTGTGCTTTAGTGAGTCTTGGTTCAATTCTGATATCTCGTGTGCTGAAATTGCGCTATATGAGCAGTTCAATGTTTATCGCAAAGATCGTGAAATGTTTTGGGGGTGGTGGTGTTATGGTGTGTGTGAACAAGAAGTGGCCCAGCAAGATATGACTGGATTTACAACGAGACTGCGAATTACTCTGGGTAGAAGTAAGTACAAACCACCGTAGAAAAATATTTATAGGTTGTTTCTAAGTGGCCGCGGTGGCTCAGTCGGTAACGCGTCTGACTACCATGCTAAAGGTCCCGGGTTCGATCCCCGGCCGGTTCAAATCCGGGAACTTTTCTAACGTTGGAAGCGGCTCCGGTGCCCACCCAGCATCGAATAACATGGGTACCTGGGGGAAACCCTGCGGGGTAAAGGCAGTCAGGGGTGTGGTGCTGATCACATCACCCCCACTCACGACCGGATCAAGAAAGTGTGGGGCGTTACCCTCGCACTCCCTATACGCCTTCATGGCGTGGTGCTAAGCACAGGGGAACACTTTACCTTTTTTTTCTATCGGCCTCATAGGCAGAGTCCCAAAGAACTCTTTAGAGTGTTGTTATGAATCTACTCTGTCAGCTCTATCCAGCCACGAAGTTATTTTGTGTGGGGATTTTAATATGCATATAAAGTGGAATAATCCTGTAAATGGCATACCAACCACTGGAGACGAAGACTGGTTCATAGACAATTTTATTCATGGACTAGGTCTTCTTCAACACAATATGCACAACACCAGGGAGGACAAAAACCTTGATTACATTCTCTCCTCTTTTGAAAACTTTGAGGTCACGCCCTCGTTGAATCTCGTTCAGTCAGACCACGAGTCGCTTTGTGCTATTTTTGAAATTACAGTGAAAGTGCAAAGCTCCCCTTCTGCACACCCCAGGCATAAGACTCAGTTGTGGAAGAAAACGCCATGGGACACCATTTGTTGAGCCATTGACCTTTACAATTGGAACCTGCTTTCCGAAGGGACCGTGACCGAGGCTGTTGAACTGTTTACGGATGTGATTCATGCCCTAATTCAGGACTATGTGCCACATAAAACAATGAAAAGTAAAAAGTTCCCCCCTTGATTTGATAAAGAGTTGCAGCATCTGTTACACAATAAATAGAGAGCATGGCAACTGTGGAAAAGTTTCCCCAATCACCTCACACACAACACTTTCAAAGCACTTCGAAAGCATAGTAAAGACCTTATGAAACAGAAATACACCTAATATGTCAACAGTCACAAACAAACTCCTTACTAATTCAAAGAGATTCTTGACATTAATAAATTCACAGAGACAAGCCAAACGCATCCCTTTAGAAGAAACACCCAATGACATTTCAACTGTTGGTAATGATAGAGCTGAACTATTCAATCTAACATTTCAAATAATTTTGTTTCAAATGATGTTTTAGATCACCCACCTATCAAATTTTATCTGCTCTCACTCTCTTTCTACCGTCTTTACAGAACCAGGTGAAGTCTTGCACTTCTTTACCTCCCTTTCTTCTCACCGAGCATCTGGATCAGACAATATTCCTACTATTTTCCTTCAAAAAACAGCTCACTCACTAGCTACTCCTCTCGCAGTGTTATACAATAGCTGCTTCTCTGAAGGCTGCTTTCCCACTCAATGGAAGAAAGCAAATATCATTCCTATTTTTAAATCTGGAAATGCTAACGATACTACATGTTATAGGCCCATTTCTCTCCTTTCCACACTTGCTATTGTCTGTGAAAAAGATCTGGAGAAAAAGACATGAAATTCACATCCCCTTACATTAACCCAGCACAACACAGCTTTCTTCCAAATTCTTCATGCCTTACCAATCTGTCTAGAAATACGTTAAAATTAGTGAAAGACTGTATGAAATAGACAACAACGCGTTATTCTTCCTGGAACTCATTCTAACTGACTTCCTTCTGGTGTGCCGCAAGGAAGCGTTCTTAGCCCTTTGTTATTTGTATTATATCTGTATGATCTCACAGACCTCTTTAATTCCCCCATCTCAAGCACAATTCTAATGTTTGCCGATGATTGCAAGATTATGAGAGAAATAAAACAGCCAGACATGCAAATTCTCCAAAATGACATTAACAGATTTTCTGAACGGTGTAAGCGATGGAAACTGTCCACAAACCCTTCTAAATGCTCTTACATAACAATTTCATTGAAACAAAACTTTCTTGAAGGTAATTATACACTCACTGACCTCCCTGTAGCAAAAGAAGCACAACACCGAGATCTAGGTATCCTCATAGATTCTAAACTAACTTTCGATAATCACATATCAACCATCACAAAAAAGGCAATGCGTATGCTAGGCCTACTTTACAGATTCACCGCAATCAATAACCCGAAAGCACTTTCCATTTACTTCAAGACATTTGTGTTCCCCATTCTAGTGTTCACCAATCTGAAACATGACTGGCTGCCCATTCTCATACCTCCAAGACCACGAGTCGCTTTGTGCTATTTTCGAAATTCTAGTGAAAGCGCGAAGCTCCCCTTCTGCACACTCCAGACATAAGACTCCGTTGTGGAAGAAAATGCCATCCTTGTAAATCTGCACATTAATACTCCAGAAACTCGTAGATCCATTACAGATATGAAATTGCTATATAAGATAATAAATGGAAACTTAAAATGCAGCATCCCACTTCACATAAAACACGGAGCAAGGAAACTTTCCACACTACAACTCCCAGGCTCTCACTCATACAACGATCACTATTCCATAGAATACCGAATCAGTTCAATATCATCTCAAACCAAATAGATATATTCACTTCATATTCATTTTTTATCAGCAACATAGACAAAATTGTACATAAGTAATGCCTTTGTGAAACTGATCTCTTTACCTTGGTACTGTTTTGGCTTGTTTATTTTATGTTATCCTTTCTTTTGTGTTTTTAAGCTTAGTCTATTTTTTTATTGTTGTTTCTTTCTGGTTTAAAATGGCTTCTTCTGTACTGGAAATTTCAATAAATAAATAAATAAATTTTTGATTGATTGATTGATTTTGTTTAGTTACTTCGCTTTTGTGTCACTTTCTGCTAATAGCAAAGATGAGGATGAGTGATGATACAATTGAAATTGATGATGGGACACTGATAAATGCTCAGGCCATGATTTGAACCCGGGACTCCTAATCAGAAATTTGGTACATTGTAATCACAAAAACCCTTTATATTGTTAATATACAGTATTGGGGGGGGGGGGGGGCAGAGCCTTGAATTTTTTGAAAGTTCGCCTTGAAAACCGGGAATTATACTTGAATTTTATCGTTGTCCTAGAGTAGCACCCTGTGTTCGAATTACGTCGCCAGGAAAACAACAATTACCATTATTAATCAAGTTATTTCTCTCTTTATAACTTAACTTTGACCTAAATGCCAATAATAAAATGTACTTATTAAAAGGAGATTAATTGTGATATTATAGGAGGTTATGTGTTATGCGTATTTCATTTTTTTAAGAAAACACGAAATATGAAATAACACATTGTAATGTTAATTTTTCATGTTTTTGAAAGGTGTGAGGTGCATTTTCCTACCCTACCTTGTCACAAAATAATCTGAAATGAACTGCAAAATGTGAAATAGACTCTTAAACACGAAATTTAGAGTGTATTTACTGACATGACACTTTCTTAAGTCAGACTTATTCCTGAAAGTTATGGAATTCATAGAAAATTGATTTATTCTGCTGTAAATATTTGAGAGCAAGAATGGATCCCTTTATACAGGAATAAACTTAACATTCTGGTAACGACATAAATGTGCTATTAGAAGGGATATGTTTATTTTGTATTGTAAGAGCAGTTTTTATATCAAATTTGGGATTATATTTAAATTTTTAAAACTAAAATGTAATTTTATATATGGCTGTTTCACCGTTGTAACAGCGAAATTTTATTTTATTTACCGCTTTTGAAACCGAAATTGACTCTGTTTTTTTACTGAAATTTTGCTTTTTTATTTACCAAAAATATGTGGCTCTAGTTATGCGTTTTGGTGCCAACCCATACATACATGAATGTCGTTTCCCGTAATGCACGTATTCATTTAACTGATACGATATAAGTGAAAGTCTGAAGTTCGAGAACCAAAATGTTAAAAAATTGTACTTTTTTCGGAATTGTAAAAGTGTTTTTTAGAATTCATGCAGGTAACTGCGAGGAACAGTAATGTTTTTAGTGTATCATCCTACTGTAACTAGTAAAAGCTTTGTTTTTATTTTAATTTTGATTTGAAAAATCGTACCATGAATGGGAAAGGCTAGCATTACGGGTAAAACTTGCAATGAGAGTTTTCTGTGATTAACAGTCACGTCTGCCTGACTACTTGCATACTACCCTAACTAAGCATTTCCTTCCTCCCACGACTGATGTAACGTGCAGTCCAGCTACTACTGTGCCAATGTGGCTGGCAGGCATACGTACACCTACGTCGAGTCCTCCAGTAACGTGTTCTATAATCACCGGTGTTTCAGTTTCAATGTCCACCACCTGTACATTAATTAAATGCAGTATTTGCAGTTTTATATAAGATCAGTATAATATTGGTTATCAGTATCGGTGATTTTTATATTGGTGTCGGCGAAACCTTCCTATGGCTCTGTTCCTACTTTTTATGTGCGCATTCCTTCTTTTACACATCATCTTTGAGATTTTGTGTGTGATAGTAGCTATGACCATAGGTGTAACTCATTGGGATTGCAAAGGGGGGGGGGACTCTCTGACCTGCCACCTGACCCCCTGTGGGGTGTCTGGGTTCCTTGTGCATTCAGATGTGAGGAGCCTGAGCAGTGATTACAAGTCACTGTATGCACACATACGCACACTCGTGCAGAGATTTATTTATTTATTGATTGGCATATGTACATAGATATATGCAGTGCATTCTGATCAGGGTTGGCCATTTTGCCTGGGTTTAAAAAACAAAAAACAGATAGATACATATGTATATTGTTGTGTGTGTGTGTGTGTGTGCATGTGTGATATGTCTAATAAATTAAACTTACTTTTTTCAGACGTACATAACGAGATAAAATCATTCAGAAGGGATTTTTACAACTGGAAAATAGGTTTCATTAATGATGTGGCAAAGTTAATGGAAACAGATGGACTCGTAAATGCAGGAGGCTCAATGAAGACATTCTGGTTAAATTTGTATGATGAAAAGTTTAATCCTTTTGAAGATCCTTCGATTGTTCTTACAGGTAGGGAAGCACTTCACTCGACCAGTTGATGTGAAGTTTTGCTCTTTGGAGCGTTAGAAATTTGTGGTAAAAATTTCCAAAATGGTAGAGAAAGAAATATCTTGTGTATAGTGATAAATAAAACTCAAAGTTCCTTTTTTTATGTGCTAGTTTACAATTCTTGTTATTATTTCCATTTTAATACAGTACAATTGTGTAATTATTGTGCATAATTAGCACTAGCCTTTTATTTTTTTCAAGTTCAAGTATACAAGCATTACGAACAAAGTAAATCATTTTTAACACACTAAACATTTCAAGAGATGAGTGGTGCAATGATAGTCGAGAAGAATATTTTTTTTCTATTCAAAGCTGGTGTCAAGGGACACATAATTCAATACTGAACTCAGGATATAATGTTAACTTCCTTAATTTAGGCTTTGTAAGAAGGATAGTTAGAAAATAATTTCACAATAATAATAATAATAATAATAATTATTATTATTATTATATGTCTTTGGGAAAACTTTTCTAATCGATGCACCAAATGAGTGAATATCCAGCACAGCTGTTATTTTGTTATTTATTTTTTACAAGTACCAAAATGCATAGTTATTCAATTTTGTTATTAACTTTTACACGCCTCGTTTTAAAAAAAGCTTTAAAAGTTAGAAGGAAATTTTACCCATAGTGTTTGTTGTTCCCTCAAAAAAAGTCTAATTTTTGGAATTTTGAAAACTGTAAAACCATTTCATCTTTGATTCAAATGTTGGAAGATGAAAAAATATTCTGGTTCCTGTATTTTACTCTAATTTTTTTCGATTAAATGCATTTTTTTTACTTTGTTATTCTGTTCTAATAATAACTAACTGAACTTTATTTATCTTATTAACAATAAAAGTAACAAAGTTTATGTTTGTTTTTTTTGTCACTTGAAATGAACGATGTCAATTTCCAAGGGGAAAAAGGGTCGATGGACCTGTTCGATTCCCCCCCCCTCCCCTTCCAATGCCCATAATACTAGCTGTACTAGTATTGGAAAGAATAAGTTGGATTTCAGTCAGCAATTTTGCAATTTTGCTATCCTGGAAGTTATGAAAAATTAACATCTTTAATTTTAGTTGTACCATTTGAAAAAAAGGATTTTGTGATCAACTTGACAGCTATTTTAATATCCTATCCTATAGGATTTTACTTTGTTAATCCTAATAATTGTATTAGATACGAAAGAATCCAAAATTTAAGTGTATAACATTAAAGGTGTGGCTGATTAAACAGTAGTCTGTTGCTATCGACCGATGTCTGAAATCACAAAATACAGATTTTCATACAATATTGGTGCAAAATAAAAGGGAACTTCTAATTTTGTATAATATCCAGGATAATTTGACTGCAAAAGTGTCGTGTGGCATTTTTGCTGATGCCACGAAAGACTAAAATGCCGGGAAAGTATCTGCCAGTATTGGTAAATAAAATCCAGCCAATACTTTCCGTTGTATCAGCTGCCGATATCAATACATTGGCATCAGTATTGCCGCAACCTTAATATAAGTATGTAATTTACAAAGTAAATGTCTAAATACACAGTTTGGTTTTCATAACAAAATCCACTGGAGTCACCTGGTACTTAAAGAAGTGAATGAAACATTCTGGTTGTTCATGGAACATTTATAATGTTTCTTTTCACATTTGTTATCAGTTTCAGTAAATGTACTGGTACCAGCCAACATTTCATATCTGCCCATCTCCAATTTAGTTTTACTTTCTTGATCACTGGTTGTATTCTTCCAGGAGCTGCAAAGGAAAAAATGGACACTTTGGAAGCCAATGCTAATGTCTATTTGGTTGTGAGAGTGATGCTAGGAAATAGCCCAAAACACAGCCTGAACAACATGGTAAGTTGTGTGCATATTTATGAACTTCAGATATATTCTTATGTGCTATGATATTTTATGTTTCTGTTAAAGTTTGTGTATAAATATAAAATATGTATGTGCCAGTATGATTTTATTCAATACCAGCAAGTGTTGATGTAACTAGCTGTTGTACCTGTGTCGGTGGAGAATCTGTCTGCCATGCAGGGAATCCAGTTCCGAGAATGTTCCTGCGTAAAGTGGCTCTGGGGTTCACGCAGTCTGCAATAAATGGGTACCTGAGGGTAACCTTAGAGGGTAAATGTAAAGGTAGTCCGTAGCATGGTAATGATCACATCACCTCCACAACAGACCATGTAATTGAAATACAGCTATATTCCCTGTATACCTTTATGGCAATATTGAGTGCATAAAATGTTTACTCTTACTCTCTCTGGTGATGCATAGCACATGTTTGTATCCTTTACCATGTGCCCACAATAAAGATTTGTCATCTTCTTTTTGAATAACCTGGTATATAATACCGATGAAGCAAGCCCTATTTTTCTTTCATCACATAAAACTGAATGTGATTCCAATATTTGCTGTCCTTAACATTTATTACCTGTAAAGATTTTCCTTTATGCTCCACTTTATATGCCAAAGGTTTATATCATTAGAGGCATGCATATTTCATTTTTCATGAAAACAAAAAATGTTGTAAGGTGCATTTTCCTACAATATTTTGTCACAAAATAATGCGAAATGAACTGGAAAATATTTAATCAACTCTTAAACACAAAATTTGAGTTTATTTACTGATGCAACATTTTCTGAAGTCTGAATATCCTGAGTTATACTTGATTGATTGATTGACTGAGTTGGTGTTTTAAGTCCACTTTATGCAAAGTAAGGCTAATCGGGACTAGACCAATAGGTTAAAGTGGGATACGAACCACTATGTGCCTCCACCGGGTATTGAACCCAGGACCCGTTGATTATAAGGCGGCAACGCTACCACTACACCACCAGGGAGGCACCTTATGAATTATGCAAATGACGGAAAATTGATTAATTCTGTATATATTTGGGAAGTAAAAATTGATTTCTTTACACAGGAATAAACTTATTACTCTGAAAACTACATAAATGTACTATTAGAAGGGAAATATTTACTTTGTGCAATAAGTGTAGTTTTGAAATAAGTTTAAGAATATATTCACCATTTTAACACTGTCATTTTATCTACCACTTTTGATCCATTATCCAGTTTTCGTACTGAAATCTTGGATCTTTTATTCACCATAATTATTCATTATTTATAAATTGTCCTTTCAGAACTTCCTGCTAGAGCTGTTCTATGCAGGGTGCAAAGCAAAATTATCTGAAGTAGGAACCAAGATTAGCATCCTCATCCAGGACACTATGAACTGCATTCCTTGTCCTCCAGCAGGCTACTTCAAAATAATTCAGGAAAAAGTAGCACAGCATGGAAATAATAATGTGAACACCTCAAGAAGCATAGATGATGCCTTGTGTGCTGTTGAGGATTTGTCACACAAATTTCATGCCAAAGAGACAAGCTCAGTGTGTTACGAACTTAAGATGGAAGAAAAGGTTGTGTTTGATGCAGAAATACCGCAGAGTTTTGAAACCATTTCCGATTGGTTGAATTTAATGGAAGAATTCCGTCAGATGTTGTTACAAAGAATCGCTTCAGTGTCGTTACACATAAGTAGAAATATTGATGCTTTTAGTTGTAGTAATGCGGATGTGCAATTCTTGCACCAAGCGATCGTACAGCATCATTTGGTAGAGGAAATGTCAGCACTGAGAAAGATGATGGATGTTAGTGACAAGAGGCTAGAGAACGCCATCTGTTTCATGGAGCTTCTTATGTTCAGGATTAATTGGCTGAATGATGAGTTGCGGGAGTGGCAGAAAGGTGAGTTCAATTGTGCCTAGTTTCAGTCTATATTTGTCCTGTTACAATCTTTCTGACACCCTGATGGTTAGAGCTTTTGTGTCTCCAATCTGTCTTTACATGCCATGACTACAAAAGTATTTTTAATGGGAATATGTCTGTGAAACTCATAAACATGTGGCCAAGGCTTCGTATTGTTTAGAAGTCTGTGCTGACTGCTCATATTGACACCTTCCCCAAACATCCCCTGTTTAAGGACTACCAACATATGACCACATAGCAAAACAAAAATACACTACCCTGGAGACAGGGACAGAAATGGTATTTTCTCTCTCTCTCTCTCTCTCTCTCTCTCTCTGATTATTTTAAATATCCTTTTAATCTTCCCAATTATTTATCTTCTATGTTAAGAAATGACAGTATTTTAACCAATGCTCTTATTTTTTTTTTAAAAGTACAGGAGTTTTTTTTAGTGTCTTACGTCTGTAATGTACTGTGTATTCCTTGTGCAGGTCTCTTTACAATTTATCACTTTTAACCATTCTCAAGAGGCTCTTTTCACACATTTTTAACCCTAAAATAATTATTTTAGATGAAGGGATTTTTCCCCTTCTATTCTGAAGAGTGCAAAATGGTCAAGTGTGCTGCCACCCAAATTTTTTTATTCATTCATTCATAGACACTGATGCTTGAATATTGCAAGAATTAAAAGTTGGGTTCAGAGAATTACATAAGAAGTAATCTCAACATTAAATTACCCCTCATTTAAGTATGAAATTCACTTTTGCAACACAGTTGATTGATTGATTTAGTTTATTTTACTTCGCGTTTGGTGCCTCTTGGCTAATTTGCGAAGATGGTGATGAGTGATGAAATGATGAAAGTGATGAATGGACATTCACAAACAACCAAGCCCGACCGGGATTCGAACCCGGGACCCTTGGCGTCGCAGCGCGATGTGCTAACCACTCGGCCACAGGGTCGGGCTTTTGCAACACAGTGTTGATGCGAAATTAAATAAAATGATGCATTTTATTTAGAGGATAATTTAGTCCACAAAAGTGTTTTCATGTTTTCTGTAATTCTTGTGGATCCCAGACCTCAGTTTGGTATCATGATTGGCCAACCTGTGTGACGGAGTGGTTATCACATCATGCTATGACACTAGGGGTCCTGGGTTCAAAAACTAGCCTGAGAATGGGGCTCTTTGTGAGTGCCTCTTCATCAATTTCATCATATCACTCATTCTCATTGTCGCGATTAGTCAAAACTCAGAAAAAGTGATGCTAAATGACAAAGATCAAATCAAAACAAATTAAATCATGATTGAAATCAAACCGTTACTTCCTGGTACATTGGTATTGTCTCAGCCATAATCTGTAGCTTTCCTGGCAAATAATAGTGAAGAGATTTTCTGAGTTGAAGAACGACCAAGTGATTTTTTTAGATTTAATGTAATTCTCACCATTAACAATTTACTACTAATTACATGCGTCAGTGTTTTTCTGTAAGTGTATGTTAGCATGATGTTTTTTCTTTTTTTGTTTTCAGACTGTGTTGGAGGAACTATTTTCACTCGGGATTATAGCAAAAATAGGATCATTCCCCCAGAACTTACCGCAATGTATCTTTACCAAATGCAACTAGAAATTCGAATGAGAATGACAGCTGCAGTGATGGATTTGAGAGCTATTTTCAAAGTCTACCTCTCAAAATATGGAACTGCTCATCCTTTCACAGATGTGAGTATATATCACTTGCATATTTTTATGTGTGTGTTGAGTTGTACCTGAAGATACACATTATTTATTTTCCGACAATGTGTTTCAACTCTGCAGTATTTTCTGGCAACAATAGACTTCCAGTAACAAGCATGCGTACTTGGACAGTAGTCGGCCTACCTCCGCAGTGGTTAGAACACTGCACTACAATGCCAGAGGCCACAGGTTCGAATTCCGGCCTGGGTGCTTGTGAGTGTCCCTTCATTAATTTCATCATATCATCACTCATTCTCATCTTTGTGATTATCCAAAGTGGCAGAAAAGTTAAGTAAAATTAACTAAATCAATCAATTGGCCAGTTGTCCACACATGCATGTATGATGATCCAGAGGAGAAGAACATTTATTGCAAAGACTAACACGGTGGCTACTTACCGCGAATTCCTTGAATTCCAGGATGGAAAGTATGCATGAATTATTGGCTCCGGCAATTATACGTGAATTCTACATGATTTTTTTCTCTGTTGACGTGAAAAATTGCAACTTTATTATTCCAAAGGAATTTATACATTTACGAATGCCGTGAGGCAAGTATTTCACAGTTTAACTTTTATTTTTATCGAGAGAGGAAAAGAGAGTAAAAAGCTGCGTGGAAAATAAAACAGAATTCTCACAATCTCACAATTCTTACATTACTTAGAAACAAGAAGAAATTTAGTTTTTCATAGTTCAGACTATTGTTTACTGCTGTTGACAATCTGTTTTTCTTAAATGTGTGTATTGCGTGCATTGTAGAATTATTTCTCTGTAGTTTACGGTTCTTACAAGCACATAACCACAATTTTCAGTGCAACATTATTCAAACAAGAATAAATGTCTCATGAAGGGAGAGTGTGTTCCCCGAAACATTACATTAAAAATTGTGTGTATGTGCTGGTAAGAACCATAAACTGCAAGAGAAGTATCTTGTCTAACTGGTGTAACAATTTGACATGTTTTAGTCTGTATCCTAAAGTAAATGTGTAAGACTATGATAAGATTTAGTGAAATTTATGATTTTTACTCGTTTGCCTATCAGAATCCAGATATTCTTGGAATTTTTGCAATAATGTTTCTCCAAGGAAAGCAAATAATCAGTTATTCATTAAAACATGTAGTCTTTAAATAATTAAAAAAAGAAACTATTGAACAATGAAATGTGGCAAAGCATGTGACTCTTGTACTTGTTCATGTAGTAAGTGAAAATCAATTTTGGAATTGTAATATATTTATTAAAATTGTAGGTTTCCTCTGAAATATTTGAGGTTTGGTTGGATTCTGAGCACCAGCCCACAAGTATGATCAAGCAGTGGGAACGCGAGTATGCTCAACACAGATATTTCCAGAATCTTTCATTCATCCGAATAGGACCTGTGTACGCGGAGACATTGCTTGATCATTGTTACAAAGGTAAGGATGAAGATTTTGGTAAGATGTCTGAATGTTCCCTAATAAGAAGCAATGAAACATTTTGGTCTAGACCTTCCATATCTGTTCTTATTTGTATATGTGCTAGGGATAGGGCAATAAAGCATCAGACATGAGAGTCCTACACTGATTTTTTTTGATAACCTGTAAATTTTCACAAATGTCACCTCCGACACTAACATATACACTGTAACTGTTGATTCACATTCTGATAATTTTGTAATAGATCTATTACAACCTAGAAACTCTTGGACTGTGGATTACATGTCAAGATGCTCTTAAAGTTTCAGCACAAGGTTTATGTCAATAATTAACAAACTTATTAGTTATTGATGGAATTTGCAAATAATTTTGTTATATTTCGAGCTTTCTTGTTGTTCATACTTGCTGAAGTTGCATACTTTTGTATTTCATTATTAACATGTTAGCTACCGTGCGAGTTGTATTGAACTCACGCTAATTTTACGACCGGGACCTCATGAAGCGTATTTAGCTCACATGTCTACCATGCTATAACATATGTGCTATTTGAAGACTGGCCCCCTGGACAAAATTTTACAGATGGTTCGTGAAAATCTTATTTAGTGATGCTGTTATTGCTACAATTAATACAAACAATATAAGAAACATGGATGAATAGATGTACATTAACTTCTTCTATATTAATTTTTGCCTGTAAATTCCACTTAAATCTGACTAGTAAAAAAAAAAATACATTTTCACTCATGAACACTTTACAAGTTTTCAAATTGTGCATTTGGCCTTGAATATCGATACAATAGAATATGCAGAGTCATGTTACAATTAAGAAAAGACTCAATGCTCAGAAAAAAAAATAACAATACTCAGAAAGAAAAATAACAATACTCCGAAAAGAACCATTAATGCTTGAAAAAGAAAAAAAAAACAATATGCTGCCAAATAGAACTCACGTGGGGTGCAGCGTAATAATTGATTCCAGCACTGCATGAGTTGCGCATGACTCGCCTACATAAAATAATTGAAAATAACATTTTTTCATCTAATCATCAACAGGGTGTCTACCAGTCAAGAATGCCAAGAAATCAACAGGTAGGTCAAGAAAGTCAAGAAATTATGCTTGTGGTCAAACAAGAATTTTTGCTATTTTGTACAGCATAGTGAATTTACATTGTTATATATATATATATATGTACTGGGTTTTGATAAAATTGAATATTTGGAAATCTAAAATTGCATTGAATTGTGGTTAAGATTTGTTCATTTGTTTCTTAAGAATTAAATTCTCGTATGCATGAAATTGTGTAAAAATATTAAAGTATGAAGTCTAAAGGATTAATTTTTAAATGCGTTACTAATAATTAAAGCAAGTCAAAATCGCTTGTTACAACAGTTTTCATCTTAACTGGCCTTGCAGTAGGGGTTTTGCATTAAAAATATATATTTTCTTAATGTCCAACTATACTAAATAGGGAGCGATAAATGTTAAGAAATAGGTAAAAAAGGTCAACAAAAAGGAAAGAAAGGTCAAGAATTTTGTATTTCTTAAATTGGTCAAGATACATATTGCTTTCAATGTTTTTACTATATTCTAATAAAACAATGTGGCCCAGGGAAAATATTTTTTCTTCTGTTGTGGCAGTCAACGTCTTAATGTTAGAACATTTAAATTTAAATTCATGTTGTATCTAAGGATATCTGTTTGGAGGGTATGCGGAGGTAGGTAATTTACTGGGAAGCTTACTTTTAATTTTTCCATGCAAATTTTCTTCGCAATCGATTTCGCCACCCGTCTGGTGGCTTCGTCAGGTATGTATTTAATATTTAATACACGCGAGGAAAATTTGTGCGGAAAAATGAAAAGTAAGCTTATCAGAGTGAATGACTAAATTCATGTATGAAACTGGAAATACTGTGCATGAAGTTTACATACATAAGCAGCATTAAAATACAAATTTCAAGTGTAATATAATTAAGCCTTGTTTCCATATTGAAACCAATAAGTTGCTGACCAAGGCAGTTTATTAAGGTAAAAACACATAACACATAACGTTTCGACCCTGTATCAGGGTCTTCCTCAGACGAAGAACTAAACTAAAATGATGAAATAAACTACACACAGAAAGATTTCATACACATAGCAGGGTCACAAGCCACACAACAACAAATCAAGTTGACAGTCCTTATCTAGGAAGATTTCTACAAAGGAATTAACCATATCACCTCCTGACAGTTGTTGACTAATGGGTCTACTACACTGACAGGTGATTGGCAGGTCAAGATCAGCAAGAGTCTAAGAACCACCTGCTCACCACTCCCCCACCCCTCCTGCCTTTCTGGTTATGGGTGAATACCTCCTCCTCTGGTCTTCTTCTTTTCTCTTCTTTCTTCCTTCTTCATACTTCTTTTTTCTTCATTCCTTTTCTTCATCCTTTCAACTTTCTCTAACACACTCTTCCATTCCTTGTTTATCTTGAGCCCTCCATTCCAATTCAAGATGTCTTCTCCTTTCTTTTCTATTTCTTTGGCCTCCTTCCATTTTCTCACTAGTTCTCTCTTCTCTTTTTCTATTCGCCTAGCCGAATCCCATTCAACTTCATGTCCTGTTTCTCTAGTGTGTTTGAATATGGCATTCCTGTCTCTCTTCAATCTCACATCATCCATGTGTTGCTTTAACCTGTCTTTAAGTCTCTTCTTCGTTTCCCCTATATATACACTTTCACATCCTCTGCACTTCACCTCGTAGATAACCCCTTCCTCTTCCTCCTCTCTCTTTTCTTCATTCTTCTTGCTGGCTATACTTAAAATAGTGCGTCCTCCCTTCCTGTAAGTTCTTATACCCACTTTCCTCAGCACTTTGCATATCTTCTCTGTGGCATCGCCCATACTTCTTATACCAAACCATCTCTCTTTTTCTTTTTCTTCCTTCTCTTCCAGTCCTCTCTCTTTTATCTCTTTCCTTCTTCTGTTGATGTTGTGTCTGTCTTTCTTTTCATAGCCATTCTCTTCTAGTTGTTCCCACAGGCTATTAATCTTGGTTTCTTCTTCCCCTTTCTCTGTGCATATCTTCTTTATTCGGTCTTCCATATTCCTTATAAAATTACGTTTAGTTCCATCACCCACATCACTTCTTTTGTGGCAGAACACTCCTGCCGAACACTTCTTTTGATACCATGTAGCCACTATCCCCATTCCTCTCTTCTTTTTCATCTCAATATCCAAGAAATTTAATGTTCCTTCCTGTTCCGTTTCGAGCTCAAGGAATATCCCTGCTTTCTCATCTTCTACATCTTTAACAAGCTTACTCAGCTGCCTTTTTGTTCCTTTCCATATCCCAAAACAATCATCCACATATCTACAAAATAGACTTAACTTATCTCCTCCTTTCACTATCACTTCTTTCTCCCATTCATTCATAACTAATTCCGCCAGCACAGGGCTCAAGCAAGAGCCTATATTTAGAACTTCACTAATCTTGATGATTTTACTCCCCACTCTGCTGTAGCTATTGTCCCAAATGGTTTCCAGCGCTTGTACCACTCTCTCACTATCCCATTCTCCTATAATGCTTTTCCCAACTTTTTTCCTCACTATATCCACTACGTGTCCCCTTTTGATGCTCGGGAACATGCTTCTCACGTCTAGGCTAAACATTGTGATTTTATCCCCAGACTCCTTCAGACCTTTTATAAGGTCCACCACCTG
Source organism: Lepisma saccharinum (assembly GCF_977018435.1). Taxonomy (NCBI): domain Eukaryota; kingdom Metazoa; phylum Arthropoda; class Insecta; order Zygentoma; family Lepismatidae; genus Lepisma; species Lepisma saccharinum. The sequence continues at coordinate 39,594,359 of NC_139234.1, forward strand.
CTCACTGTTTTTCACGGCTCTGCGCTTTCTTGTTCTCTCACTAACACTTCAATTACCTTTTTTAACTTCTTCTCCAAAGGTTCCAAAATATTGTCCCTGCAATTCATCACTGGTCTCAACTTTATCTCTTCTTCATGTATTTTGGGAAAGCCTTTTAAACAGGGCAGTCTTCCTGCCTCCTTCGTGAGCTTTTTAAACCCCATCCTTCCACAATCTTTTATGATCTTTTCTCTAATATTGCGTTCCTCTTCCATTCCACAAATCTCCTCATACGTGTCCCCTTTCAGGTCTTCAAACTTCTTCTCGTACCATTCTTTTTCCATCACGACTGTGGCCCCTCCCTTATCTGCCTGTTCCACCACCACATCGTTCATTGTCTTGATTCTTTTCATACCCTCCCTTTCCTTCTGGCTCAAATTATCTAATCTTCTCTGTTTATATATTTCTTTCTTCAAAATGGCTGCTGTTCTTCTTCTAATCTTATCCCTTTCTGCCTCTTCTTCAATATGTAGCACCGCTTCCTCAATATCATATACAATCTCTTCATAGTTCACATTTCTCTCCATCACTTTGAAACCTCGGCCTAATTTCAAAAAAGCTTCCTCTTCTTCTGATATTTGAACATCTCCGATTATAACCACTCTTCTCCTGCCCTCTTCACCTTCTTCCTCTTCTCTTCTTTCCTCTCTCCATCCCAGTCTTTCTCCTTTCTTCTTCATCTTCAGTTTCACCTTCTCTCTAAAGTTTTCTTGCCAGCTTCTCATTTCATGGAATGTGAATTCTCTAGTAAAAATGGTGAGTCCATCTTCTATGGTTTCTTCCATTCCTGCCAGTTTCTCCTTTATTGGTTTGATTTCCTTCTTCCTCTTTCTTATTTCGTTCCATATCATTTCTTTTTCAAGTTTCTGTACTAACCTCTTCCATCTTCTGGTGCGACAATCCAATCCCTTCTTACTTATCTTCAGTCCCTTTGGTGTTGTGCCCTTCTCCAAACACTCCCTCAAGAATATTTCTTGCTCCTGCTTGTGTATGTCCTTCCTCTTCAAGTCCTTCCAGTCATTGATTTTCCTCATCAGCCTCGGAAAATGTCCAATTGTAATATAATTAAGCCTTGTTTCCATATTGAAACCAATAAGTTGCTGACCAAGGCAGTTTATTAAGGTAAAAACACTTAACACGTAACGTTTCGACCCTGTATCAGGGTCTTCCTCAGACGAAGAACTAAACTAAAATGATGAAATAAACTACACACAGAAAGATTTCATACACATTGCAGGGTCACAAGCCACACAACAACAAATCAAGTTGACAGTCCTTATCTAGGAAGATTTCTACAAAGGAATTAAACATATCACCTCCTGACAGTTGTTGACTAATGGGTCTACTACACTGACAGGTGATTGGCAGGTCAAGATCAGCAAGAGTCTAAGAACCACCTGCTCACCACTCCCCCACCCCTCCTGCCTTTCTGGTTATGGGTGAATACCTCCTCCTCTGGTCTTCTTCTTTTCTCTTCTTTCTTCCTTCTTCATACTTCTTTTTTCTTCATTCCTTTTCTTCATCCTTTCAACTTTCTCTAACACACTCTTCCATTCCTTGTTTATCTTGAGCCCTCCATTCCAATTCACGATGTCTTCTCCTTTCTTTTCTATTTCTTTGGCCTCCTTCCATTTTCTCACTAGTTCTCTCTTCTCTTTTTCTATTCGCCTAGCCGAATCCCATTCAACTTCATGTCCTGTTTCTCTAGTGTGTTTGAATATGGCATTCCTGTCTCTCTTCAATCTCACATCATCCATGTGTTGCTTTAACCTGTCTTTAAGTCTCTTCTTCGTTTCCCCTATATATACACTTTCACATCCTCTGCACTTCACCTCGTAGATAACCCCTTCCTCTTCCTCCTCTCTCTTTTCTTCATTCTTCTTGCTGGCTATACTTAAAATAGTGCGTCCTCCCTTCCTGTAAGTACTTATACCCACTTTCCTCAGCACTTTGCATATCCTCTCTGTGGCATCGCCCATACTTCTTATACCAAACCATCTCTTTTTTTCTTTTTCTTCCTTCTCTTCCAGTCCTCTCTCTTTTATCTCTTTCCTTCTTCTGTTGATGTTGTGTCTGTCTTTCTTTTCTGTCTTGTGTCTGTCTTTCACCACAGTCGTGATGGAAAAAGAATGGTACGAGAAGAAGTTTGAAGACCTGAAAGGGGACACGTATGAGGAGATTTGTGGAATGGAAGAGGAACGCAATATTAGAGAAAAGATCATAAAAGATTGTGGAAGGATGGGGTTTAAAAAGCTCACGAAGGAGGCAGGAAGACTGCCCTGTTTAAAAGGCTTTCCCAAAATACATGAAGAAGAGATAAAGTTGAGACCAGTGATGAATTGCAGGGACAATATTTTGGAACCTTTGGAGAAGAAGTTAAAAAAGGTAATTGAAGTGTTAGTGAGAGAACAAGAAAGCGCAGAGCCGTGAAAAACAGTGAGCAGGTGGTGGACCTTATAAAAGGTCTGAAGGAGTCTGGGGATAAAATCACAATGTTTAGCCTAGACGTGAGAAGCATGTTCCCGAGCATCAAAAGGGGACACGTAGTGGATATAGTGAGGAAAAAAGTTGGGAAAAGCATTATAGGAGAATGGGATAGTGAGAGAGTGGTACAAGCGCTGGAAACCATTTGGGACAATAGCTACAGCAGAGTGGGGAGTAAAATCATCAAGATTAGTGAAGTTCTAAATATAGGCTCTTGCTTGAGCCCTGTGCTGGCGGAATTAGTTATGAATGAATGGGAGAAAGAAGTGATAGTGAAAGGAGGAGATAAGTTAAGTCTATTTTGTAGATATGTGGATGATTGTTTTGGGATATGGAAAGGAACAAAAAGGCAGCTGAGTAAGCTTGTTAAAGATGTAGAAGATGAGAAAGCAGGGATATTCCTTGAGCTCGAAACGGAACAGGAAGGAACATTAAATTTCTTGGATATTGAGATGAAAAAGAAGAGAGGAATGGGGATAGTGGCTACATGGTATCAAAAGAAGTGTTCGGCAGGAGTGTTCTGCCACAAAAGAAGTGATGTGGGTGATGGAACTAAACGTAATTTTATAAGGAATATGGAAGACCGAATAAAGAAGATATGCACAGAGAAAGGGGAAGAAGAAACCAAGATTAATAGCCTGTGGGAACAACTAGAAGAGAATGGCTATGAAAAGAAAGACAGACACAACATCAACAGAAGAAGGAAAGAGATAAAAGAGAGAGGACTGGAAGAGAAGGAAGAAAAAGAAAAAGAGAGATGGTTTGGTATAAGAAGTATGGGCGATGCCACAGAGAAGATATGCAAAGTGCTGAGGAAAGTGGGTATAAGAACTTACAGGAAGGGAGGACGCACTATTTTAAGTATAGCCAGCAAGAAGAATGAAGAAAAGAGAGAGGAGGAAGAGGAAGGGGTTATCTACGAGGTGAAGTGCAGAGGATGTGAAAGTGTATATATAGGGGAAACGAAGAAGAGACTTAAAGACAGGTTAAAGCAACACATGGATGATGTGAGATTGAAGAGAGACAGGAATGCCATATTCAAACACACTAGAGAAACAGGACATGAAGTTGAATGGGATTCGGCTAGGCGAATAGAAAAAGAGAAGAGAGAACTAGTGAGAAAATGGAAGGAGGCCAAAGAAATAGAAAAGAAAGGAGAAGACATCGTGAATTGGAATGGAGGGCTCAAGATAAACAAGGAATGGAAGAGTGTGTTAGAGAAAGTTGAAAGGATGAAGAAAAGGAATGAAGAAAAAAGAAGTATGAAGAAGGAAGAAAGAAGAGAAAAGAAGAAGACCAGAGGAGGAGGTATTCACCCATAACCAGAAAGGCAGGAGGGGTGGGGGAGTGGTGAGCAGGTGGTTCTTAGACTCTTGCTGATCTTGACCTGCCAATCACCTGTCAGTGTAGTAGACCCATTAGTCAACAACTGTCAGGAGGTGATATGTTTAATTCCTTTGTAGAAATCTTCCTAGATAAGGACTGTCAACTTGATTTGTTGTTGTGTGGCTTGTGACCCTGCTATGTGTATGAAATCTTTCTGTGTGTAGTTTATTTCATCATTTTAGTTTAGTTCTTCGTCTGAGGAAGACCCTGATACAGGGTCGAAACGTTACGTGTTAAGTGTTTTTACCTTAATAAACTGCCTTGGTCAGCAACTTATTGGTTACAAATTTCAAGTTTAAATACCCGCTTGAACTTTTTGAATTATATCAGAACTAGCTAAACAGCATATTTTATAACTAAATGTTATCAGAACAGTTTGCTATAATAGGAAATTGACTTCGATGATCGAGGATACAAAGAAATAGATAATTCTCAAAAGGTTGCAGTGCATATTGCTTTTATGAAAATGTTATTTTTATATTATTCATGATATGTGAGTATATGCATAACTAAATATTTTTATGTGGACTGTGTGCACTATATATGCATAATCAATATAACTCACTTCTTATGTAATTAGCTAAATGAATCCATGGCTTTTGCGAAAATATATTTTATGCAATATGTCAGAAAGCAGGCTTGAGTGAATGGTGACACTGATTCACTGAAGTCGATTGATGAATAAAGTATTTTTTTCACGAAAGACATATTACATTCTTACATAACGATCAGTTTTTCTAATATGTAATGCTAAAGGTTATTTTCTGAAGTACATATTTTTCTACTCTTTTGGCAATCTCTTTTCCACAGCACACATGTGTTGCGAATTGCATTGTGCTGATCACATCACCTTTGCGAAAAGTTGAGATTGTGAATTTGTGAAGTCCTTCATCCATACCACGTATGTGTGGTACATTGGAATGGTGCAAGGGGTATCATTTCCTAGCTTTATGATCAATGTAGCCATAAGCATTGTGTAAACATAAAATGTTAGCAACAAAATGGTGACCAAATGGGTTTACGGTGTGGTATTTTTCTATTTCTTTCAGTGTGGAATATACCAGTGTATTGCTCTGATCCACTTGTTGCCACACCTTTTGGAAGTGTGCAGCATGCACAACAAATAATTTCAATACTAACAAAGATTTTCATGCTTTCATTTACGTACGTGAGGAGCATATACTTTGTATCTGACTACGATGAAACACTGGAGGTAGTGGAATTTCAGAACTATCCAGACAACTATAGATTCATTGTTGAGAAAGCACTAGAAGCTGTTCGAGCAATATTTGTAAGTATGCAAACCAGTACAAAGACCATTTTATTAATAATACATCCATTTAGAGCAAGTTTTAACACTTGTGCCTTTAAAATGTGTAATATTTTATCATGTGATAACAAGTCCAGGATGTTGTTATTCCTTTTCATGTGAGAATTTGTACGTAGTTATCAGAAGTTTTTGTAAGATGTACTCAGCTTTATAATGAATTTATCTAGGGCAATTATTATATCCTGAATAATTTTTGCAGGCAGTAAATGTATTTGAGATAAAACTGCCTTGTTACATCGGTTAAAGGTTACAAAATAGTAAGTTTCTATCTTATTTTATTTATTCACATCAACAGAGCAGTTTTTCTAATTGCAAATTTGATTAAAGGGAGAATTATAGGCAAAATGTATAACTAGTGACTTACTCCATGATGACACATGTGGACACAACCTAGGTATTACTGATTCATTTGTGTTGCCCACTTCACAGCAGAAGTGCTTGTTACGTTACAAGAATTCTTTGCACATTGCTTTTGCACATTTATCACGTTCCCCCTTGAATCCAAACATAACAAACTTACAAACTTAGCAAAAGTTCCTACCATCACCACAAACACTAACACCATAACAAACACAGCCACTAATGAACCTCCAGTGAGCGCACATATTCTATTTTGAGCCACACAACACCATTGAGGGATCCCCAGTGGAGGCACATTGCGCAGTGATTTGGATCAGTGCTCAAAGTGAGGTGGGATGGTATCCCCCACCTAGCAAAATTGCCCCAAAATATACCCCCACTGTCCCATGGTCACCATGTAGGAGCACCCCCCCCCCCCCGCTGAAATTTTCCACTTCAAGAGTGGGTTTGGATCCAACTTGAATTTCTATATCTAGTGCTGATTAACCTATCTCAGCTTAATGTGGACCTAAACAATCTCCATTCTTGAATAGGGGCCTCCTGACTGCATAGATAATGTCGCCTCCTTGTGATCAAGGGTCTATGTTCGATACCCAGTGCAGTCACATAGTGGTTCAGATCCCACTTTAGACTGTAGGCCCAGTCGCAATTACTCTTTCTGTGCATAAAGTGAACTCAAAAATAAACTCAATATCAACATCCATTCTTTAAAAAAAAGGTATTTTTATTAAGAATTGTGACTAATATTTCTTGCAGAATCAACTTTGTCAATGTTATTGTTTGGGGAGAAAAGTATATGATTGTATGTGTTCACCTGAGACGTTTTAAGTTCATTTAATCTGCTGAATGCTTGATGAGTAATTCTGAAAGGTTACCAATTAAAATAAAGTTTTGCTTCTTATTTGTAATTTATTATTTAATTTTGTTCAAAGTAGAAATTCTGTGTATTTATCCTAGTTGGTAATCTTAGTTGCATGCACTATTATTAATCTGTATTTGGATTGGATGATCAATTTTAATGTGAAACTAATGTTGAACTGTAGAATTAATGAACTGTTACTTATATATATTTTTTTTTGTGTGTTTTGTGTTTCAGGTTGAAGCACGCATTGTGATTCACAAGTTTTTGCAGAATGAGAAAGGTACTCGTATGTCTTGGGGAACAGCTCATGCTGAATTAAAAGTTCATTTCAGAAAAATATGGTCTGAACTTGCACAAGTACCATACCGCTTAGATGAAATTACATCTTTCAAGTGCCCATTGTGGTTAAATAATAAACCACATCTGGAAGAAATACTGGAAGATTTCCTTGTTGGCAGAAGAATAGATGTTCTCATTAAACTGAGATTCTGTGGTAAGACATATTTCATTTCCTTGAAATAATTGTTAATAAACATGTGTTGCACTGTAGCTATTAGCCAGAATCATCAGCATGTTACTAATCCATGTATTACCAGTTATAAGTTGAAATGTGTACAGTGGAACCCTGAGTTTTGGGTTCCCAGAGTTTACAATTTCGCACATTCTACATTTCATTTGAGTTAAAAGTTGTACTGAACTGCATAATCTATGTAATCAGTAGTACATGTGTTTTTTCACATACATAGTCAGTGAAGCCCATTAAACAATCCGGTACCATATTACCTTCTACTTGGCTTTATTTATAATACCAAATATTTTGACCACCATACCCTGGCTTTCAAGGAACTAAGCTGGTTCGACCTTTCAGGCGGTGTCACTTCCACACTCTTAAGAGTGTTCTACAAAATAGCACATCCACATGAACCCCCCTACCAAATTTTTTATTTTTTTTATTTGGGACCTAACTGAAAAACTTAAAATGCAGGAGAATGTTAAACGGAAGAAATTTTTATAACATGTTGCAGCAACGTTGGGACCATGAAGATTGAATTATAATGTGGGCAAATGTAAAGTCAGGGTCCAACTGTTCTCCATAAAAGTGTTACGCTTCATGATTCCACAAAAGACTGCCTGATGTAGTTCATTCCTAGTAAAAGAGAGATTAATGCAACAGAAGAAACATTGCCATTATTCATTTGATACCCAGGAGCGTATATTCTAGTCTAGTTAGTCTATCTGCGAAGCCTGAAGCTCAAAGAGTAAAATACAGAAGGAATATCGATTAGAAAATGTGAATAAAATTGTTCATTTCAATAAAACTGTGTCTCTGAAGCTGGGAACCTAATTTCTTATGAGTTAGCAAGTAACCTGATTGCCATTGGCATGCAATGTGGTTTCCCTGAAGATGCCGCGAGCGAGTAAAATTGGGTGTGTGGAACTATACATGCCGCTTACGCAGGCCTGATCTTCTCCCTTCCTCCATATATCTTGCTTGTTTAAGGCCACTTTATGAAGAGAAAGGCTAATTGGGATTTAACCTAAAGTTTAGAGTGGGATCCGAACCAACATGTGCGTAAACCAGGCATTGAACCTGGGGTCACTTGATTACAGGGCAAAGATGTGGCAATTATGCCTTGGGATAGGCCCTCCTTCCTCCACAGACTAAGACTAAGTGTCATAGTGAGATAGTTCAGATCTTGGACTCAGAATATGCCACTGATGATACCATATGTACTAATAATTTTGACAGTTTAAAATTATTCTGACAATTCATAAATAAATAAATAAATAGATAAATAAATGAAATAAATAAATTAATAAATAAATAATTAGAACACAAATATTTAAATATCACTGTACGAATGACCATAGATTATTTCCATTATTTATACTCATTTATGCCATTATTTTATTACTGCACACAAAATATGCTCTGGAATAGCAATGGTGGTATATTGTAATTACTCTCCAATCCCATGGACATTCCTAGTAATGAACATTTCTCATTCGACTGCACCTTGTATTGTTTGTGTGAATTCCATAGTTGGTGTATTACAGTTTTATTACCCCATGCATTCCTGCATGTATAGCAGCAATATCATGCAAAACTTCTCAGTTGGCGTTACGTATTTCCAGAGTTTATGGAAGCAATTCCCGAACCTGATTCTGGAAGGCCTGATCAAGAAGTTCATGTTGCAAACAATTCAAGACAAGAAGGTGAAGCTGCCGATAAGCAAGACACATCAGATAAGTAAGTGCTAATGTATTTTTTTTTAGTTTTATTCTAAAATAATTTGAGGATTCTGAAAAGGGAACACCCTGTGTATCAAATAATGTTTGAAGATACATGCTTTGAGTGTCATATGAGATTTGACACGTGTTGACTAGCAATTAGTAAAGTTTAATTTCTTACTATATTTGTGGGAAAGAGGGAGTCCTTCTTCACGTCATGTCCTTTTAATCCTCACGTCATAGGTGTAACTTGGCGGGGGCAACTGGGGCACTCCCCCTCCTTCCCAAAATGTTCAGGTTGTTTACAATTTACAAATTAGGAGAACTTTTGTTAACCCCTTGGGTCCTGAGGAGCAAAGTAATAAGGAGTAATATTTGTGATTTTGAAATTGTGACAGTTATTCAGTAAATAAATCCTGGATGCAAATTTATGGGATGGAAAACTTTTTGAATCTTACTCTCCCAAAGTTAAGCTGCAAGATCTATTCTAATTTTGTCAAAATCAGGCCCCAAGTTATGCCAGTGCCTCACATCATAGGCGTTGCCTATGTGGGGGCCTGATAAAGTTCAAATTTCATAAAAAGAATCAAGAATTTTTTACTTGTCTTCTTCTTCTACTTGATAAATGATTTTTTTCTTTACCACAAAATTATAATGTAATCTGTACTAAAGAAAACAAGGTATAATTTGTAACTCTAGCAAATACAGTTTCTAAGGAATAAACTTTTCTTGAAAAAGAGATAGATAGGTTAGTCTTATGTATGATAAATTTCAAATCTTTTCTTTCATCTGGAAACTGATTGAATAACATAGCCGTATGTATGGCATGCCTGGCACTGCCCCCTTTGACACGACCACTGTTGCCAGTACACTTCGTAACACATTTTGTGAATATGTCTTAACCCATTAACTTGTTCTGTAATGCACAAAATGCATAAAAAATTATCGTTCTCTCATCAATACCCACAGAGACCCATTGATACACATCGGAAATTATTGCAAGCTACTCCACAGCTGTCTTTTATTCATGTTTGTTTTTACTTCGTCCATTTTTTTTACACCTTGGTAATTTTTCTTCATGCTGAACATTCATCTACAGAATAATTTTCTTGTTTAATGTTTAGAAAACATCCATACAGAAAAAATGCAAAATTCATGCCTCTATTGATTTATGAATGAAAGTTACGTACATTTGAAAATCTTGGTTGCATGACCCATGTACCCATGATTCCAGGAATAGGACATGTGTCACAGTGAGGTGTTGAAGTGCCCCTGAATCTCAATTTTTAAAATTAATGCAAAGCTGTAACTTATCCTATCTTGTAAGTGAACAATCTAGACTTGTAATTTGGATAAAAATTTAAGTATTATATATAATTAAGTTAGAAGTTATTTTACATATTGTTAGTTTATTTTGACTTTTTGATTTACTTGTGTTTTCTATTGTGTCCCACCCGTGACACTAAAAAAACAATTAAATTCTTCTTTCACTGTTACATTTTCCCCTAGACTCCAATATAATATTCAAAAGTCAATTACCTTCTCTGCCTTAAATAATTTATTTTTCATCATTTGACAATTTACAGAAATTAAAATATAGTTCTTATTAAGTAAACAGGCAGTGTTTCACCTGTCCCACCCTTGGCACAAAATTGTGCACTTGTAGCTATAAATCAGGGAAAGTATTTTAAGGATAGTTATGTTTAATCAACAGTCCCAAGTCTCATATTTCATCACACAGAAACTGTAAGAAAAATGTTGCTTAATTATCAGTAGAATACTTACTCTAGTATCAAAAATGTAGTCTGCGTGTCCCAACTGTGGTGATGGAATGCCCCAAATGTAATGCACACAAAAATGTATTATTATTTTACATAGATTTTTGCATTAGAACAATTTCAATTGTGCATTCACTGAATATCTCATAAGGTTACTTAGCCTTATTATTGAATGCTTACCACCTTCTGAGAAGTCTCATAGCACACTAATTGAGCTTTATTACTCTCTGCAAAGGGACTAGTGCCTGGAGGAATGCCACATGGTTTGAGCATAGAATACCGTATTTCACTGTATACTCATTGCAGATTTTATGCTAAAAATTTTTGCAAAAAGTGACCATACATAACATTTAAAAGGAAGAAAAAATACTGGTATTTTTGTTACACTGCATATTTCAAATTTTGTATCAGGTAGCGAAAGAATATCGTAACGTTCTGTAGTATCTTTTAATTGTTATGTACAACGAACTCCCAACTCCCAGTCATTCAACCATCGTTTTCCAATCAGGAAATATTCAGAAACATCAGAGGACTGCAGTGTCAGACAGCACTTAAGCTCTTCCTGGTCATCAGCAGCATAAACATGTAAACGGACGAAATCCAAGAAGAGGCTACAGGGCTGTCTGACACTGCATTAAAATATAAATTCTTTAGAATTCTGGAAATTTAAATTTAGTTCAATCTACTATTAATATATAAAACACTAATAATGCTAACAACTGGCTACTGAATAAGCAAAAAAAAAAAAAAAAAAAAAAAAAAAAAAAAAAAAAAACCTTACAAAACAAGAAAAAAATTTAGTACTATTTTATTGTTCTTGATATTCATTTATTTATTTGGTGTAATTGTTTCTGAGACTTCTTGTGTTTTACAGATTGTTTATATAATGTCCATTTGTGCAGTTTAATACCAGTACTTAATAATAATAATCATTTGTAACTAAACTGTCTGTGGTGTAATATTAGGATATATGGAATACTGATTAATGCATGTTAAAATTGAATATAGTCTAAATCAATGCACATTATTTCTTCCTGAGTTTAGCGAACATTTTTCTATTTAAAAAAATTAACAAATTAGTTATTATCGATTTGTGCAGTATATTTGAAATATTACACTTGAGAGAGTTTACTACATTGTTGCAAAGTATGAACTTAAAAGAAATGATCTTTTGTCCGAAGATTCTGCACCACTATCATTAGCTTCGTTATCTGACAGGATGATGTGACAAAAAAGTTAAAAACTAAATTTTTCGGGCTGAAAAATAGAGTGCAACGATTATGCGGTGAAATATGGTATCAAGATTCATGCTCAGAGAAAGAAACTGAGCATTCATGACTATTTCCAGAACGTTCATCATGTTTCTAATCTTAAATTTTATTTTCCTTTCTTCAGAGGAGAATTGTAAACTATGTGAAATGGATCGTTGCAATCAACTCGATGCATGAGGGAGTGAGAAGAAGGATTTTTGAACAGAACTTGTGAAGAGATTTTGTTTCATACGTTTGAATCTGCTAGTCGTAAGCTTAAGTGTGATAAGATGTTCCATACTAGTCCTTTTTGTTTCCTTTGTAACCTTTTTTTACACATTAAAAATATAGTTTATGTACACGAGTTGCAAAGATATATTAAGTATTGGGACTATTAGAGTAGACTGTAACGAGGCTGTGCTTATTATCACTTAAAGTACCTGGAGACAAAATAATTGTCGAATCTCAGTTATATTTTCTGTTGTGTCGAAATAGTACATCACAGATTTTACTATTAACAACTTCCAGTAGACAAACTGCTACAATTGTGATGCTCAAAACATTTCACTGCCCATTTATGTGCCAAATAATTCAGTTTTGATCTGAAACAGTTTTATATCCATTTGTGCAGACAGATATCACAGTATTAAAAGGTTTTTGTTAGTTTTTGCTTATTCAGTAGTCAGCAATTGTATCTAATAGCATAGCCAGATTGTAGTATTATATTTAGCATTATTAGTGTTTTATATATTAATAATAGATTGAACTAAATTTTAATTTCCATATTTGTAAGGAAATATCTTAACTATAATATACTTTCACTGCCAGGTAAAAACTTTGAAATGTGCAGTTTAACATAAGTGTTATATCAAAGTTATTCATACTTGATATTGATGTTATAAAGTTGTTTTGTATTATCTTTATTCATGAAATAGCATAGCACTGTTTCATTAGTATTAGCAAACATCTTTGAATAAGGATAGTATATAGTTTAAATGATCGCTCAATATAGATTTTGTTCGTTGTAATTGAAGTGCAGATTATGGAAATCAGTACAAAGGCCAGTAACAGTTTTATTATTATTCATAGTTTTTGAATACATTGAATTACATAAGAGGCAGTTTTCAAAATAAGAAAAAAATTCTAAAAAATCGTATATTAAAATTTAATTGTTCTAGATATGATTGTTTTACTTGAGTAATTGTTTCTGAGAATTCTTTTCTTTTTTGATTGTTTACGTAATGTTCTTTTCCTTAAGAGTACATTACAAATGTTTGACACCTCAGCATGTTGAGGTGATATTTTTCTCTCTTAATGAGTAACCGATTGTTCAATTCTTTCTTATAATAATTGGAATTTGAAAAATTGGTTTGTTGTAATTCCTGAACTTTCATTGCAATATATATATTATTTACAAAACTTCATTCTGATAATAGCATTTTTATTTTTGACAGTAGTAATTTTATTTAGATTGTGAGATTATGCATCTTGCTGAAGTAAAAGTAATCAGTAGGGAGTGGATTTTCAGGTAAAAACATATTTTTTCAGTTGCGTCGGAAGTCTGCCAAATATAAGGACTACCAACCATGTGGTTCCAGTGTAATCTGAGAAGTTTTATTTCACATAATAATGCATAATTTTACCGTTAGGTCATAAAACACACATTTCTGGAGAAAGAACATAAAATGTATATATTTTAGACATCCTAGACAAAATGAAAGTTTCTGAATTCTTTGGAGTTAATGCATAAAATAGACAAAACGCATGGTAAGTTAGTAAATTACTATCCTATTCAGTACTCCACAACAAATAATTTTGAAGCTTTTGCGTGTGTTGTGAATGAGTTTCACAAAACTAACACACACACCATTGCAATACTTCAAGATTTATTGAAAGATGGACTATTTGGGTTTCCTGTCTGCAAATGTAAGCATTTTGCATGGCATGATAGAAAAACTGAAAACTCTACACAACTGCTTCATGAAACTGTGAACGTTGTTAGTGTAGTTGGAAGGAACTCTCTATCAGAGACATGCATGTAAGTGCTTAGAGACAAATTCCGAAATCTCCTCATAAAACACAGGGTATTAAAAACTGTGTGAAGTTGTTCACCTTTTGAAGAGAACATGTAGGTGATATTGATTGTGTAAGTGTGCGTGACATCCCTCACTTCAAACAGGCCCATCTGACTATGTGTGACGTGGATAGGTTGTTTTCAAAATACAATACATTGTTCAGGTGTGATCGGAGTACATTTTGAATGGACAATCTGGAAATGTGGTTTGTTGTTCATTGTAATAAATATAATGCAACAATCATATAACGTCCTGCTATTACTTGTGAGTATTAGAAGAGAAAGCTCAAGAACTAGGACTGGAAGTGAACACAAATAAAACAAAATATATGAAGATGGGAAATCCAGAAAGAGGCAGAAGAGAACCTTACATAAGAATAAATTGAAAAGAATATGAAAGGGTGGAAGCCTTTAAATATTTGGGCTCAATAATAACAGCAGATAACAAGACAGCTACAGAAATACAGGAAAGGATAACAAGTGGAAATCGATGCTACTTTTTTTTGCAAAATGTGTTTAAATCTAAGAATGTTAGTAGGAACACAAAAATTAAAATATATACAACAATATTAAGACCCATAGTAATGTATGGTTCAGAAAGTTGGGTGATGTCGGTAAGAGAGGAAGATTGGTTGTTAAGGTGGGAAAGGAAAATACTGAGAAGGATATTTGGAGCGGTAAGAGATAAAGAGGGATGGAGAATGAGAACAAATATGGAAGTACAGGAATTGTTTAACCAGTCAGATATTGTAGTGAAGATCAAACAGGGTAGAATACGATGGGCTGGGCATGTTCAGAGGATGGAAGAAGCACGGGTTGTCAAGAAAATATTCAATGGAAAACCGGAAGGGAGAAGGAGAAGAGGTAGGCCCAGGAAAAGATGGATAGAGGACGTGGAAGAGGACCTAAGAAGATTAGGAGTTAAAGGATGGAGAAGAAAAGCAGAGGATCGAGATGAATGGAGAGAGGTAGTCAGGAAGGCCAAGGACCTACATGGAATGTAGCACCGACCAGTAAGTAGTAAGTATCACTTGTGAGTATATGAAAGGGTGGACAGTTTTTGAAGGAAAATATTTTTTACTTTTAGTCGCTATTTCCATCATCTTTAGAACATAAAATTTTTTTAAAAAATCATTTTTTAGCACCTAAAAATCCTCTCCCTAGTAATCAGATTTTACTACCTATATGATATATAGTTTACTGCACAAACACCAGATACAATAGAACCTAATAATACAGGATAATACAGGAAGTACACAGAATTTGTGTTGAGGCTAGATGTTGGCTACATATTAACAACTTGTGCATAATAATTGTTACTATTCATGGGAATAGATGCATCGGTGACGAGTGCATTGGATGCTTGACTCACCAGATTACAACACACGTGTGCTACTCCTAAGCATGTGGAGTGTTCGCCACTGACCAGAGGATAATTCAGGAGTTAATTGAAAAGAAGTGGATTCTGGTATAGAAAGCGATTCGACATTTTTTGGGGTATTTTTTGCTACATACATGTAAAAGGTGGTGAAATTTGTAAGAAACACTAAAAACGATGTAAAAGATCAAAGTAGCTTTATTTTCACACTTATTATGCATGTATTTAGCATATTGTTTGATGCACTTCTGGCAACATTTAATGATTTCAGTGAAAAGTTATTTAAAGTCCAAAATCGTGACTCAAAAACATAAGTCAATTGAAGCACTCAAACTTGCTAAGTATGTTCTTCATCTCAAGTGAAGTTGGACCCCTTTCCTCCAAGTTTTAAGTGAAATTTATCTGAACCCTGTGTAGAGCTGAACAGAGCATTTTTTTTTTTTTGTTCACTATTACCTTGAAAAGCACTGGACAGAAAATTTGATTCTACCTGAGCACTATGACAATTGAATGGGTTGGGGCAAGATGCATAACAGTCACATTCTCGTACATGTGAGAAACTCGGATCTGAAAACTTCAAACAAATCCCAAAATAATTTGGATAATGTATGTAACTGACTTTCAAGTCATTTCGTGAGAATATCTATGGAAGTTTTGGGGAAAATAAATGTGGCTTGACACTATCTTGCCCTGACCACTTCAATTCATATCTATATCCATATAAAATTGTGTATTTCTAGTTAGCAGTACTGTACTTCTCCACAAATATCTTCAGAAAGCATATTCATATAATTTAAAATGTCAAATGTGTGATTTTTTCATGTAGTTTATATGGTTTTATCAAAATATCCCCTGCTGATGTTACAAAATGATAGAAGAATGTATACGGCATTAACAGTTATTTTGAAGACTGCGACGAAGAAAACTCAACAAACTCACCAATTATGTTTTGTTTCATAGATATATTCATTGAGATGAATCCAAAAGGTTGAAAAACTATGTTACTTACAGAACTTGATTGAAAGATAGATATCTCTCAGACAGTTAGTGGAAACACCTGCAACAGGTGGAGCTGCGAAGCTAGATGTCCCAGGTTCAAACCCTTGGCGAGAAAGACATGCACGCATTATAGTGTTTTCCCTTATTCATCCTCATTGTTGCAATTAATGTAACAGGGCAGAAAAGCGAGGTGCCATAACCAAAATAGAAATATAATTAGTAGGAAATGATTAGATTGGAAAGGGGGAGAGTGCAACAACAACATGCATGCAGACAAGCGGGGAAAGACAGTTTTATCCATTCATCATGTGCTTTTTGTTGTTTTCTTTTAATGACTTCACTACTAGCTTCTTGTTTGCAAGTGGCACAGTGATCTGAGATACAAATACGTTGAATTCGAAAAAGATTATCTATCTCTTCCTTGTTTTTGGATAAGGTGCATTGATTTAAATCAGGTTGGTATAATTTGAGATTTAAATCAGGTGATTTTTTTTTAAGATCACTGTTTAAATCACTTTAAATAAATAATTTATAGAATAATGTACGTAAGTAATTTGTGGGTATCAGAATTACTTCTGGTGAAAGTACATTAATCTTGTAATCCTTCAATGATGTTAATTAAGCTCTAAGATAGGAATAGCAAGGGAAAAAATATATGTACTGACAGGGTGAAGCTTATACGAAAGAAAAATGTAATATATAAACTGTAAACACACTTAAATTTCTTTTAATTTAAAATCCAATAATTTTTATAGGCAAGAATAGCAAAAATTCTGTGTAGAATAATATACAAAATACTAATCATGTTGAACCGTAAATATTGTAATTATTATTAAGCTGTAAATAAACATGGCAGCTGATATTTTCCAAACTATTATTAAAAAAAATTGCGAATATTCAGCTACAAAGACTATAAAAAATATTTTAAGATAACAATTATGTAGTACATCCAGAATGTTTTATTTTCACTGGAAGAAAAGTTACTGAAATTATTATAGTTTCATTAATACATTCAACAAACGTTTCCCAAGTTGGTACATATGTACAGTATCAGAAACAGAAAAATGTATATTTACATATAAATTTCTATTTGTTTTAATCGAACTGTTCGAACCTTTTACAGGGCCATTTACCAGAAGAATCCTTTATATATAAAAAATATATATGTACATGTACGGTGCCGGAAATCATACTAGCAATTCAAGCATGTTTATTAAAAGTTTTTTTTAAAAAAATCGATTTAAATAAAAAAAATATTTATTTAGAATAAAAAACCATGATTTTTATCCACCCTGTTTATGTCTACTTGCATGCGTATTGAATGCAAGAGAAGATGCATATAACTAGATGCAAGATACAAGATCCAACGTGGTTTATGTATATGTATATTGAAAGCCGTTGGCACCTTTACAGAATGAGTAACAAAAAATATTTTAATGAACGGATTATATATCAAGATACCCATACAGCTTGTGAAACAGATTGTATAATACATTACATGAAGTGAAATTTTGAGATTATAATGTGCATAATAGTACAATGATTAGCAGTTTTAACATATGTCTTTTTGTCTGCCTTGTCGCAAACTGATTACAATCATCTGCTTAGTAGTAATTGCCATGATGTGCATGATACAAATCTTCATGATTCCGACTTTTAGTATTATTTTCCTGTAGTTTACTGCTATTACAAGCATAAGAAAACAGTTTTTCATTGTGACATTTCAGGAGAACACACGCTTCCTTCATCAGACATTTATTTTCATTTTGACTAAAGATACAGTTATAACAATGGTTAGCAATTTTTTAAACAAAAAGAATCCGTTATATAATGCATGTTGTCAATGTTACTTTGTTGTAATATAGCAACTTAACTGAAAAGAAGCAGTCTGTTTTATTATTATTTCAGATAAAAAAAAATTTCTTGATCACATTATTTTTTATTTAAAATTATGAATCCTAAATATCATCAAGTAATTCAAAGTTATCATTGTTTTCACAAAGTCTCTTTATGTTTTCTGTTACATTAAATTTTAAAGATGGTGGCTTACTCCATTTGTGAAAAAGAAAACTCCATACTGGATCTATGTTACCATTTTCATTATTTAATTTATTCCAGTGTTCTTCTGCAATGAACGAAGCTTTCCAGACATTGAACTCTATGTTTCCCGTCAATCTCTTTAAAACCCTTCTCTTTTTAATCAAATGCTTTTCTTCGATGATGTGAGCTGACAAACCTGTTCTTGGGTTTAGATTTATAATGTCCAAATCGTGTTCATGCCATCTTATTGCCATTTTCCTTGCTGTTTGTCCTACATAATCGATAATACATGACCGTGTGTTATCCTGAAACGTCACAACAAAAATCTGTTTTCTTATGCTTGTAATAACCGTAAACTACAGGAAAATAATTCTACAATGCATGCAATGCGTACATACAAGAAAAACCGACTTTTAGTTTCTTTGGAAATTGTAGGAACATCTTTAGCTTTTTCTGCTACGCGAAATCCTACGAGGATGCCGTTGGCCTCTTTATCGGTTAGTAGACCTGATTCGAGAGGACCTTTAATGAACTTTGATGAGGAGAGTGATCTGAAACGCATTGCCTAGAACCAATCTCAGGTTTTCCTTCTCTGGAGAAATGTTTCTTTTCTCGTATTCCTTTTTTGGCCCACACAATCACAGCATTGAATAGAACAAGTTCTGAATTGATGGCAAGCTTATCTTGGTCAAGTAGGATGTTCAACACAGAATGGTCAATGTCCTGGAAGTCCTTCAACTCGATTGCCATCATGGTGTTTTGAGCTATCATCTGCAAATGGTTTAAAAGGCATGTGAAAGCAGTTCGAGCTTCATTACTTAAACGAGGGTAAGTCAATATATAAGTCGCAAAATGGAATAGAAAGAAAAGGTGAAATAGTTAACTGATGAAATGTGGTTTATTTTTTAATCTAATCTCCATGAACATTTAGGCACTTGTCCCAGCGTTTCACGAGTCCCTCAAAGCCAGCAGCAAAGAAGGTTTGTGATTGGTGTCGTAGGCAGCTGGTAACCTCCCGATGGACCTCCTCCATATCCTGGAACTGGTGACCACCCAGGTGATTCTTCAGTGGGCCGAAGAGATGAAAGTCGGATGGTGCCAAATCCAGACTGTAGGCTGGATGTTGCAGTTGTTCCCAACCTAGGAACCGTATGTGAGCTACTGATGTATTGGTACTGTGTGGACGAGTGTTGTCATCCAACATACTTTCATGTATTGGCATTGTGTGGACGAGTGTTGTCATCCAACATACTTTCAAATGAGCTAAAAATAAAATTGGGTTTCCATTTAAAAGAAACTAAGTTTGTGTTGAAAATCATATTTCCTTACGTAGTTGAATGTATTGTGTCCACTAATTTCATGAGCCCCTCTTATACCTTTATATCTGCGAAAGCAATTTTTCAATATTTATTGTTGTTCACAAAATACTTCCGGTGGTAATTTTAGGTGTATATACCGTTCAATTGAATTGAAATAGAATTTTTGGATAGATTAGAATCACTCAGACCCTTTAATTGTTAATATATTAGTATTGTGTGTGTGTGTGAGTGGGGGGGGGGGGTGAAGGTGATAGAGGGTAATATCTAAGGTTGAAATAGAGAAAACATCTGCTTGTACCCTTGAATTTTTGGAAAGTTCACCTTGCAAACCGGGAATTATGCTTGAATTTTATCATGGTCCTAGAGTGGCCACCCTTTCATCCTCATCTTTGCAATTAACGAATGAGTGGCAGACATGCCAAGTAAAATAAACCAAATCAATAAACAATAATAATTTTGTAGATTATATTTTGGTATTGGTTTCTTCCGGTTTGGGGTTGAGGGTTGCATTCCTGTTGTAGGTCACATACTTGCAGAATGGATTCATCCGCTGAACTGGTTGGAGGGGAGATTTCATCGATACTCATTGGAGGCTCAGAAATGAAATTTTCCCTCAAGTCTAACAAAAGGGTGTGTGTCTGGGAGCAAGGAGTTCCTGTCTCCCTTGATGTTCTCTTTAGCTCTCATATTTAATGATTTCATCCAAAACTCAAAGCGTTCTGCTAATCTTCGCTTCGAGATTTTCCTTTCTTCGGGATCTTTAGGCAGAGGTGGAATCAGTATATCTCTGGTCAGAGGGTCAACTTCCCTTTTCTTCTCTTCGGGAAGAATATCGTGCACCTTATTGTGGAAAGAGGGGGGGGGGGATCCTTTGGCTTACGGGCCGATGCACCCTCTTGATGAAGGGGGTTTGAGCACCTTCTCTTTTTTAAGGAAAGAGAAAGATCTCTCATTTGAGGGGACTGGAGAAACCTCTCCTTATGGATCGTGTCGTTAAGGCCCAAAAAAAAAAAAGGTTGTTAAGGCATCTGATCTGATCCCCGGTAGGGGAGAACCGGGATTTTTTCTCACCTGTTCAAGCATCTCTGGCCTTCACCGAGCATCGTATAAATTTGGTATTGGGAGGGAAACTCTGGTGGGTAAAGGCAGCTAGGGCCATGGTGCTGATCACATCACCCCCACCTTCGGTCATGATCAAGAAAGTTTGAGGCCCTAACTCCACACCCCCTATATGCCTTCATGGCATGGTGCAAAACACAGGGGAGCACTTTACTTTTTACTTTTATGGGTCCTGTGAAGAGGTATATCATTCTTCCATGCTTCGCTCCCTTTGGAGCCGTACTTCTGACCTGGAGATGGACAATGAACTGGCTCGCTGGCTTCAATAAACTTTTTCAAGCAGGCCTCATCATTAGGAAGTTTTTAACTCAGGGCAAGCTCTGGTGCCTACCGAACTGTTGGGTGAGTGAGTCAAGGCAAGTGCTTAAGTCACTGCTTATATACTAGTTGTTGGCACTGTGTGTGGAGCGAAGGAACTATCCATGGTGTGGCCAAACCAAATCCATGTAGCTGGAGTGAAATCCTATCTTTCATACAGCGTTACATTATTACTGCAGTTCCAAGTGAAAGACTTGTGAACACGTGGAAATCCATACATAACTTCCAAGAAAGTTGTTTTTTTTTTTAACAAATGAAAACTGCCAATACCTTGTAATGATAGGGGCTCATTGCAATTTTGAGGTTGACTTTTTTATGATTAAACCACATGAATACTGGTATTCAAATTATAAATGCTGTTCAAGTGCATTAGCAGGAATTTCTAAGTTTTAGCAGTGACTTACAACTTATAATTATGTTTCAACGTATTTTGAGCTTTTTGTCCAAATCTTTTCAGAGCATAGATTAATGCATATACTAGTCAGTTAATGCTAATGGTTACATTTGCACTATGACGTCCTTACTGTCACACTATACTGCAGATGGCTAGGGATGCGGGTGCAGAACGTTTAATTCCTGGTGTACTTCACATCCAGTTTCCTCAGTCTCCTGGAATGCTCCGACTTCCATAGGAGAATTTCACAGGAGACAGAGGTTACAAAGTACAGCGGAACTGGCTACTATATAAGCAAAGGGTGTCCTATAGCAGATCTCTTTTTTAGTTATGAATATCTAAGTGAATCATTGAGAGTAGCAGCCAGTGCCACTGCCAGGAAGCAGAGGTAAGTGCTGGCGCATTCCTCAGCCACCTACACTTCTCCTCCTATTATTATTATTATTATTATTCATCTATCTCTAGTAAACACCATTTGCCTTCTTCTTATTTCTCCCGAAGTGTAAATGCTCTATCGACGATGTAAGCAAGGTGATTTAAGATACTTACTTTGAGTGCATCTTTCTTGATCTTGTCCATATAAGTTACGGCAAATTGAAGAAAGGTCCACACTTTTGGCAGAGTTAAAGCTTTCTCAATGTACTTGGAACACCACTCCATAACTTCAATAATCGAGTACTTGTTGGCTGCAACGTACAGTTCCATTGCCTCATCTGTTGAAGTCACCTTCGCTTCCTTCGTCTAGATATAACTGCAATGAAGAAGTGCAGCGGTATAGAGTCGGCAACATACAGACAGGACTCGCATAATGATGATGGGTGAAAGTACTGGAATAGCAACATATTTTCCTTAGATATCTATATTTACTTTCCCACCATGGAAGACGAGGGTAGGTCGAGAGGATGAATCTACACTTGATAGGGGAAGACGGTAGAAACATACACACAATAACACTGTAGGTTTCAGAATTGTATTTGTTTGTGTGCATTCGGTTGTTTCATTTATTATTGCTCGTTTAGTTGTGTTTGGGTGATGAGTTTTACAAATCTTAACTCCCCTCTTAACTTATTTTGCCAGGGATATTACAATGTGTAAAACTTCAATGTTGATTCAGCAGCAGACGATTTTCACTGAACCTATTTCCCTTGCACCCTTACTTTGCTACTGGACTCGTTCAGTTAACGCATGCACACTTGCACCAATGATCATAACTAAGGCAGCCAAACTACTTGGGTGGGCATCAAACTTTCAATATTCAAAAACAGTGTGCGAATTAATTAAAACTTTTGATTTTGGAGAAGAGTTGAAGGAGATAGCATTCAATGTTGGTTTTTTGTGTACAAAAATGATGATTGTTAATTTCAAGAACTAATTGGAAGAAAACTACCACCATGCATCCCCAAGTATCTACTGTTTTATGTACTGAATTAAAACTTTTCGCAAATTATTATCGCATTTTGAAACTACTAACTGATAGACGCATGATAAGAGGAAGAAGAATAATTTGTATTCTATAGCATGTTATTGATTGGTTGTTATAGTAACAGTGTGTGTAAGATGTACGTGAATGGCTTCCAGGCATTAAAGTTTTGTTGTTAATTTGAACCTACGTGTTTGTAAGTCTTGTGCATGTATAGATAAGAAATCACACACACAACAACAAGGCTTACACTAACTTGGTCCTGGGTCTAAGGCATCAGGCTTTGAACTCCGGCTCTGGGACGGGTGCAGGTTCGAATCTTCTGGGGAAATTGTAACAGCTTTTATCTTGAGATTTTGGCCTATATATGGGACCAGTGACCACCCACCATCGTGAGGAAATTTGGGAGCTTCGAATGAGTAGTGTAACTTGGCCAGGAAAACCTACCGCAATGACTGATGGCTCGTCGTACTGACCACACGTCACCCCTTAACTGATTGGATGATATCCTACCTTCTGAGGCATGTGGGAGTGAGGTCAGCAGTCAGTAGGTAGCCTCTGGCCCTCACAGGCCGTTGCACCACAGGAAAAAAAAAAAACTTTCTCGTTTTACAGGAAGTTTAACTGTATTTTGTATATAGATCCAAGCATTTGAGATAAATCAACATTTTCAGAACTCCTGTTATTTTGTGCAAAGATTCAATAAATAAAGCAAAGAAAAAGAAGCCTTGTCGTCTTGTAGATCGTGGCATACACACACACATTATTAGTACATTTATTATTATTTCAACACAGAGAATTCCCAACACATACATGTATGCACATGATAATTTTTCATATAATTCCACAATTCTGGGCTGTTTGGGAATATTACTTAAGTGAAAAAAATGCAATTTTACAGCAGAAAATAATTTATGTATATTGTTTTAATAGCAAACATCACAGACATGATATAGCCTACATGTTGGATCATTATTGTTTACAATCAGTACAAATACCCAATATAAAATTATATTTATAATAATTTCTTTAATTGATTCAGCGTGATGAAAGCAATAGAAAATTGCAATTTGTGACTTGTGTCTTTTCCCGAACACTAGAATTTCTCCCTGAAGTAATAGTTTTTGAATTTCTGGGATGAAAATTCTTAATATCTTAATATCTTAATACAGACTCTTTGAAATCTTCCGATTTTTTGGGATCCCGAAGATTGGTGATAGGTAAGTAGGGATTGGGCAGGAATTTTTTCTCCATCACGGCACTGAAGTTTCAAGATACCCACATCCATAGTGATTTGCAAAAAAATGAAATGTTCGCACTTTCTCTGTCACTTGCAAGTTAAAGTTGAATTAGACTTGAGTGGATAAGTTAGAAAAAATGTTCATTACAACACTGTAATCAACTGTTTAAAGAACAATTTTATGCCATCTGTAGGCAAACATTGAGAGTACTACGATTTAAATATTGTAACCTAAGAAAACCTCACAAAGAAAGCTTTATGCATTATGCTTCATATAGTCTGACTGTTTTCGGAACATCTCCAGCTGGTTAGTCTAGCTAGCTAGATAGATAGATAGATCTTTCTATTTTGGTTATTTTACTCTACTTTTCTACCTCTTGATTTAATATTGACGATCAGGATGAACAGACGAAATATATGAGGGACGCACAATGATGCATCCATGGTTTACCCAGTATTCTCCTCGATGGCATAGAGGATAATGCTCTCGTCTTTTGATCAGGGGTACTATGTTCAATTACCGGTGGACCTTTTAAATGTAGGTCCAGTCAGGATTAGCCTCTTTACGTAAAGTAAACTTAAAAACATTTTGTCTTGTCCGTTGTTCAAATCTAGGACCTCTGGCTAACACATATGCTTACAACCCTGCCACGGAGAAGAGTAGGTTCTAAATGCTTCACCGAAAAGGAACAAAAATTATAGGTATTTTAGAACAAAAATTCATCTAACAGTATCAATATTCTCCTCATAATACATTTGGCCTAATATGTTTTTTGCTTTGGATTTCCTAAATAAAGTAAGCTGCTTTCATCAATATTCTCAATGAGTTTCATTTTCCGTAAATCCACTTCGAATATGTTTGAATTAGTGGATTAGGGTATTTGAGTTCGCGGTTCTTAAGATCTAGGTGTTTCGAGTAGGTGAGAGTAGTTACGTTTGTTACATTAGCATTCGTACACATTCACTCTTCGCCTGCACGTGTGTGTACGAAAAATGATATTTTTAGGAAACTGTAACCTATTACCACGGTCATATTGCAGCCAAATATTTACCAGAATTCTCGAAAATTAAACATTTGTGAAAATTACAAACGGAACTTGTGTTTCCAAAGTTTAAGAGCTTATTTAATACGAAACTGCAATCTTACAGACACTTTCCTTCTAAAATACGTAAAATTTTATAAAATGGTGGAAAAAAAAATGTAGGTAAGCTTTAAATGTAGGGTAACATTTTATCTATATCGCTTTCCCCTCCCTTAATTTGAAAAATATGAGTAGATTATGCACAACGGTAAAGTTTGGATTTTTAATTTTATCAATATTATTTATGTACTTTCTAGTGTTATATAAATTTTGAAATGTTCTTTAACATGAAGGCAGCATTCTGAATGAATAAGAAAGAGCGATTACGCCACAAAACTAAATATTAAGGTTTTATAAAGCCTTGTGTAAAATATTGTAAATGGATTATACTGGACTAATCCAAATTACACTGCCATCCGAAGAAAAAAAAATTGCAACGTCTTTCACTGTCCGGACAGAGGGTTACTTATTGTACAACCAACGGCAAAGATAATAATTGTCCATCGCTAGTTTCATTCTTTTCTATTCTAAATTCTGTTGATGCGAAGCAGATGTTGACGTCTGCTTATTTCCATTCATTGTCATCATGTGGACAAAAAGGCTAGGGAATAATGGCGATGGACAGTTCCGTTTCTTTTACCGTTGGGTGTATGTATGTGATAATATGCTCAATTAAAATAAAACCTCAAACTTGTGGCTTATGACTATCTCCCACTGACCCCTTCATTTAGTTAAAACTAGCAATTTTGAAAGCACTTAGATTTATTGATTTGGTGTTTTAAGTCCACTTTATGCACAGTAAGGCTAATCGGTACTGGATATACAATTTAAAGTGGAATACCCGGGACCCCTTGATTACAAGGCGACGACACTACCACTTTTTTTTTTTATTTCTATATAATTTACATTACACAATATCAATCATCAAGACTTTACACTAGTAATTAAGAGATTTTACAAATTGGTACATAGTGGATTATACAATAGGTTTCAATCTGTATAGAATTTTACTTAAGAGATTATGTGAATCTAGAAATCCGGCATTCACGTCAGTAATTCAATATTATTTCGTAATTCTACTAAGTAAGTTCTCCATCTTTCTTTGTCAGTATGTTCAGAGTTTATATAAGATATTACATTACATTATGAAGTATATTAATCAATTGTTATTAGATACAATCGTACCAAAGTTACGCTATTTTTTTTACATTTGTACATTTTGTAAAAAGTTTGCATACAAACTTCTCTTGTCATAATTGTTCAGTTCTAAGTATTCATTTTGTACATAATTCTATAATGATTCTTCACATTTGCCTGGTTTCCTCTTTAAGGCATAATACACATACTGAGCTATGATGCACTGCACAGTCTGTAATTTAGTTCTTGGATAAAAATTAAAGTCTGGAAATAGGATGTGGTCTACTGTAAAGTAGTTGGCAGGGAGTCGGCACATTTTTCCTAGTCTTTGGCAAAGGTATTGCCAATCATCACGTATTTCGGAGCACGTACTGAGTCTATGTTTCAAAGTATCACTTTGTTTGCAAAATCAGCACCCTTCGTTTCCTTCCAATTGTAGCCGGAGCGCCATCTGTTTTGTCAAGACTTTGTCATGCACTGCTAAGTACCACATAGATCACACAGGTGTAGGTATGTGTCGTGTAGTTACATTACGCCATGCTTTTGACCATTGGATAGTAGGGTGCACGGTTTGAATTCTTGGCATCAGTCGTCGTCATTGTAACTGCATTCGATATAAGAATTTGCCCGTAATTGTTTCACTTTGTAATTGTGGGCATGCTATGAGTAAATACCTAAATTCCACCAGCGTCGTTTGAAAATAGTTGAGAGTACTGGTCAATTTAGGCACTGAGACAGGGGCTGTAAGTTCGACATCGCGTAAGTAAGAATGTAGCACATGCCCTGTCAGGTTCCGTGTTGTACTCAATAACTGTTTTATGTTGTGGTGTATTAGAAGTGACTGTGCTTTTATTTCAACATTCATCAGGTTAAGTCCTCCAACGCGTTCAGGAAGACACAGTGTCTCATACGCGACCCGTAATACATGTGCTTGCCAAATAAACTGTGTTGCTATACGCCGTATTTCAGCAGGTTTTGGTTTGGGAAGTTCTAAGACTTGCGCTACATACCACACTTTAGAGAAGAGAAACACATTAACGTAGGTGTTCGGGAATAAAGCATTCTGCTGCGAGCCGTCTGCGGTGCATGCGCGCGCAGCGAAGAGACTGACTGACTTGCTCATGTGAGCTCGGCCGTGCAACATACTACGCGCGCGTCTCCTATTATCTACGATATTAGACAGTTGTAATTACAGTTCTACATACCAATATGTATTCTTTAGTATTATAAATATTCTAAAATCAAAATCGATGTACCGTATTATTCATCTGGTAGAACTACGCCTAAGGTAAAACAGTTAACTTAAATTACCAGAGTCTCAACGAATTAGAAGTCGGTCATTACCGCAACATATGGTCCTCCGGGCCGGATGAATTACGGATATCGGGAAACGACGGGACTGGTGAAAATGCAGTTTAGTGAAGTGAAGTGATACAGACAGTGAAAGTACAGTGAAGTTACAGAACAAAGCAGTTTTCCCGCCACTTCAGCCACGCCGCGCGAGGGGAAATTAGAGCGAGCTAGGAGAATCAACGGACAGCACGATCAGTCACAGGGTTGCCAAGAGCAGAGGAATTATCGACGGCTGCAGATTCCATGTACGTGAGTAAATCCTTTTATTTTCCTTTTCCATGCTTGTTTGTTCATATTCCTAACCTTGCCTGAGAAAATGCCGGAAGAAAGTGAAATGCTTGAGAAGCTAGTGAGACAACGCAGTGTAATTCAAGGACAATTAACTCGGCTTCAGAACTACGTGTCAAATTATGACGAAGCAAGTGGTCATGTAAACGAAGTTGTAGCCAGGCATAAGCAACTCGGCAGTGTTTGGTCAAAACTAGAGGATGTAATGGACAAGATATCCGAATTATCAGATGAGCAATCTCACGACGAGAAGAGAGCGTCACTTGAGCAAAGTTACTTCACGTTAGAAGCTAAAATGCTTTCAATAATAGACAAAGACTCGACGAGAAAGAATAATACATGTAAGCCTGAAACTAAATCTCCAATCAAGCTCCCAGATGTAACTTTACCAACGTTTGACGGAAACTACACTCAATTTTCATCGTTTCAAGATATTTTTGTAGCCCTCATAGAAAAAAATGAAACCTTGTCAGACATACAAAGATTGCAGTATTTACGGCTTTCGTTAAAGGGTGATGCATTACAAACGATTGAGAATTTGCAACTCACAGGTGCTAATTACAAGGTCGCCTGGGACTTGATTCAGCGCAAATACAATAATCCAAAGTTAATAGCCGCTGCTTACGTAAATGACATTTTGAATGTATCTTCAGTCACTAAGGAAAGTGTAGCAGAATTAAGAAAGTTCACGACTACGATTAGAAGTTCTATAGAAGCATTAAGAAACATTCAGGGAGACGCGGACTTAATTGATATTTTTCTCGTTCAGTATCTTTCAGCCAAATTGGATAAATGTACGAGAAGAGACTTTGAGAAACAATCAAGCAATACAGAATTCAGTACCATCGAAGAATTGCTTATATTTTTAGAAGCTAAGTGCAACTCTCTACAGAAATACGAAGCAAATGAACCTTCGACATCAACGAAGTCGTTTTCAAGGTCACCAGCTGTTAGTAACATCAGGCCAAGAACGCCACAAGCATTTAACACGTATTTTACTGCGTCGAGCAAAAGCTGCATCTACTGCAGAGATGCATCTCCTTTTCATCCTTTATTCAGATGCCAGTCATTTTTGAAATTGACGAATAAACAGAAATATAAATTCCTGCATGAGAATCGCATATGCACGAACTGTTTGCGTTTTGCTAATCACTCAGTGTTAAATTGTATAGCCGGCTCTTGCAGGTACTGTAGGTTGCGTCATCACACGAGTTTGCACGAAGAAAGGGGTGGCGAGCGCCGTGTACCTCCCCTCCTTCCAGGAAGATCAGCTGCGAACGAGGCAAGCAGTGTTTCCAACCCTCAAGTCGGTGAGGGAACCAGTTCATCGTATTCAGTAAAGAATAAGAACCAGAATGTTTTGCTGGCTACTGCCTGTGTTCTAGCAAAGGACAAAGATGGAAAATACTTGCCTTGCCGCATCTTATTGGACCCGGGGTCTCAAGTGAACCTCATTGGTATGGATACGGTACAACGTCTTGGGTTACGAAGACAGAGACAAAATACGTTGATACAGGGAATAAGTTCCAACACTGTAAATTCACCTTATGCTGTGAATGTGGAATTAAAATCAAGATTCAATGAATTTACTGTAGAGGCACAATGTTCTGCCTTGAAAAATATTACGGAACGTTTGCCTGCAGAAGAAATGGATATTTCAACATGGGAGATACCTACAGATATTGACCTTGCGGATGAAAACTTCAATGTTCCTGCCAGGATTGACATTTTAATTTCTGCAAGTATATTTTTCGATATCTTACTGCCAGAGAAGATGTCGAAACAAGGACCTTATCCTACGTTACAAAACACACAGTTTGGTTGGATTGTAGTGGGCAACACTCCAGGAACAACGTCACATCCAAGCAGATCATTCTTTATACAGGGTGAGCCGTTGGAAATGCTCTTACATCGTTTCTGGTCGGTGGAAGATTTGTCGGAAGAAATTATGTCGCCTAAAGAAAAGAAAATGGAAGCACATTTTCGCCAAACTACAGAAAGGAATGAAGATGGCACTTACACGGTACGTTTACCTTTGACGGAAGATAGATCAGCATTAGGGGAATCTTTGGAACATGCACACTCCAGATTTTTACAGTTAGAACGCCGACTAGATAGAGAACTGGAATTGAAAGAAGAATATGTGGAATTTATGAACGAGTACGAGAGATTACACCACATGCAAGCAGTGCAGGAAGTGCGAGAGGCGCCAGCAACGGGAGACATACGATATTTCATCCCCCATCACCCAGTTGTGAATATAGCCAGCTCCACGACGAAAGTACGAGTCGTATTCGACGCCTCAGCGAAAACGACCAGTGGCAGGTCACTCAATTGTCTACAAAGTGCAGGACCGGTTCTACAAGAGGATCTGTTCGGGTTACTGCTTCGCTTTAGGACCCATATAATCGCTCTGAAATCTGATATTGAGAAGATGTATAGGATGATTCATATGCACCCTTCTGATAGGAAATTACAGTGCATATTATGGAGAAAATCTCAAGACGAACCACTGATGATCTACGAATTGAACACTGTAACTTATGGCCTGACATCTAGCTCATATCTAGCAACTAAATGCCTACAGCAACTAGCGACAGACGAAATGCACAACTATCCACAAGCTGCTAAAATATTGAAGAGAGACTTTTATATAGATGACTTGCTGTCAGGGCAAGAAGACGAGAATCAAGCCATTAATCTACGTAAAGAACTGTCAGCATTATTATCGGCAGGAGGATTTAAGCTACGAAAATGGGCATCCAATTCTGCAAGAGTAATGGAAACTATACCTTTAGAACTACGGGAAGTTAAAGACACGATTCTGTTTAACGACGACAGTACACAAACTCTAGGTGTCAATTGGAATACCCCCGCCGACACTCTTTGCATATTAACGGCCGAAGATTCAGCGCTAGCGCCAGAACGCAATGCTGAGTTGGCTACACTCGCACCGGCGAAGAAACATCTTCCAACCTACCCCCTACGCAGCGATCCAGCACACGGGAAAGCAGACACCAACGCTTGTTTTGTAAACAATCACCCAGCTATCAACAATCAAAGAAACAGTAAGGCTGCTGGCTGCAGCAAACCTCTTTACGATAAACAAAGCTTTTCGACGATACGTGCAAAGAAAGAAAACAATTTGGCCGGCTACGATTTGAACGTTCAAGAAACATTAAGCAAGCGCAGGGTTGCCAGTCAAATCGCGCAACTCTTCGATCCGCTCGGAATTATTGGGCCTGTTATTGCACTGTTTAAACAGTTTCTACAGAAACTATGGAAATTAAATGTATCCTGGGACGACGAGTTACCTTCAGATGTATTAAACGAAAGTAGTGCAGGATGGCGGTTTCACCAACCGAAAATGGAGCTCGGTGGAGCTCGCCTTAATGGATTTCTCTCGTAAGGCATGAGCTCCATTTTCTGGCAGTGTTGCCAGCTCCTTACTCGAAAAAATCACCAAGGTTTTTTTTGGGTCTAACCTAGCCTAAAGCAAGGAGCTGGCAATCTTGCTTGAGGCTCGCCTTAATGGATTTCTCTCGTAAGGCATGAGGCCTATTTTCTTGCAGTGTTGCCAATATTTTACTCGAAAAAATCACCAAGGTTTTTTTTTTGGGTCTAACCTAGCCTAAAGCAAGGAGCTGGCAATCTTGCTTGAGGCTCGCCTTAATAGTTTGCTCTTGTAAGGCATAAGCTCTATTTTCTCGCAGTGTTGCCAATATTTTACTCGAAAAAAATCACCAAGGTTTTTTTCTTGGTCTAACCTAGCCTAAAGCAAGGAGCTGGCAACCTTGCTTGAGGCTTGCCTTACAGTGCATAAAGCAAGAAGCTGGCAACCTTGCTTGAGGCTTGCTTTACAGTGCATAAAGCAAAGTTGCCAACCTACTGGTACTTTTGCCAACCTACTGGTACTTTTGCCATAGCTTTTTACAAAAAAGAGAGAGGAGAGAGAGAGGGAAGAGTTAAACAACCGACAGCTGCCAACACCCACCCTAACCTAACCTAACCTAACCTAACCTAACCTAACCTAACCCACCCTAACCTAACCTAACCTAACCTAACCTACCCTAACCTAACCTAACCTAACCTAACCTAACCAGATCTAACCTAACCTAAAGCAAGGAGCTGGCAACCTTACTTAAGACTTGCCTTACAGTGCATAAAGCAAGGTTGCCAACCTACTGGTATTTTTGCCATAATCTTTTACAAAAAAGAGAGAGGAGAGAGAGAGGGAAGAGTTAAACAACCGACAGCCTACCTACAGCTTTTTTTTCCCTTGGTCTAACCTAGCCTAAAGCAAGGAGCTGGCAACTTTGCTTGAGGCTTGCCTTACAGTGCATAAAGCAATTTTTGCCAACCTACACACACTAAACAAGGAGAGCCGGCAACAAACACGCACTGCCGTAAAAGAGAGAGAGATTTATGGCTGGCAACAGTAATGAGCGAATGCGCCATATCGCAATTTTCCAACTCCGGCAATGTTTGTATATCGTGACCTTTGTAAACCTCTCTCGGGGGAACCATGTGCCACACACACACACACACACACACACACACACGCGCGCGCGCGCGCGCGCGCGCGCGGGGCCAAAATTTTTGAATTTACGGCTGGAAAAATGTTTTTCTATGACATGTTTTCGTTCGAGGCAAATTCGTAGGTAGATATTGTTAAATAAACATTAATATTGTAAATATATATATACTTATTGTATTTAGTTTTTCGGTATCGAAAAGCGACCGTCATATTGTATTTGAAAAAAATATTACACTTTTGCCTGTGGATATCTAGAAAAACGACAATTTCGTTCCCTCTCTCTGCATATACTATCAACGTTGACACAATGACACAAATTCAACAAATACGTATGCTTGGTGGCAGAGAAAAAATACAATGAATTTTCTGGTTATTTATTTCATAACCCTGATAGTCATCGCGTGCGTCACAGATTGCCATCTGCCGTAGGCTTTGGGACGACGGAAGTTATACTTCCTGTTTTTTTTAGTGACGCCAGTTAACAGCATAGGTAACAATGATGCGATGCGATGCATTAACTTGTGATTTTTCGAACTCGCAAAATGATGTGGTTGAAATGTAGGGGGTCTATTGCCCTCTGTTTACATCTGGCAACACTACCGTAGATTTTTTGACAGTGTTGTTAACCTACTGGGTTTTTCACTGTAAATTTTCATCAAAGGGTCTGAGGGGTCCATGTACTCTTTATGTCTGGCAACACTGTTGGGGGCCTAGTGTTGGCGACACTGTGGGTTTTTACTGTAGCTTTTTATGAGGGGGACCTATTGCCCCCCTTTTTATATTTGGCAACTCTATTGGATGTTCCTTTTTTGAGGCTTGGGTTTTGCCAACCCATCCGAAGAAAATTCCACTATATGATCTTTCACTGGCTAAGCTAACCTACAAATAGGAATTGGCAACACTGACGAGCATTAAATGATGATTTCGAGCCTCAAATGATGATTCGAGCCTCGTCGGTGTTGCCTACCCACTCTACAAAAATTCTACTATATGATCTTTTACAGGTTAAGCTAACCTACAAATAGGAGTTGGCAGCACTGACTTATAAACCCACTGGGTTCTTTTGGCATGTTTTTTTCATGATGTGTTGCTAGGCTATTGGGCATCTTGGCGTATACAATGTATATATTTTGAGAGGGGTTTATGGCTTTTTATGCTGTACGAATACTGGAAGCTTGACAGTGACAACCAACAGAGTAGGTAAACCTACATCCAGGAACTGGCAACACTAGTTTCTGACAGTGAATTTGAAATAAAATATTAAACAAAATACATGAGTAAACACTGTGAGTACAAATAGTACCAGTGTTATGCCCCCAACTCCAACTGGACAACTGGGGAAAATAATTGTACAACAATTTGTACCTAATTGTACAATACTTGTACCTAATTGTACAACATATACACAGACATAAAAGAGAGAGCCTTCCCGCAACTTACTTCATGTACAATTTATGTGATTTTACAACTGTGAAAAGAAAGCATATGTGTTCTGTATGCACACATTTATTCTTATTTTTCGAAGTTGAATGAAAGCACATGTTTTTACGCTCTCGTAATACTAACCTTGCTCCACTGATTTTAAATTGCTTCCATCCGCTTTTTTTCTGTGTTATTTCCGCATGCACGCAACATTCGCTTTCAATAGACAGAAGGAGTGTTAGTATAGCAGGCTCCGAGTTTACAATTTATTAAATTAAACAATAATTTATGTAAGAATATACTTGTACTTACCGAACACAAAATAATAAAAAGCACATGTGAATGTTTGCGTGTGTTCATGTTATATGACGACTGAGTAAAAAAATAATGTTGACTCCCCGAAAGATAAAAGTTTCTAGTTCGACATCAGATGCATGCAAATTTTATGTTTTGCTCTCCAAAATCTTGATTTTTATGTTTGTGCTATTTGTCATACAGCAGAGGAGAAGAGGGGAGAGGGAGGGGAGGGGGTACTATTAGCGCCATCTATTAGCAAACAATAGAAATAAAAAGTAGGGTCAAACTTTTTCATCACCCAAACATTTTAAACGTCCTCGCGTAGTAATACGATCTAGCTGAAGATGTTTAAAAGAGTACTCTTAGTCGACGAAGCTAATTGCTAGGGCTCTTATATTACTAAAATATTTTTTAATTTGCATATTTCTCATACCGCCATATGTTGTTCTAGTTGACTTCTTCCAAAAAAAATGCTAATTAGCGAGAGTTAATTAAGCAAGGCAAGTAAAAGAAGCAAAATAGGACAACATATGGCGGCGTGAAAATATGTAAAAAATTCGATTCAAAAGTGGATCGAATTAAAGTTGGGGGATATTTTGCATTTTTTCCCTATAATGTACAAAACATTTACCTTACATAATCTTTTCCATTTACAACAGTATAAAATAAGAGGAATGTGTGACAATATCCATATTAATTAGGAAAGTATGTTGTATGCTAGGTTAGCTAATTGTGTCTTCTACAGCTTCACTGTATAGAGGGAAGATGGAAAAAGAGAGCTCTACGGAAACTGACGCTCTTAACAATATTGTACGTCCGTGAAAATTATATATAAATAAGACTTAAGCGTATTATCTGCTTTCATGTCAGATTTTGCCAACCTGTGAGCTGTAGTGTTTAGGTGACAAGCGACCTGCTCAAATATGATACTGTTGACAATATTGTACGCCCGTGAAAATTATATATAAATAAGACTTAAGCGTATTATCTGCTTTCATGTCAGATTTTACCAACCTGTGAGCTGTAGTGTTTAGGTGACAAGCGACCTGCTCAAATATGATACTGTTGACAATATTGTACGCCCGTGAAAATTATATATAAATAAGACTTAAGCGTATTATCTGCTTTCATGTCAGATTTTACCAACCTGTGAGCTGTAGTGTTTAGGTGACAAGCGACCTGCTCAAATATGATACTGTTGACAATATTGTACGTATATTGTATTGTATAGGAGACTAGAAGCATATAATTTGGCGAAAAAAAAACCCAAATAAGGTTATAGAAAATAGTTAAAAAAAATTAACAATTATATTTTGCATTGCACAGCATTAGGTATTAAATAACATACCCCCCAAAAAATCTCTGCATTATGCGTTCTGAAAAAAATTGCCCTACGTGCCAAATTGCTGTGTTAAGTAAACATTTTTAAAGGCACTGTCGTACTTGTGTGCCGGGAAAGCGAATATGTGCGACCAAACTGTGCTCTAAGTGTGGAAAAAATATTTCTATCGCCAACTTCAAGTTGTTTTTTTTTTTTTGACACGCATATATATTATTATTTTTTTTAACAGAGGAAGAAAGTCCGTGCTTCGGAAAACGCGATGATGTGCGTAATGATATCTTCCGTCTCCTGCATAGACTTGTACCAATCTACTGTGTACCATCTTCTTCCCTGCCTTGCCTCGTCCAGTTCGTCCAACCTCTCGTTCAATTTTTCCCCTGCAGCCGAAAGCAGAATGTTGAGATCACCGCACCTCAGGCCGCCGATCTCCCGAAGATGGTCCTTGAGAACCATTTCACAAGGGATGCGAAATTCCGGCGTCGTTCTTGCTATGATTACAAGTTTCCCTACATCCTCACAATCTCCGTTTACTGCGTGTTTAAATATTTTACATAATAACTCGGACGGCAAATCAGTTATACGAGACATGTTGTTATTATTATTATTTTTCACTCTATGTTATTTATATACCCCACCCCAATTTTTGTTTCGTGTTCATGGCGATGGTGGTAGAGTGCCACACACGTAAATTTGCCGTTGCGTAGAAACGCATTTTCGTTTCGTCTCCCTCTCTCTTAGCATCATGTGTTCTACCCTGCTCGATAACCTTCGCTATTGTTGCCACATTGTCATTCCATTCCTGGACACACTCGCGCAAACATCATTGAAAACAATTGAATAGCGCTCCAGCTCGCGGTTCCCACCGTTCGGTAGGGACGCTAATGTGGCAATATAGCACGGCGTAGTGCTTGCTTTTTTTATGCAGTGCATGTTCATTGGCTAGCTAGTAACTAGTGTTGCCAACTGTAATAATGAAGCACTATTTCTGTCATGGAAGGGGAAAAGGCAGGTAAAGTGGCGGTGAGTTTTGTTGGATTGGAAGCACCATATTTTTATTTTATACTAAGTATTTGACCGGTTTGACGTTGTGTGCGTGTATTGCGTGTGTGTATGTAAAAGTGTGTGTTTGCTAATGAACGTTAAATTCCATAATGCCTCCAGTTCTGTCGAAGTTGAAATCAAAAACCTTGCATAGCCAAGCTCGGGAAATTCTAAGCAACGTGCACGAGTTCATGAAGGAGGAAGCCAGTCATGGTGTTAGCATCCCAATAAAGCATTTTGGCAAGAGAGCAGCGAACAGCAGCAACAAATTGTTCATATTTCATAATTTTGGAATTATTCAAAATAAATAAATTATGTAGCTCCAACATCATTTCAACTCTGGCTCCGGCACGTGTTCTTGTAGAAATTGCATAGAGGAGGCTGTCATTTTTGCTGCTTAATGCGATACATATTGTTTTCTGTGTTAAAATTGCCATGCTTTGATGGGTGATAAGCCTATTGAAAACTGTGATCGAGCGAGATATTCTTTTGCGCTGAATAGTATTGAAATAACATAAGAAGTCTCATTATTTATTTTATATTTTGATGTTTTAGTTAGGAATATATTGATTTTCAATTTTCCGTTGCTGCGTAATGACCGGGGGGGTCGAAATAGAGCGGCATCTGCCGCCACCTCCCAGGGAGGCAAAATGACTAGCGCCGGCCCTGGTTCATAACAAAAAAAAAAGCCGCGCAGCTTATCGTCTAGTGGCAGTATATGTACTTGTTATTGTTGTGGAAGCCGGCATCCTTTGTAAATGTACAACAAAGGCAACCGACTGTCGCCGATCTCAGAGAGGAAATAATAATACTGCTTCAGGAGGAGTGTTATGGTGCAATTGTAGCGGTTTAACACGTTGGCATGTTATTATCTGCCGTTGCAGTTCCATACCAGTGTATACGGGTTTTGGAAGTGAAAAGTTAGAATGCTACCAGTGCATTAATGCAATGAAAAATAATATATATATTTTTTTATTTTGTTTGAAATTACTCAAATAAGGAATTGTATGAAGAAGTCTTCTTTGCAGCATTTTTGGTAATTTTACTTATGTGTTAGTTCATATTTTGCGAATTTTTAGTCCATATGTATGTAGCTACATACAAAGTCACTTGTTAGTACATATTAATCCTAGTCCTGGTATAATGCATGACGTTTAAAACTCAACGTTAGATAGACCTGAATTCTCTAATTTTATTGTTGTACGTAACAGCTGTGCATCGGTGCACTGCAGCGATTTTTCTATCTGCTCCATTAGCAACACTGCTTCTTTAGTTGTTTCGTGCATCGCACGGTAGAATTATCTGTGCTGGACTCTACCCAGTGCGGCGACCCGTTCACCCAGCGATGCGTCTCTGCTCACGAACCTTTCGAAAGCTGCGTGCTCTAAAGTAGTGCAGATATTCGGTTCACCAACAGAAAATGAGGCTCGGTGAGGCTCGCAGTGTTGCCAACTGCTCACTCGAAAAA
Source organism: Lepisma saccharinum (assembly GCF_977018435.1). Lineage (NCBI taxonomy): Eukaryota > Metazoa > Arthropoda > Insecta > Zygentoma > Lepismatidae > Lepisma > Lepisma saccharinum. The sequence goes on from NC_139234.1 coordinate 39,632,348, forward strand.
AATCACCAAGGTTTTTCTTGGTCTAACCTAACCTAAAGCAAGGAGCTGGCAACCTTGCTTGAGGCTCTTGTAAGGCATAAGCCCTATTTCTGGCAGTGTTGCCAACTCCTCACTCGAAAAAATCACCAAGGTTTTTCTTGGTCTAACCTAGCCTAAAGCAAGGAGCTGGCAATCTTGCTTGAGGCTCGCCTTAATGGATTTCTCTCGTAAGGCATAAATCCTATTTTCTCGCAGTGTTGCCAATATTTTACTCGAAAAAATCACCAAGGTTTTTTTTTGGGTCTAACCTAGCCTAAAGCAAGGATTTGGCAACCTTGCTTGAGACTTGCCTTACAGTGCATAAAGCAAGAAGCTGGCAACCTTGCTTGAGGCTTGCCTTACAGTGCATAAAGCAAGGTTGCCAACCTACTGGTACTTTTGCCATAGCCTTTTACAAAAAAAAGAGAGGAGAGAGAGAGGGGGAAGAGTTAAACAACCGACAGCTGCCAACACCCACCCTAACCTAACCTAACCTAACCTAACCTAACCTAACCTAACCTAACCCACCCTAACCTAACCTAACCTAACCTAACCTAACCTAACCAGGTCTAACCTAACCTAAAGCAAGGAGCTGGCAACCTTACTTAAGACTTGCCTTACAGTGCATAAGGCAAGGTTGCCAACCTACTGGTATTTTTGCCATAATCTTTTACAAAAAAGAGAGAGGAGAGAGAGAGGGAAGAGTTAAACAACCGACAGCCTACCTACAGCTTTTTTTTTCCCTTGGTCTAACCTAGCCTAAAGCAAGGGGCTGGCAACTTTGCTTGAGGCTTGCCTTACAGTGCATAAAGCAATTTTTGCCAACCTACACACACTAAACAAGGAGAGCCGGCAACAAATATGTACTGCCGTAAAAGAGAGAGAGATGGGTGGATGGTAATATAGTATGTGTGTGCGTGTGTGCGTATAATATGTAGCATTATTAACTAGAGTGTGTTGGCAATTTACTTACAACTAAAAAAAAAATAGAGATGCCAACGTTGCTGTAAGATGAAAAGAGAGAGAGAGAGAGATTTATGGCTGGCAACAGTAATGAGCGATGTCCTCTTATTGTAAATTTTTTCCAAGTCCCAAAAAAAAAAAAAGAGAGGCCAATGTTTATATATCGTGATTTTTGTAAACCTCTCTCGGGGGAACAATGTGCCACACACGCGCGCGCGCGTGTATTGTGACGCAAACAAACAAACAAAATAATAATTGTTGTTTTTTAGGATACCTGGCCCCTATAACCTCGCCAGGGTGCGTGGTGCCCAACCAAAAAAGTAAACGTTTTCCTGTACGGCCTTCGAACGTAAAATTGATTGACGTGGGGGCGAATCTCTTCGGGGGTGTCTTTCAATTTGTACATTTACCCGTGCATACTATTCATCATTAATTTAGCCGCGTTCTGTTTGGCGTCTATTTCGAGCAGTTTACCCGGTGATTCGTGACGCCGCGATAAACATCAACTTCCGTACCAGGTGGAACGTCCGCTCCGGCGACGTGGAATTCGCGCCACTCCCAAGTTCACGCCACCGGTGTAGGATTCGTGACGCCGCGATAAACACCAACTTCCGTACCGGGTGGAACGTCCGCTCCGGCGGCGTGGAAGTCGCACCACTCCCAAGTTCATGCTGAAAAAGGGGAGGCCAGCTGCTGTACGTAACCCCCGACCAGCTTGTGATGATACTCGAGATGCTACCGTGGGAAACACAAACATTGCTTGTTCTGCAACGCTTTGCTGAAATAGTAATGCGAGAGATGCCAGTTGAGTTTGTGCCCTCGAACCTGGTCCGCGCGCAACACGCTCTGGCAGCACAATTCGGGTTGCCCTAAACTCAGAGGCCTAGTGAGTTGGCAATACTGACACGACCTAGTTTTTGCTTATATTGTCACCGCAAGCGGATATGACGACGGGTGGAGAGAAGAGAGAGGGGAGGGGGGAGAAAGGGAGATGACTTTAGTTTCTGTGGAAGTTTCTGGACAGAACAGTGAAGTTTTTGCGACTGTGCGCGATTATACTACCATTTGTGTGTGTTAAATTGCTAGCAGCCTTTTGTAGGTAAGTTTTGTTTTTTGTTATTTCTTTTGCATGTGTGTGTGTGTTAATAATAATAATTACGAGTGGCGTTAGTGAACAGAAAGTGTTGTTTTGATTAAACACCGGGTATCGAACCTGGAGATTAAAATTATACAAGTATACGGGGGAGAAACTTTATCTTTTTGAATGTGTTGATATTCTAAGTTGGATTTGTTGTTTTATGCACAGTAAGGCTAACCGAAACTGGACCTACAGTGGGATCCGCCGGGTATCGAACATGGAGATTAAAATTATACAAGTATGCGGGGGAGAAACTTTATCTTTTTGAATGTGTTGATATTCTAAGTTGGATTTGTTGTTTTATGCACAGTAAGGCTAACCGAAACTGGACCTACAGTGGGATTCGAATTATACATGTACACAGAGAGGAAACTTTATATTTTTGTCTGTGAAGGTTCTAAGGTTTTGTGAATATATTGGAAAAGCACTAGTATATACATAGAGCAAAGTTACAAGGTTTTACGTCCCATAGGAGTCCTATTGGAATCATAATGATTAGTGCTTAAACAAGAATATTTTCATAGTTTCATACCTCTACTAGATTGGTAGAAAAATATACTAATGGACAATAAAATCTGAAGAAGATTCGTGTCTAGCAAAAATAAGCTAAATAGAATTACACATGCATACAATATTTATTGTGCTTTTTTCTATCTACAATCATATTTTTCTTATATATTTTTTTAAAATTTTTTTACAGGGTTGATTAAAACACATATTTGAGGAAAACAACGCCACCCATATATAAATAAACCCCTCAAACTAACACTAATTAGAATTAGCCTACAAAATTTTTCTCGTAAGGCATTTTTTTTTTGTAAACACTCTACCACCAACAGATCACATATAAATAAACATACCCCCCAAAAAAATGCGCTCCATGAAAAGTTGTCCTGTGTGCAAGAAAACCAAATCAAGCCAAAATTTTGCAAGACATTGTCGTACCTGCGTGCCAGGCAAGCATTTGGCTGCCACTGAACTATGTTCCGGATGCAATATACAGATACAATTGCGTATGTCAAGGAGCATAAGCTTAATTGTCTAAGCAAAAATACATCTGGGGCCCAGCCTTCGACCTCCACCAAGAGGAAGGCAGAAGCAGCCTCCATCAATGCACCACCCACGAAACGCGTCAAGCCTGTGGCGAAAGCGAACCAGACTGCTTTCGAGCGGTTGTTAGAGGACTTTGTCATCACTTCGGAGGGCTCATGCGACGTGCGTAGTTTTTTGGAGAACGTGCAAGCCAAAATCATTTCCATCCTCGGCGATGCGCTTGCAATGCACTCCACCAAATTCTACGCATCGCTACGTTGCCAGTACAAGAAGCCGTCTGATGAAATTTACAGCTTCTGCCACAACACCAAGGCGAAGACGCTGCATCTGGCGGATGTCGACAACCTCGAGGTCATCTACAACCAGTTTGCAGAGGAGCTGGTGGCAAAACAAGAAGAACATCAAGCTAAAGGCTCGGGGGGTTCGCTGTGTGGCGAGCCTCACGAACTGTGCGTCAAACTTTGTAAGTTCGTGCCTCTCTCCGCCTCCAGCTACGTCCCCTTACCACCTACCATTGTGGCAAAGAAGGCCGTCCTGAACATTCAAAACAGTGACGCCAAGTGCTTCGTATGGTGTGTTCTGGCAGCATTACACCCTGTCCACTGGAAAAACCAACCACGCCGAGTTAACCACTACCTACCCTACGAGTCAGAGCTGGAAGATGCGATGGTTGGGATCGACTATCCCGTAGAGGTCCCGGACATTCAAAAATTCGAGGCTCGTGCGCGGTTGGCTATCAACGTTTACGGTCTCACTGACAAAAATGCAGTGTACCCTATTCGCGTGAGCGACGTAGACAACAATAATGCTCGAGAAATCCATCTCCTACTTATCAAGGACGAGACCCATCACCACTACACCCTTATCCGTTCCCTCTCCCGGTTGGTGTCGAGCCAAACAAGCAAACACGAACACCACATAGAAGTTTGTCGCAGGTGCTTGTCAACTTTTGACAATCAAAAACAGCAGGATTATCAGCACATCAAAGGTCCCAACATCGCTGTCGAGAAGCTCGCTCGCCACAAGTTCTACTGTAGTAACAACGAGCCTGGTGTGGCAGTCTTGCCCAAACCTGGCACCGTGGAGCGTTTCCACATGCACGGTGCCATGGTGGAGCATCCCGCTATCATCATCGCGGATTTCGAGGCCTTCCTCAAACCCCTGTCCACTTGCGATCCAGATCCCGAAGTTTCCTCCACCACCCCTTACCAACTCCACGAGGCATCCAGCTTCGCATACGTTGTGGTGCGACGTGACCAGCACATCGCCCCCGAGCCCTACTTGTATCGCGGTCCCGACGCAGCCAAACACTTCCTCGAGAGGATGGTTGTGGAAGCCAGCGAGATAGGGAGGGTACTGTTGGCCCCCAAGTCTATGCTCCCACTGTCTCCCGACGATCAACGTAGACACGACGAGGCCATCGCTTGCCCTGTCTGCGTCAAGGAGTACACCGCCAACAACCGTAAAGTCCAACACCATGATCACTTTAACGGTAGGTATGTTGGTCCATGGTGCAACGGATGCAACCTCATGGCTCGGGACCCGCGCTTCATCCCTGTGTTTTTTCATAATGGCTCGGGATACGACTTCCACCATCTGGTGCCTCACTTTGGCTACGACGACATGCGAATCAACGTCCTGGCGCAGAACGAGGAGCGTTACATTAGCTTGAGCAAGTGGGTGCGAATCTCAGGATCACACTCTACCGTCGAGCTTCGCTTCCTCGACTCCCTGAGGTTCCTCCCGGCCAGCCTCGATGCTCTCGCAGGGAAGCTTAGCGACGAGCAAATGCTCATTACCTCCGGAAACTTTCCGAACTTGGACGCCAGCCTCTTCAAGCGTAAGGGGATCTATCCCTACGAATACATCACAGACCCTTCCAAGTTCACAGAGACGTCGCTACCTCCTCGAGCAAACTTATATAGCAAGCTGCGAGGCTCGAACATCACCGACGAGGAATATCACCATGCCCAGTCCATGTGGCGCGAGCTGGGCTGTCGAACTCTCGGGGACTACCACGACGCCTACCTCAGACTTGATGTGACGCTCCTCGCCGACGTGTTCCAGACGTTCCGTGCGACCGCAATAAAGATCTACCAGCTGGACCCTGCCTACTTCTACAGTGTCCCCGGACTGGCGTGGTCAGCCATGTTTCTGGTGACGAAGATCGAGCTGGAGCTTCTTTCGGACGTGAACATGGTGCTGTTTGTGGAACGTGCCGTGCGGGGTGGAATGGTCCAGGTGTCGCAGCGACACTCGCGCGCCAACAATCACCACATGGCCACCGGCTACGACCCCTCACAACCGGCCAGCTACATCATGTACACGGACGTTAATAACCTCTACGGACACTCCATGATGCAGCCACTCCCCTTTAGAGACTTCGAGTGGGCTGACCCCTCCAACTTCGACATCGAAAGCTTCGACGATTCGGAACATGGGTTCTTCGCCGATGTGGACCTTGAGTTCTCCGAGAAGCTGCAGGATTTGTTCAGCGATCTTCCCCCTGCACCCGAGTTGAAGTGTCCACCGGATTCCAACCAGAAGAAGCTCGTCATGGATTTCGAGCCCAAGAAGAATTACGTCCTGCACTACCAGAATCTCCGGTGGTTGATGCAGCGAGGGGTCGCGGTCCACGCAGTTCACCGCATCCTCAAGTTCGAGCATTCTCCGTGGTTGCGTCCATATATTGAAGTCAACACGAAACACCGCACCGCAGCCACGTCCGAGCTTGATAAGGATTTCTTCAAGCTTATGAACAATGCGGTGTTCGGGAAAACCATGGAGAATGTACGGAATCGTGTAGATGTGAGGCTAATATCAAGCAAAGCACAATGTCACAGGCTCGTAGCAAACCCGTTATTCAAATCGAGGACCACTTATAACGAACAGCTTGCTCTGGTGCATATGAGGAAGAGCGAGGTGAAGCTCAACAAGCCAATTTATGTTGGCGCCTCAGTATTAGACCTGAGCAAGCTGCACATGTTTCAAATATATTATGGGAAACTACGCCAGCACTATAACGACAATATTAGCCTACTCTACACGGACACGGACAGCTTGGTGTACCACGTTCGCACGGACGACGCGTACGGGGATATAGCCACAGTTCCATCTTTGGTTAACCTCTTCGACACCTCGGGCTATGCCCAGCAAAACAAGTACGGTATCCTGGCCCGCAACAAAAAGGTGCCTGGCAAACTCAAAGACGAGAAGGACGGTGATGTAATTCTCGAGTTTGCAGGTCTTCGCGCCAAGGCCTATGCCATCAAAGCCGAGGGCAGCGTTACCAAGAAGGCCAAGGGTGTCGGCAGACAGGTGGTTCGGGAGCATCTCACATTCGAGGACTTTGTCGATTGCCTCAAGACCAGGTCGTCGGTTCTAAGAGAAGAACAGCGCATCCAGAGCGTCGACCATGTGTTGACCACAAACAAAGTTAGAAAAATTGCACTGGATCCCGATGACGATAAGAGGTGCGTCCTCGAGTGTGGTATTCACACATTGCCGTGGGGGCACTATCGCTTAGCAGAAAGCAAAACCTGCAACATATGTCCATCTTCTACAGAAGATTCATAAAAACAAAACAAAACAAAAAAAAAACAAAAACACTTTGACTGTCATTACAAAAAAAAACTTTGACCGTATTCTTAAATAACCAGCATGCCTATGAATTTGTTCGGTTTCAAAAAACAGATCATTATGGAAACCATACCAGATCATGAAGTCTTACCTTCCGTGTTACCTAAACTCAACGGTCTGTTGATCATTCACCTCAACAGCATTTGGACGAAACTGAATGACGATGTGGGTAAGATGTTTTATGTTTTTAATAACAATTTACATTTCTACGAAATTCCGATCGACGGGAAACTTCGAATCACCGTGAATCCGGAAAACGCAGGCGAAATCAAAATTTCTACCGGCAAGAACATTTTTCGAATCAAGCACGACAAGATGCTTTCTAACATTACGTACGATGTGTCTGCCGGAGATTATCTTTACATGGAACTCCTCGGAGATTACGACAAACTCATTCCTCTCTTCGTAGAATTACGAATCGTCTATCCTATTATAAATAACCGTTAACCAAAAATGCCTAACGACATTTTCGGCAACACCAAGCGTGTAGACCACGCAGAAGAGATTCTCATGTTGGACATTCGAGTTAAGAAGTTGCGGACCGATTTGATCGCTTTGCAGGAGACCTTAAACAAAAGTTTAGAGTCCGAAATCGCTACGCTCCAAACGCAATGTCTCGACCCCATTCTGAAAATCGATTCCGAACTGAAGGCGCTGATAAAAAATTATGTCGATGTACCTTCTTACGACAACGTTCAAAATATACAGTTGAGCGTGGATTCGCTTCAAAATGATTTGGCCAAATTACAGCAATTTCAATCGAAAAATGAAGATTTGGAAAAATTGAAACTCGAAATCGAAGAACGAACTTCCGCAATCGAAAATAATTTCTCTGAACTTCAAACCGTCGTGAACGATATTGATGTAGAACGCTTGCATGTCGTCGTTTCCAAATTACAAGAAGAATTCACCGGTACGTTGGAAGAAATTAAATCCAAGTTGCAGACTTTGGAAGATACCATGACGAACCTACCATCGTCGGACGAACTGCAGGTCATCGGTAAAAGCGTCGCGAACATAAAAATTCAATTGGAGGCCTATCAAGATTTCGAACACATTCAAACCACCATCGCCACGCTTCAGGCGTCCTTGGAATTGATCAACGAAGAAATTAAAAATATTCATGCTGAAGCAAGAGCGTTGACGAGCATTCAAGACACGTTGAGCACGGTTCAGCATAAAATCGAATATTTAGAAAATTTAAACGTCGAATCCAATCTCGCTCATTTTCATCACGTACTGGACAACATACAGGGTGACTTGGAATCGTTACGGACGAGCGTGCCTTCGAGCGAAGATTTAGAAAAATTGAAAACGGCGGTGACGGCACTATCCGAATCGAGCGACATCAAAAGTTCATTGAGCGATCTCGAGAGTAGGGTGGCCAATCTCCCCACCTCCAAAGAATTGCACGCTTTGAAAAGAAACATATCTCGAATGCTGAAACGACTAGAAACGGAAACGGCGAACGTGGAACAGATTCGAGACGAAATTAGTTCGCTGGTGTCGACGCTGCCCACTTCGCAGAGCGTCGCCGACCTTCACACGCAGTTTACAGAGATGCGAAGCATCGTGAACGATCTTACCGAGAGGAGCTCGAAATTGAATCAAGTCGAGAACCTTCAGAACATTGTCGTCAACATCAGAGATCAAGTTGGAGTGTTGGAATCCACGCAGGAATCGACGCTGGCCTCTTTCGGTGCCAAGTTGCAAGAACTCAACGAAAACTACAAGCAGTTGAACGTGGAAGTGAAAATCAAACCGTCGTTTTCTGCCGTAACGGATACCATAATCGAGCATTTGCTGCCCATCGAAAATAAACTCGGACAAGTTCACAGTAATCTGCTCGGCGTCGACACTAAATTCGCTAAACTGCATTCTCTGCAAGCCATCGAAATCAACAGCGTACCCAATCAACAGAGAATCTCCACGTTCGTCGAAGGTAACAAACTGTACATGTTGCATCCTTATCATCCGTACTACAAGTTTCTCCTCGATGGCACGATTCAGATAAACGAATTTTCGTACTGGTCTCACGGTAGAAAAGCTAGCGTTCCCACCATGACTTTGATATCGAATCGTGGTGTCCAGAAAGCAGGAAACATTCCTCTGGCACGTTGGAACGAAACGCGCAACATATATGAAATACACGAAGACGAAGATCTTACCGTTTTCGACGTGAGTGCCGGCGATAAGCTGATCATTCAAAACACGAGCGAAGTGCCACCCTCTTTGAATCCCATCACGCTTGTGCTTCTCTTGAAACGTAATCTCTAAAAAAAATGTCTAGGCAAGCCATCGTCGAAGAATTGCATAAACCTGCACGCCGTAACTACGAACGTTTGGCTGTGGTAACCAAGGGCATCGACGACCTCTGGCAAAGCGACCTCGTGGAGATGAGTAGCGGCAATTTGAAAAACGTGCATAAATTGAACAAGGGCAACAGGTACCTTCTCACCGTCATAGACACGTTTTCGAAATTCGCATGGGCTCTACCTTTGAAAGCCAAAACGGGGACATGCGTCACGGAAGCATTCAAGACAATTTTTCGCGAAAGCGGTGGCAGACGACCACGGTTTCTGCAAGCAGACAAGGGGAAGGAATTTTACAACGCTGTATTCCAAAAGTTTATTCAAGAACATGACATTCGACATTATTCGACCTTCAGTCACATCAAAGCCAGCATCGTGGAAAGATTCAATCGAACCTTGAAAACACACATGTGGAAACGATTCACGCTTCGGGGAAATTACAAATGGGTCGACATCCTGCCGGAACTCGTCGACACCTATAATGATACGGTACACAGAACAATAGGCATGAAGCCAGCCGACGTTACCAAGTCTGACGAGCAGCGTTTAATTTCTACAGTTTACTGTCCAAAGTACACACCCACGACAAAAAAAGCTAAATACAAAATTGGAGACCGGGTGAGGATTAGCAAATTCAAACGCACCTTCGAGAAGGGATTCACAAAAAATTGGAGCACAGAACTCTTTACGGTGGTTCGAGTTCTACCCGGAAACCGACACACGTATATAATAAAAGATAGTAGCGGCGAGATTTTGAAAGGAAGATTTTACGAAGAGGAACTCTCTAAAACGAAACACCCCGACACGTACCTCATCGAGAAAGTATTGCGTAGGAAAGGTGACAAACTGTTTGTCAAATGGCTGGGACTTCCGGAAAAGAGTTGGATCGACGCGAACGAAGTGATCTTGTGAGTACGTGGAACGTGGTGAAGCGTCTACCGGATCCGGAAAGTCAAACGAGAAAAAAAAAGAACGGCGAGTTGCTTCCCGACAGCATCCGCTGTCTGATCGTAGGTCCTTCGGGGTGTGGGAAAACAACACTGCTCGTGGACAATTTTCTCCTCGCACCGAATTGGTTAGATTGGAAGAACAGGCACCTGTACGTGTTCTCGAAAAGTTTGGAGCAATCCAAATACCAGCAACTGATGAAACTGTACGATGGTCTGGACATTGCAACGTTCGCCTCGGAAATAAAACCACTCGACGATTGTCGTGAAAATTCAGTCGTTGTGTTCGACGACGCCATCCTGGAAAATCAAAATGAAATTCGCAACTTTTTCACGCAAGGTCGTCACAAAGGAATGGATTGCTTCTACCTAGCTCAAACGTTTTCCAAAATTCCAAAACAGTTAGTGCGCGACAACGCTAATTTCATATGTTTGTTTCGTCAAGATCACAGCAACCTCAAGCACGCGTACGATGACTACGTATGCGGAGACATGAACTACAATCAATTTTCGGAACGTTGCTCTACTTGCTGGAACGGTGACGATTTCGGATTCGCAACGATCGACATGACGAGGAAACCCAACGACGGAAAATACAGAAACAAAATCAACGACTTTCTAAACGTTGCAACGTTGTGAGAAACGACGTGTATAAATAACGTCATGACGAAACGAAAAATCGAAGACGAAAATCTCAAGCTTCGCGATTACCTCGCGAAACGCTTCAAAGGTTGGAAATCCGAGAATCGCGGATTCTACGAAGAGAAGAAACGTTAGGATCAACCTGTGATCGATGCCATCAGCGGTCTAGGTAAAGAAATTAAAAGTGTCACGGAACAAAATAAAAATTTGATCAACGAACTCGTACCACTCGCAGCTAAAAGTTACGCTGTACCCACGCCTATTTCGAGCATTCCTTCGACGCCGTTCGAACTGAAGGATGCACCGGCACGACGTCGAGCCATAGGCAGCACGTCTTCGGATAAGATCGAGTTGGGACCTTTGGCACGAGACTACCTGAGCACGGGGAAATTCGACAAGGATGAAGTGTTCGGATTGTATCCCAGCATGGAAACCAGCGAAGGCGGCGGTGTGGTGTGGAAGATTGGGAAATCGAAGGTGACCTTCGAAGGCAACGACATTAAAGTCAATTTAGGCGACAAGGATAGTTGGAACAGGTATCCGGGTACGGTGGGACTGTGGGAACTCGTTGCCAAAAAGCAGCCGAAAGATTACACCGACGAAGATTACCAAAGTTACAAGGAAATTCTGATCATGACGGATGCCTTGTACCAGAACAACGACGCCTCGCAGAATAGGGTGAAATCGAGCAGCGGCGAGAAGTACAGGAATCTCATCAAACCGATTTGGAACCAGGTCAAAACAGGCAGCGGCGTCAAACGCTACAACACGTTACCCAAAGAATTCGTTTGGGTAGACGACGTTAGGAAACTCGTGGACCGATTGTTGGTGATAGTCGGCGAAGAGAATGCAGGCAACCGTAATTTCTACAACGAGAAGGTTGGCATCGTGGACATGATCAGCACGAAACTTTCCAACTTCATCGTGAACGACGACAAGGGCATAGGTTACCTGATCAAAATCATCAACACGCTGCCTCCGAAATTCTGGAACGTGGCCGAAGGAAAGGGGCTCGTGAACGACATCATCAACAAGTTACTTTTCGAGATGCATTTACCTGGCTACCAGTACTGCGGACCGGGTACCAAACTCGAGAAAAGATTGGAGAGAGGAGACAAGGGTGTGAATCCGTTGGACGCGGCATGCAAAGATCACGACATCGCCTACAACACCACGCAGACGGATCTGGACGCACGTCACGAAGCAGACAAAAAATTGGAACATGCAGCTTTCGAAAGGTTCGTGAGCAGAGACGCATCGCTGGGTGAACGGGTCGCCGCACTGGGTACCACCATCGCCATGAACACGAAACAAAAATTGGGGTGGGGTATATAAATAACATAGAGTAAAAAATAATAATAATAACAACATGTCTCGCATAACTGATTTGTCGCACGAACTACTATCTAAAATATTCAAAAAGGTAGTTAACGGAGATGTAAATAAACTTGTGATCATAGCAAGAACGACGCCGGAATTTCGAATTCCGTGTGAAATGGTTCTCAAGGACCGTCTTCGGGAGATCAGTGTCCTGAGGTGCGGTGATCTCAACATTCTGCTTTTGGCTGCAGGGGAGAAATTAAACGATAGGTTAGATGAATTGCACGAGGCAAGGCAGGGAAGAAGACGGTATACTGATGATTGGCGCAAGTCTAAGCAGGAGACGGAAGATATCATTACGCACATCATCGCGTTCTCCGAAGCACGAAATTTCTTCCTCTGTTAAAAAATCTTCGTTACAAATCGTGAAAAAAAAAAAACTTGATATATAAATAACACACATCGTGAAAAAAAATAATCTTCGGTATATATAAATAACACACATCGTGAAAAAAAACTATTAAATTTCTCTCGATTTCTTTGATATGACGACTGAAAAAATAAGTGATCTCCAAGCATTAAAACAAATGCTAAATTTGTCACTCGAGTATGTAAAAATTCAGGAATTGGAAGTCGACAAACCTTACACGATAACTTCCGGTTCAATCGTTTCTACCCAGTATGGTCCCAAGGTACGCCTGTTGCTCAACGCACAATACAGTCTATTTTTACCAGATCGATACGCTAACATGTTATCCGACGAGAAGCTATCTATTTTAATCGAGAACAAAACTCGAATCGTGTACAAGGGGACAAAGGAACTTCTTGGCAAGAAAACAAAGCACGTAATAGAATTTGTGTAACGACTGCGAGGCCTTGAAAATATATAAATAACATACCGTAAAAAAACTACACAAGAAAAAATCTCAGAATATATATATAAATAACATACCGTGAAAATAACACATAGAGCATCAACATGAAGCCCAAGGGTGTCGTGTACCAGATACCATACTCCAATCTTGCCCTCGATGGGTTACTCACCAAGAAACAACGCGAGAAGAAACGTTCTTGCTTGTCGAAAGGACACGGAATGAAATTGCTGCTCAGCACACCTCAATTGAAAAGATTGCAGCGTTCGCGGAAACAGCAAAAGATCGGAGGTTTCATATTCAGCATCCCGGCCATCCTGGCAGCATTGGGGGCCGTTGGAAGTTTGGCCGGCGGAAGTGCCGCCATCGCGAAAACCGTCATCGACTCGAAGAAGAACAAAGCGGAATTGGAAGAACAGAAACGTCACAACCTGGCCATGGAGAAGAAAAGAGGAAAGGGCGTGATGAAGAAGTTTAAAAAAAAGAAACAGAAGCACTCACCAACCGAGACATTGAATCTCTGATCGAACCGTTACAAATCAAACACTTCAGAGGAGTTTTCATGTCCGACTCGTTACCTTCAAGCGTCAAAAGAAAAGAATGCGGAGTAGTCAACTTGGACGGTCAAGAAAATCCAGGCACGCATTGGATATGTTACCACAAAAACGATGACAATAACAAAGCATTCGTTTTCGATTCTTTCGGAGGTGTTCCACCTACAAATTTAGTTCATTATCTGAAAACGAACAAAACCTCCATATACTGCAACGACGAACGCATTCAAGATTTCGGAGACGTGAACTGCGGTCATCTCTGCCTCTCCGTTCTCGCTTTTCTCTCTAAAATAAATAACCCTACGGTCGAAGATTTCCAGAAAGCATTGTGGAACCTCAAACAGCATCACTAGGATGGGCGTGTTCCATCTCACGAGCGAATCTTCAATCTTGAAACTCACGCTGCACGACGACATCGTCTATCCTAAATCCGTGGCTCTGCGTGCATTCTACAGCATGTACCTCATACCCAATGTTACGCAGCACAACAACAAAATTAGCGTCGGAAGCGAACACATCGTCGTCACGCCAGGACAATACAATCTTTCCACTTTGCAAGCTCAATTACCCAAAGGTACATACCTTTCTCAAAATTCGGTCACGCACAGAGTGGAAATCCTATCCGCGACGGAGACCGTGGACCTGGGCACCATGGGAGAACTTTTAGGTTTCGAGAACAACACCAAACTCGAAGCTGGTATCAAGCACGTAGCAACCAACATTCCTAAATTCTTGGCCATAGAGACTCTGAACATACACTGCAACGTGGCGGAAGGCATGATCACGAAATCTTCGGACGGATTGTTAGGAAGTCACAAGCAGACGGGAATCATAGCCACGTTCAAACCAAGTTCCGAGTTCATGGAACCGATCATCTACACGCCCTCTTCGCCGATCAATTTTCCAGTATGTCGCAACCGCATAGACGACATAGAGTTGGTGGTGACGAACGAGAAAGGAGACGTGGTGGATTTCGCAGGTGCAACAACGACGGCCATCGTGGACATCAACATATAATAAATAACCATACATGTAAAATGGAGCAAATCGAAAGTTACGAATTGCAATCTTTCCCTCCCAACCGTCGCACGTTCGCCAATCTGAACGAAGCGAACAGGGAGATCGAATACGACGTGGACGTAGGCGACGGGTTCGTTCATCCTCACAGAGCGGACCTCTACCTTCAATTCGACGTGGTGAAGAAGGAAAGCGGAGACGCGTTTCCTGCAGCAGCAAACTTGATACTCGTGGACAACTTCGTGCCTCACCTGTTCTCGCAGGTGGAGGTGAGGAAACACAACACCGTCATCGACAGAATAGATTATCCAGGCATCACGTCGACGGCGGTGGGAACGTTGAAATTATCCAAAACGGACGCAGCGTACTACCAGGCCGGGGGATTCGAAGCCGGGACCAAAATATCGACGAGAAGTCACACGGTGCTCTTTCCCATGCGTCTGCTACCGGGTTTCTTCTCGGACTACAAGGAGATCATGTGGAAGGGAGGACTGAGGGTCACATTTCGAAGAGCGGCCAACGACAACGATGTACTGATGCGATACGCTACTTTGGGTCCGGACGGCACCACGCCGATAGCCAACACTTTACCCGAAGCGGCGAAATGCGTCATCCGGAGCATGGAATTGAGAATGCCGGTGGTGGAATACGAAACGAACTACGCCCTCAAGTACAAAGCGGAGATCTTGAAAAATCCGCAGGTGCCAATTCACTTTCACGGTTACCAGTGCGTGCAGAAGATGGCGTCGGGAAGTCACATGGAATTCGACGTGACGACGCAGTTCAACAACATACAGTTCGACATGCCAGATTTCGTCGTAGTGCTTTTTCAGACCGGGAGGGACAAGAATCAGGAAAAAGATTCCAGCAAGTTCGACGACTGCAAGATCAAGAACGTTTATCTGAAGAACGGTAGGAACGAATTGTTCCCGCGCGAGAATTACAACCTCGACGTGACCAAAAACGATTACCTCAAACTTTACGAAGCGTTCTCGGCTTACAAACGCGTGACCGAGGGAAGCGTGGACATGTACTACACGCCCAGCGAGTTCAAAGCACGGAGACCCATGACCGTCATCAACACATCTAAGAGAAAGAAGGTTGTGGTCAACGATCGAACCAACATCAAGGTCGTCTGCGAGTTCCACGATGCCTTGCCCGAGGATACCCTATGCAGTGTCATCCTGATTGCAGAGAAGTCCTTCGCCTACGACGTGAAGAACGAGAGGGTCACCGAGCAGTTTTAACAAGTTTTTTAACATCTTTTCTTGCACAATAAGAAATTTTCTGTACTAGCACAATCAGTTACAATGGCACAATACGAATTTCACTAGTTCAGATCAGTTACAAATGTCAATTTTATTAGTTATCAGTTACAATATCTTTTTTTGCACTATAGCACTAGCACTAGAAAAAAAAAGCATGCAACTTTATTTGTAACACACACATATTCTCCATCTTCATCAAGAAAATATTATAATAAACATAATTATTTTTATCTATATCTCACAATAAAACTCT
This sequence comes from Lepisma saccharinum, assembly GCF_977018435.1. Taxonomy (NCBI): domain Eukaryota; kingdom Metazoa; phylum Arthropoda; class Insecta; order Zygentoma; family Lepismatidae; genus Lepisma; species Lepisma saccharinum. Next base: position 39,648,344 of record NC_139234.1, read on the forward strand.
ATATCCAAAAATATCACAACATCAAATAACACTAGAGTCGTTAGTACACGTTGCATGCATTACGGAGGTCCTCTGTAGAGTTTCATGGAAGTTTGAGAAAAAAAAAACACGTGAAACTCTACAGAGGTGCGGTTGTAGATAACCGCAGCCGTTAGAAAACCTTTACTTTTTTGGCTGGGCACCACGCACCCTGGCGAGGTTATAGGGGCCAGGTATCCTAAAAAACAACAATTATTATTTTGTTTGTTTGTTTGTGTTACAATACATACGCGCGCGCGCGTGTGTGTGTGTATGTGTGTGTGTGTGTGTGTGTGTGTGTGTGTGTGTGTGGCACATCGTTCCCCCGAGAGAGAGAGAGGTTTACAAAAGTCGCGATATACAAAGATTACCGGAGTTGGAAAATTACGATATGACACATTCGCTCATTACTGTTGTCAGCTATAGGTTTCTCTCTCTCTCTAGCCCTTGCCAACTAAAAAAAAATGTAGGTAGGAGTTGGTAACACTGCGAGAAAATAGAGATCATGCCTTACAAGAAAAAACCATTAAGGCGATTTTTATTTGATGACGTTGAACCCGTGCAGTGTTACCACCCATCCATCTCTCTCTCTTTTACGGCAGTGCCGGCTCTCCTTGTTTAGTATATGTAGGTTGGCAAAAATTGCTTTATGCACTGTAAAGCAAACCTCAAGCAAAGTTGCCAGCTCCTTGCTTTAGGTTAGGTTAGACAAAAAAAAAGCTGTAGGTGGGCTGTCGGTTGTTTAACTCTTCCCTCTCTCTCTCTCCTCTCTCTTTTTTTGTAAAAAGCCATGGCAAAAGTACCAGTAGGTTGGCAACCTTGCTTTATGCACTGTAAGGCAAGCCTCAAGCAAGGTTGCCAGCTCCTTGCTTTAGGTTAGGTTAGACCTGGTTAGGTTAGGTTAGGTTAGGTTAGGGTGGGTTAGGTTAGGTTAGGTTAGGTTAGGTTAGGGTGGGTTAGGTTAGGTTAGGTTAGGTAAGGTTAGGTTAGGGTGGTTGTTGGCAGCTGTCGGTTGTTTAACTCTTCCCTCTCTCTCTCTCTCTCTCTCTTTTTTGTAAAAGGCTATGGCAAAAGTACCAGTAGGTTGGCAACCTTGCTTTATGCACTGTAAGGCAAGTCTTAAATAAAGTTGCCAGCTCGTTGCTTTAGGTTAGGTTAGACCTGGTTAGGTTAGGTTAGGTTAGGTTAGGTTAGGTTAGGTTAGGTTAGGTTAGCTTAGGTTAGGGTGGGTGTTGGCAGCTGTCGGTTGTTTAACTCTTCCCTCTCTCTCTCCTGTCTTTTTTTTTGTAAAAGGCTATGGCAAAAATACCAGTAGGTTGGCAACCTTGCTTTATGCACTGTAAGGCAAGCCTCAAGCAAGGTTGCCAGCTCCTTGCTTTAGGTTAGGTTAGACAAAAAAAAACCTTGGTGATTTTTTTTCGAGTAAAATATTGGCAACACTGCGAGAAAATAGAGCTTATGCCTTACAAGAGCAAACCATTAAGAAGCCTCAAGCAAGATTGCCAGCTCCTTGCTTTAGGTTAGGTTAGACCAAGAAAAAAAAGCTGTAGGTAGGCTGTCGGTTGTTTAACTCTTCCCTCTCTTTCTCTCCTCTCTCTTTTTTGTAAAAAGCCATGGCAAAAGCACCAGTAGGTTGGCAACCTTGCTTTATGCACTGTAAGGCAAGCCTCAAGCAAGGTTGCCAGCTCCTTGCTTTAGGTTAGGTTAGGCCAAGAAAAAAAAACCTTGGTGATTTTTTCGAGTAAGATGTTGGCAACACTGCGAGAAAAAGGTTGCCAGCTCCTTGCTTTAGGTTAGGTTAGACCAAAAACCTTGGTGATTTTTTCGAGTGAGGAGCTGGCAACACTGCGCCATCAAATAGAGCTCATGCCTTACGAGAAAAATCCATTAAGGCGAGCCTCACTTCAGCTCCTCACTTGATGTTTGTGAACCGGGTTTATTGCACTACTCTCTAACTTTCTGTCTGCTTCGTGACGTGCATCCAGATCCGTCTGCGTGGTGTTGTAAGCGATGTCGTGATTTTTGCATGCGGCGTCCAACGGATTCACACCCTTGTCCCCTCTCTCCAATTTTTTCTCGAGTTTGGTACCCGGTCCGCAGTACTGGTAGCCAGGTAAATGCATCTCAAAAGGTAACTTGTCTGGACATTGCAACGTTCGCCTCGGAAATAAAACCACTCGACGATTGTCGTGAAAATTCAGTCGTTGTGTTCGACGACGCCATCCTGGAAAATCAAAATGAAATTCGCAACTTTTTCACGCAAGGTCGTCACAAAAAAATGGATTGCTTCTACCTAGCTCAAACGTTTTCCAAAATTCCAAAACAGTTAGTACGCGACAACGCTAATTTCATATGTTTTTTTCGTCAAGATCACACCAACCTCAAGCACGCGTACGATGACTACGTAGGCGGAGACATGAACTACAATCAATTTTCGGAACGCTGCTGCTCTACTTGCTGGAACGGTGACGATTTCGGATTCGCGACGATCGACATGACGAGGAAACCCAACGACGGAAAATACAGAAACAAAATCAACGACTTTCTAAACGTTGCAACGTTGTGAGAAACGACGTATATAAATAAACGTTTATTGAGGTTGGTGTGATCTTGACGAAACAAACATATGAAATTAGCGTTGTCGCGTACTAACTGTTTTGGAATTTTGGAAAACGTTTGAGCTAGGTTGAAGCAATCCATTTTTTTGTGACGACCTTGCGTGAAAAAGTTGCGAATTTCATTTTGATTTTCCAGGATGGCGTCGTCGAACACAACGACTGAATTTTCACGACAATCGTCGAGTGGTTTTATTTCCGAGGCGAACGTTGCAATGTCCAGACAAGTTACCTTTTGAGATGCATTTACCTGGCTACCAGTACTGCGAACCGGGTACCAAACTCGAGAAAAAATTGGAGAGAGGGGACAAGGGTGTGAATCCGTTGGACGCCGCGTGCAAAAATCACGACATCGCTTACAACACCACGCAGACGGATCTGGATGCACGTCACGAAGCAGACAGAAAGTTAGAGCACGCAGCTTTCGAAAGTTTCGTGAGCAGAGACGCATCGCTGGGTGAACGGGTCGCCGCACTGGGTAGAGTCCAGCACAGATAATTCTACCGTGCGATGCACGAAACAACTAAAGAAGCAGTGTTGCTAATGGAGCAGATAGAAAAATCGCTGCAGTGCACCGATGCACAGCTGTTACGTACAACAATAAAATTAGAGAATTCAGGTCTATCTAACGTTGAGTTTTAAACGTCATGCATTATACCAGGACTAGGATTAATATGTACTAACAAGTGACTTTGTATGTAGCTACATACATATGGACTAAAAATTCGCAAAATATGAACTAACACATAAGTAAAATTACCAAAAATGCTGCAAAGAAGACTTCTTCATACAATTCCTTATTTGAGTAATTTCAAACAAAATAAAAAAATATATATATTATTTTTCATTGCATTAATGCACTGGTAGCATTCTAACTTTTCACTTCCAAAACCCGTATACACTGGTATGGAACTGCAACGGCAGATAATAACATGCCAACGTGTTAAACCGCTACAATTGCACCATAACACTCCTCCTGAAGCAGTATTATTATTTCCTCTCTGAGATCGGCGACAGTCGGTTGCCTTTGTTGTACATTTACAAAGGATGCCGGCTTCCACAACAATAACAAGTACATATACTGCCACTAGACGATAAGCTGCGCGGCTTTTTTTTTTGTTATGAACCAGGGCCGGCGCTAGTCATTTTGCCTCCCTGGGAGGTGGCGGCAGATGCCGCTCTATTTCGACCCCCCCGGTCATTACGCAGCAACGGAAAATTGAAAATCAATATATTCCTAACTAAAACATCAAAATATAAAATAAATAATGAGACTTCTTATGTTATTTCAATACTATTCAGCGCAAAAGAATATCTCGCTCGATCACAGTTTTCAATAGGCTTATCACCCATCAAAGCATGGCAATTTTAACACAGAAAACAATATGTATCGCATTAAGCAGCAAAAATGACAGCCTCCTCTATGCAATTTCTACAAGAACACGTGCCGGAGCCAGAGTTGAAATGATGTTGGAGCTACATAATTTATTTATTTTGAATAATTCCAAAATTATGAAATATGAACAATTTGTTGCTGCTGTTCGCTGCTCTCTTGCCAAAATGCTTTATTGGGATGCTAACACCATGACTGGCTTCCTCCTTCATGAACTCGTGCACGTTGCTTAGAATTTCCCGAGCTTGGCTATGCAAGGTTTTTGATTTCAACTTCGACAGAACTGGAGGCATTATGGAATTTAACGTTCATTAGCAAACACACACTTTTACATACACACACGCAATACACGCACACAACGTCAAACCGGTCAAATACTTAGTATAAAATAAAAATATGGTGCTTCCAATCCAACAAAACTCACCGCCACTTTACCTGCCTTTTCCCCTTCCATGACAGAAATAGTGCTTCATTATTACAGTTGGCAACACTAGTTACTAGCTAGCCAATGAACATGCACTGCATAAAAAAAGCAAGCACTACGCCGTGCTATATTGCCACATTAGCGTCCCTACCGAACGGTGGGAACCGCGAGCTGGAGCGCTATTCAATTGTTTTCAATGATGTTTGCGCGAGTGTGTCCAGGAATGGAATGACAATGTGGCAACAATAGCGAAGGTTATCGAGCAGGGTAGAACACATGATGCTAAGAGAGAGGGAGACGAAACGAAAATTCGTTTCTACGCAACGGCAAATTTACGTGTGTGGCACTCTACCACCATCGCCATGAACACGAAACAAAAATTGGGGTGGGGTATATAAATAACATAGAGTGAAAAATAATAATAATAACAACATGTCTCGTATAACTGATTTGCCGTCCGAGTTATTATGTAAAATATTTAAACACGCAGTAAACGGAGATTGTGAGGATGTAGGGAAACTTGTAATCATAGCAAGAACGACGCCGGAATTTCGCATCCCTTGTGAAATGGTTCTCAAGGACCATCTTCGGGAGATCGGCGGCCTGAGGTGCGGTGATCTCAACATTCTGCTTTCGGCTGCAGGGGAAAAATTGAACGAGAGGTTGGACGAACTGGACGAGGCAAGGCAGGGAAGAAGATGGTACACAGTAGATTGGTACAAGTCTATGCAGGAGACGGAAGATATCATTACGCACATCATCGCGTTTTCCGAAGCACGGACTTTCTTCCTCTGTTAAAAAAAATAATAATATATATGCGTGTCAAAAAAAAAACAACTTGAAGTTGGCAATAGAAATATTTTTTCCACACTTAGAGCACAGTTTGGTCGCACATATTCGCTTTCCCGGCACACAAGTACGACAGTGCCTTTAAAAATGTTTACTTAACACAGCAATTTGGCACGTAGGGCAATTTTTTTCAGAACGCATAATGCAGAGATTTTTTGGGGGGTATGTTATTTAATACCTAATGCTGTGCAATGCAAAATATAATTGTTAATTTTTTTTTAACTATTTTCTATAACCTTATTTGGGTTTTTTTTTTCGCCAAATTATATGCTTCTAGTCTCCTATACAATACAATATACGTACAATATTGTCAACAGTATCATATTTGAGCAGGTCGCTTGTCACCTAAACACTACAGCTCACAGGTTGGTAAAATCTGACATGAAAGCAGATAATACGCTTAAGTCTTATTTATATATAATTTTCACGGGCGTACAATATTGTCAACAGTATCATATTTGAGCAGGTCGCTTGTCACCTAAACACTACAGCTCACAGGTTGGTAAAATCTGACATGACAGCAGATAATACGCTTAAGTCTTATTTATATATAATTTTCACGGGCGTACAATATTGTCAACAGTATCATATTTGAGCAGGTCGCTTGTCACCTAAACACTACAGCTCACAGGTTGGCAAAATCTGACATGAAAGCAGATAATACGCTTAAGTCTTATTTATATATAATTTTCACGGACGTACAATATTGTTAAGAGCGTCAGTTTCCGTGGAGCTCTCTTTTTCCATCTTCCCTCTATACAGTGAAGCTGTAGAAGACACAATTAGCTAACCTAGCATACAACATACTTTCCTAATTAATATGGATATTGTCACACATTCCTCTTATTTTATACTGTTGTAAATGGAAAAGATTATGTAAGGTAAATGTTTTGTACATTATAGGGAAAAAATGCAAAATATCCCCCAACTTTAATTCGATCCACCTTTGAATCGAATTTTTTACATATTTTCACGCCGCCATATGTTGTCCTATTTTGCTTCTTTTACTTGCCTTGCTTAATTAACTCTCGCTAATTAGCATTTTTTTTTGGAAGAAGTCAACTAGAACAACATATGGCGGTATGAGAAATATGCAAATTAAAAAATATTTTAGTAATATAAGAGCCCTAGCAATTAGCTTCGTCGACTAAGAGTACTCTTTTAAACATCTTCAGCTAGATCGTATTACTACGCGAGGACGTTTAAAATGTTTGGGTGTTGAAAAAGTTTGACCCTACTTTTTATTTCTATTGTTTGCTAATAGATGGCGCTAATAGTACCCCCTCCCCTCCCTCTCCCCTCTTCTCCTCTGCTGTATGACAAATAGCACAAACATAAAAATCAAGATTTTGGAGAGCAAAACATAAAATTTGCATGCATCTGATGTCGAACTAGAAACTTTTATCTTTCGGGGAGTCAACATTATTTTTTTACTCAGTCGTCATATAACATGAACACACGCAAACATTCACATGTGCTTTTTATTATTTTGTGTTCGGTAAGTACAAGTATATTCTTACATAAATTATTGTTTAATTTAATAAATTGTAAACTCGGAGCCTGCTATACTAACACTCCTTCTGTCTATTGAAAGCGAATGTTGCGTGCATGCGGAAATAACACAGAAAAAAAAGCGGATGGAAGCAATTTAAAATCAGTGGAGCAAGGTTAGTATTACGAGAGCGTAAAAACATGTGCTTTCATTCAACTTCGAAAAATAAGAATAAATGTGTGCATACAGAACACATATGCTTTCTTTTCACAGTTGTAAAATCATATAAATTGTACATGAAGTAAGTTGCGGGAAGGCTCTCTCTTTTATGTCTGTGTATATGTTGTACAATTAGGTACAAGTATTGTACAATTAGGTACAAATTGTTGTACAATTATTTTCCCCAGTTGTCCAGTTGGAGTTGGGGGCATAACACTGGTACTATTTGTACTCACAGTGTTTACTCATGTATTTTGTTTAATATTTTATTTCAAATTCACTGTCAGAAACTAGTGTTGCCAGTTCCTGGATGTAGGTTTACCTACTCTGTTGGTTGTCACTGTCAAGCTTCCAGTATTCGTACAGCATAAAAAGCCATAACCCCCCTCTCAAAATATATACATTGTATACGCCAAGATGCCCAATAGCCTAGCAACACATCATGAAAAAAACATGCCAAAAGAACCCAGTGGGTTTATAAGTCAGTGCTGCCAACTCCTATTTGTAGGTTAGCTTAACCTGTAAAAGATCATATAGTAGAATTTTTGTAGAGTGGGTAGGCAACACCGACGAGGCTCGAATCATCATTTGAGGCTCGAAATCATCATTTAATGCTCGTCAGTGTTGCCAATTCCTATTTGTAGGTTAGCTTAGCCAGTGAAAGATCATATAGTGGAATTTTCTTCGGATGGGTTGGCAAAACCCAAGCCTCAAAAAAGGAACATCCAATAGAGTTGCCAAATATAAAAAGGGGGGCAATAGGTCCCCCTCATAAAAAGCTACAGTAAAAACCCACAGTGTCGCCAACACTAGGCCCCCAACAGTGTTGCCAGACATAAAGAGTACATGGACCCCTCAGACCCTTTGATGAAAATTTACAGTGAAAAACCCAGTAGGTTAACAACACTGTCAAAAAATCTACGGTAGTGTTGCCAGATGTAAACAGAGGGCAATAGACCCCCTACATTTCAACCACATCATTTTGCGAGTTCGAAAATTCACAAGTTAATGCATCGCATCGCATCATTGTTACCTATGCTGTTAACTGGCGTCACTAAAAAAAACAGGAAGTATAACTTCCGTCGTCCCAAAGCCTACGGCAGATGGCAATCTGTGACGCACGCGATGACTATCAGGGTTATGAAATAAATAACCAGAAAATTCATTGTATTTTTTCTCTGCCACCAAGCATACGTATTTGTTGAATTTGTGTCATTGTGTCAACGTTGATAGTATATGCAGAGAGAGGGAACGAAATTGTCGTTTTTCTAGATATCCACAGGCAAAAGTGTAATATTTTTTTCAAATACAATATGACGGTCGCTTTTCGATACCGAAAAACTAAATACAATAAGTATATATATATTTACAATATTAATGTTTATTTAACAATATCTACCTACGAATTTGCCTCGAACGAAAACATGTCATAGAAAAACATTTTTCCAGCCGTAAATTCAAAAATTTTGGCCCCGCGCGCGCGCGCGCGTGTGTGTGTGTGTGTGTGTGTGTGTGTGTGTGTGTGGCACATCGTTCCCCCGAGAGAGGTTTACAAAGGTCACGATATACAAACATTGCCGGAGTTGGAAAATTGCGATATGGCGCATTCGCTCATTACTGTTGCCAGCCATAAATCTCTCTCTCTTTTACGGCAGTGCGTGTTTGTTGCCGGCTCTCCTTGTTTAGTGTGTGTAGGTTGGCAAAAATTGCTTTATGCACTGTAAGGCAAGCCTCAAGCAAAGTTGCCAGCTCCTTGCTTTAGGCTAGGTTAGACCAAGGGAAAAAAAAGCTGTAGGTAGGCTGTCGGTTGTTTAACTCTTCCCTCTCTCTCTCCTCTCTCTTTTTTGTAAAAGATTATGGCAAAAATACCAGTAGGTTGGCAACCTTGCTTTATGAACTGTAAGGCAAGTCTTAAGTAAGGTTGCCAGCTCCTTGCTTTAGGTTAGGTTAGATCTGGTTAGGTTAGGTTAGGTTAGGTTAGGTTAGGGTAGGTTAGGTTAGGTTAGGTTAGGTTAGGTTAGGGTGGGTTAGGTTAGGTTAGGTTAGGTTAGGTTAGGTTAGGTTAGGTTAGGGTGGGTGTTGGCAGCTGTCGGTTGTTTAACTCTTCCTCTCTCTCTCCTCTCTCTTTTTTTGTAAAAGGCTATGGCAAAAGTACCAGTAGGTTGGCAAAAGTACCAGTAGGTTGGCAACTTTGCTTTATGCACTGTAAAGCAAGCCTCAAGCAAGGTTGCCAGCTTCTTGCTTTATGCACTGTAAGGCAAGCCTCAAGCAAGGTTGCCAGCTCCTTGCTTTAGGCTAGGTTAGACCAAGAAAAAACCTTGGTGATTTTTTTCGAGTAAAATGTTGGCAACACTGCGAGAAAATAGAGCTTATGCCTTACAAAAACAAACCATTAAGGCGAGCCTCAAGCAAGATTGCCAGCTCCTTGCTTTAGGCTAGGTTAGACCCAAAAAAAAAACCTTGGTGATTTTTTCGAGTAAAATATTGGCAACACTGCAAGAAAATAGAGCTCATGCCTTACGAGAGAAATCCATTAAGGCGAGCCTCAAGCAAGATTGCCAGCTCCTTGCTTTAGGCTAGGTTAGACCCAAAAAAAACCTTGGTGATTTTTTCGAGTAAGGAGCTGGCAACACTGCCAGAAAATGAGGCTCATGCCTTACGAGAGAAATCCATTAAGGCGAGCCTCACCGAGCCTCATTTTCGGTTTGTGAAACCGCCCACCTGCACTACTAACGAATGGAAGACTTTACAAGCACAAATATGCCACATTTCAGACATTAAGGTTCCGCGATGTATTTTACCTAAACGGAAGATTATAAACATTCAAATCCACGGGTTTTCTGACGCGTCTGAGAGAATGTACGGCGCGTGCATTTACGTCAGAACTGTAACTGCAGGAGGAGAAGTTAATTCACGGTTATTGTGCAGCAAGGGGAAAGTTGCACCGATTAAGAAAATAACTTTACCTCGTCTTGAGCTGTGCGCAGCACTTATCTTGGCAAAATTAGTTAATAAAGTGATACCTTTATTGAATCTCCAAATAAACGAGGTATATTTATATACAGACTCGCAGATTGTTTTAGCATGGATTGCAAAGTACCCAGAGACATGGAAACCCTTTGTGGCAAATAGAGTGGCTCAAATACAGGAATACACACAGGGGTGTGATTGGCGGCATGTAAGGTCAAAGGATAATCCTGCTGATATGTTATCGAGAGGAGTCGAACCCCTGAAGCTAAAGGGAAACTCACTTTGGTTCCACGGACCAGCATTTCTAAGCCAATCAGATCAAGATCCGAAGTTGGCCATCAACGAGATCAGTTTTGGAATGAATCCACCTACAGAAGTACCAGAACGAAGGAAGGTGAAAATAACTTCATTGGTAACTACCCACAAATCAGATGAAATTCTTACGCGATTCTCTAACTTTTTGAGAATGATAAGAGTTATGGCACTTTGTCATATTTTCATTGATAATTGCAAGGGGCCCACGAAGAGAAATGTTTGTACTTCGAAACTGAATGCCAAGGATTTGCAACGAGCCACAGATACGTGCATTAAAGTAACGCAAGCCTTATTCTACGGGAAGGAAATAGAAGACTTGACTCACGAGAGAGAAGTTTCTCCGAACAGTGGAATAAAAGATCTGTATCCATTTCTCGACGCCGATTCCATTGTTCGCGTGGGCGGACGTTTACAAAACAGCGATCTAGCTTTTGAAGCTAAACATCAGATAATCTTGCCTCCTAAGGCCCATCTTACACGGCTGTTAATTGAATACGAACATCGCAGATTACTTCATGCTGGAACACAGTTACTACTTTCCTCTATCAGACAAAAATATTGGATCGTCCGGGGAAGACAAATAGTTAAGCACATCCTACACTATTGTATTAAATGCCATAGACTTAAATCAGAAGCTAGTAAGCAACTGATGGGACATCTACCGGAGCACAGAATCCGAGCCGCTTATCCATTCATGTACAGTGGCGTAGACTACGCGGGGCCTATAAAGATAAAGACTGGAGCGCCAAGGAGCAAATCGACGAGAAAATGTTTCATTGCACTTTTTGTGTGTTTCTCAACGAAGGCTGTACACGTTGAAATTGTTACAGATTTAACAACCGAAGCATTTTTAGCTGCATTGAAAAGATTTATATCTCGAAGAGGAAAATGTGCAGCCATTTACAGTGACAACGCCAGTACCTTTCGAGGTGCATACAGAGAACTTCAGGAACTACGCAATATGTTTGAAGCTACCCAGTTTCAAGATGTCATTCAAGACTACACAGCAAATGAGCATTTTGAATGGAAATTCATACCGCCAAGAGCGCCAAATTTCGGAGGACTCTGGGAAGCGGCGATTAAGTCGCTAAAACATCATCTACGAAGAGTGATGGGAAGCACCATACTAACCTACGAAGAGTTAAGTACCTTATTTTGCCAGATTGAAGCGATATTAAATTCAAGACCACTTTGGATTTTACCCGACGAATCAGATCACCAGATATTAACTCCAGGGCATTTTCTCATTGGCAGACCCATAACAACCTTCCCAGAACCTGACCTTACCCTCATACCTGACAATAGACTCAGCAGATACCAGCTGATACAGAAGATGAGAAGATCCATTTGGAAGCAGTGGAATAAAGAATACCTCCATTCACTTCAACAACGCCAGAAGTGGACATCCTCCACCAAGAACTTATCTCCAGGGACAGTTGTACTGCTGAAGGAGGACGACGTACCCCCACTACAGTGGAAACTAGCTAAGGTGGAAGCGGTGCATCCTGGGAACGATGGACTAGTGCGTGTAGTGACAGTGAAAACGAAAGACGGAGTTTTTAGAAGAAGTGTTGGTAAAATTGTGCTCCTCCCCATAGGTAAAGACGGAGATTAGTTGAATTATGTTCATTCAACCGGGGGGAGTATGTTCGGGAATAAAGCATTCTGCTGCGAGCCGTCTGCGGTGCATGCGCGCGCAGCGAAGAGACTGACTGACTTGCTCATGTGAGCTCGGCCGTGCAACATACTACGCGCGCGTCTCCTATTATCTACGATATTAGACAGTTGTAATTACAGTTCTACATACCAATATGTATTCTTTAGTATTATAAATATTCTAAAATCAAAATCGATGTACCGTATTATTCATCTGGTAGAACTACGCCTAAGGTAAAACAGTTAACTTAAATTACCAGAGTCTCAACGAATTAGAAGTCGGTCATTACCGCAACAGTAGGTTACTCTGGCTATTATTGATAATTCCCGTCTCCGATCTAGAAAAGTTGCATGTCGGAGGCGTGTCACTACTTGATTATATGTTTTTACTTTGGTTTCTGTTAAGGTGGTACCGAAAACTATTCCTAGTATCGTCACGTTCTTCACAATCTCATAGACAGAGAATCTATAACAATGTGTTGGGTGCTTTCTCAGTTGTAGAATTTTCGATTTTTTGTAATTCACCGTCAAGCCCGTTATTTCTTGTGTTGCTTCAAGTATTTTTTGTACTGTTTTCAGATCATGTTCATCTTGAAGTATTATAGTCACGTCGTCTGCATATGCCAGGATTCGATGTGTTTGAGAATATAATTCTATTCCTTTTACCTCATCCTGTAGCCAGTTTATGATAGATGTTATCGCTAAACAAAAGGCGAGAAGTGAGAATGGACATCCCTGTCGGAGGCCTCGTTTCAAAGGAAACTGTTTCGTCAGCGTTCTATTTAAATTAAGTTTTACTCTTGCTTGGAAATAGAGACCTTGAACCGCCTCGATAATTTTGTCTCCTAGTCCAATTTTGCGTAATAATGCAAATAGATAATCATGTTTTATGGAATCAAATGCACTTGCAAAGTCTAATGCTAAAATTGCTGTTGTAGATTCCTTTTCATCTTGTGTTAAGGCTACTATTTATCTCAAGGTAGTTAATAATTCAAATATTCGTCCTTTGGTTCCAAATACATGTTGTTGTTTACCAGTCATTTTATCTGTATATAGCTGCAACCGACTAGTAAGCAGGCGTGCGTAAATTTTATAGTCTACACATAACAACGTTATTGGCCGGTAATGTTGTGCAGATTGACAGCGGAAAGGTTTCGGTACCAATACCATAACTCCTAACAAGCTTGAGGAACCCATCCGTTGATGCCGAAAAACATCGTTTACCCATCTTGTCATTAAGTCTTTCATCAGGGTCCAAAAAGTTTGAAATAGTTCCATGGGAAAGCCATCAATGCCACCCGCTTTATTCTTCTTTCCTGTCATTACCGCTTGCTTTACTTCGTCCATTGTAAAGGGTTTCTCCAGCGTTTTGTTGTCTTCCTTTGTTATCTTCGGAAGGTAATTGGCGAGAATCGATAGATCTGGCGGTTCTGTGGTAGCCTGGGCCCCAAATTTACTGGAAAAGTGATTGACGAGATATCGGTATATATCCGCTGAATTTGTATGTTTACATCCATTCTAATCTTCTATTTCTGTGATTAATTTCCGTTGTTCTCTTTGTCGCTCTTTTAACACGTGTGATAATGTTGGTAGTTCCGTAAGATCGAACATAGGTAATTGACTACGATAGCTGTATCCCTGTAAGTTTTGGTTATACATCTTCAAGACAACAGCTTGCATTTTCTTGTATTCGGGCAATTGTGAGGAGTCACTTTCTATTTTATGGGCTAGTTCACGTAATACAGCATAATAAAAATTTACTGTATTGTTGACAAAAATATTTTATGGACGGTTTGAGGAAAGAGTCCCACCACTGAATCAAATCTTTCTGACGCAAACTCATGGATTCCCATTTCTTCCACTGTTGTTCAAATTCCATACGGAACGTGGAATCTTGCAATAGTTGTATATTGAAACGCCAGTATCCTCGACCTCTCCCAACGTGAGCTATATTTAACTGAATGTCCATGTTTACTCCAAGGTGATCACTAAAACATGTTGGTTGTACAGTTATTCTTCTAGTGGTTACGTAAAATCGATCCAGTCTACTTGCCGAGTCGGTTCTTATATATGTGTAGCCTGGCTCGTGAGGGTGTTTTTTCTCCCATACGTCACTTAACTTAAACCCATTCACTAGAGCTTGCAAACTGTGGCAGGGATTAAATCCGGGGTTTTGGTCTTCTTTCCGCAAAGTACAATTAAAGTCGCCCACACATGTCAAATGTCGATTTCCCCCTAATGCTGTCGCTACAGGGGTATTAAAAAAAGTCTTCGCGCTCCTTCCTTGCTGCAGTACCCGAGGGTGCATATACATTACATATCCACACGGATCCCACAAACACACATGTAATCCTCTCTGATGGGTGGTATAATACCTTAGCGACAGGGATAGTTTTCTTAACAATTATTGCCGTTCCTGTGAATTGAGGGTTACTATTATTATACACTACATAGTCTATTGCTACCTCAAGGTTTTCTATACCGACTTTCTGTATTCATACGATGTCCAAATCATAAGTTTTTAAATAATCTTTGAAAGCTTTAATTTTTACTGTCGAGGTAAATTTATTTATATTAATCGAGGCTAAATGAAATATTGTATCTTGCGCCATATCGTTTATGGTATTCAAATCTAGGTTATTCGTGACAAGTAATAGAAATACACACCAAAAAGTACCCGTTACTAACATTTCTGTTAAATATATCTCTTAACTCAACCCGTAAACAAAACCTTCTCTTACACTCAATACCAACAAAAGGGGGTGAGAGAAGGGAACATGAACACATCTAGTTAATAACACATCTTTTATGTCAAATGTTGGATAACAAAAGTACTTACAGACTTTCTGTAGAGCCATTCTTCATATGTTTATCATCAAGAGCAAGGGTTGTTTCCAGATTGTTGGGTACACTTTGGGACAGGTTATCCCTCACTTGCGAAGGGGAACGTTGTTCACTTGGTTTCTTTGCTGGAGGGCCATTGATCGATTCGACGCGACGATTCCTCCGTCTCTGCCTCCCCACTGTAGGTGATGATGGGATCTGCACTGATGAACGTGCTGGAAACTGGTCCCTGGTAGTCATCTGCAATGAACTTTCATCTGTTGTCGGTGAATCTTCAAGTGTTTCCCTTGGTTCTTTTTCCTTAAAAGTGTTGGTGATCGGCAAACTGGGATCCTCGTCTTTGGTTGACACTGAACTCTCCATAAATTCGTCAGTACTTTCATCATTTGATGCGATTTGTTCCTTTCTGGTCGACATTTGTGGAACACCCTGTATTGTCTCATCACTGACACATGCAGGTGGTTCGTTTTGTTGCTTGGTCGTTACACCTGAGATTATTGTAGGCTCACTGGTTATCACTTCTTCTGTGCTGTTCAGGTTATACGGGATGGGTCGGACTTTTCCTGCATACGAATTGTCACCCACTCTTGCTGATGATCGCTGTCGATTGGGGCATTGATTGAAGAAGTGTTCCTGGGAATCGCACGCTGAACAAGTCTTAGCTTGACCAATATTAAGGTTTTATAAAGCCTTGTCTTAAATATTGTAAATGGATTATACTGGACTAATCCACATTACACTGCCATCCGAAGGAAAAAATTGCAACGTCTGGCACTGTCCGGACAGAGGGTTACTTATTGTACAACCAACGGCAAAGATAATAATTGTCCATCGCTAGTTTCATTCTTTTCTATTCTAAATTCTGTTGATGCGAAGCAGATGTTGACGTCTGCTTATTTCCATTCATTGTCATCATGTTATGGACAAAAAGGCTAGGGAATAATGGCGATGGACAGTTCCGTTTCTTTTACCGTTGGGTGTATGTATGTGATAGTATGCTCAATTAAAAAAAACACTCAAACTTGTGGTTTATGACTATCTCCCACTTACTCCTTCATTTAGTTAAAACTAGCAATTTTGAAAGCACTTAGATTTATTGATTTGGTGTTTTAAGTCCACTTTATGCACAGTAAGGCTAATCGGTACTGGACATACAGTTTAAAGTGGAATCCGAACTACTTGTACCTCCACCGGGTATCAAACCCGGGACCCCTTGATTACAAGGCGACGACACTACCACTGCGCCATCGGGGAGACTGAAAGCACTTAGAAAATTAGGTCACATAATATTGATTTATTGAATATTCGCCCTTCCCTGTATAATTATAATAGTTGTTTGCTGACTTCCAAATTAAATTATTTCAAACACAAGAGCAGCACGATGCTTGCTAAAGACAAACACACCAAAATTGTTTTTCCGAAGGTTATTGTAATGATGAAGCCTATTGGATGAATAATTGCATTGGAATTTTCTTTAAAGATGTAGTCCAACAATTTGTTGAACGCTTACTACAGAAAGACCACGCCTTTGTGTGCTTGTAAAATGGTGATGGAGTTAGGTAGCAAAAGTGGTGTTCCTAAATTCCTAACAAAGTTGTGCTCTCGTGCGATGATATAGGTTTACTAAGAAAGAATGGTGCACAATGATGGCTATTTGTCAAGAGGTGTCAGGGAAATACATTCAGCTGTGTCGTTCAAAGAACGCGACACCACACAATCAGAACCTAATCGCTCACATTCGGAATATGACAAGAGAAACGAATTTCTTGCCGCCATTAAACTTGTACTCATCTTTGGTCGCTTGTTGGGATGTTTTCCTTACAAAATCTCCAAGGATCGTTTCGTAACTTTTAAATTTTGCTCTTTCATATCGGCCTACAGTCTCGGTATGTGCATTCTTATTACTTTTGGTTCATACGTGGGAGTAACGTTGATAATTTCTGGTAATTCTTCAATGAGCATTTTGGCTACCAATTGGGCTATGTACTATTTTGTCATCATGTTTTACTCCCTACAGACTCTGCATTTGCTTTTATGGTGGGTGGGAATGAGAGAATTTCCAAATTATATTCAACACTGGTACGAATTCCAAATACTCTATGAAACCTTAACTGGAAGGGAACTGAAACTGAATGTTGAGAATATTTCTAGATTCTCAACGGTGTTTGTTGGACTTCTTTTCTTAACCTATATGATTATTGTGGTGCTATTTGAAATAAGCATTGCCTCCATCTTCACATACCCAATACCTTTCGTGCTAAGCGTGGTATCAGATCAGATGTTCACCACAATTTGCATTTCCATAAAAAGAATGTTCTCTCACTTGAATGAGTACTTGAAGCAGCTATCTACATGTGAATCGGTGCTGCAAGCGTCAGACATAATGGATCTTAGACATTTGTACATCCAGTTAACACTGATGTGTGTAGAAAGTGGGAATATTTTCTGCTACAAGTTCTTGATTCAGGTTCTTTTCTTCTTGATGTCCTTTGTGATGTATGACTACTACATAGTAACAGAGTATTTGAACGGACATTATAGTTCCGTGTTTGTCAATGTACTTGGAGCATCTCCCTTCATGCTTGCCTTAGCTCTGCATACAATTGTTCCACAGACGGTGACTTCTGAGGTAAATTGTTTGTTCTTTTTCAGTATTTACAATCGGCATTTTTTTAATACGTTTCACTTAACTATGATTCTTTTTCAGAGCATTAGCAGCTAAAGATGTATCTAATAAGTTTGAATTTATATTTATATTAATTTTTACTTTTATTATGTTAGATGTTGGAAATTTTATGCCCGGTTCGTCCAACCTCTGCAAAACATACGTAACAGCAAGATAGTAAAAATGTTCTCATTCGACCTTCTACAGACATTGCGTTCAGTATTCATAATATTCTCATACCTGGACTTGACAGCTGGTTGGTTGAGATCGGAGACGTCTTTGAAATCTGCAGTATGGCTGTCTCAAGCAGATGAAACTTCTTACATGAGTCTAAGATTAGCAAAATATTCACGAGTTGTACATATGTTTCTTGAATATGAAGGTATTAATTTGCTTTAATTGCCCCAAATTATTAATGTTCGATAATAGATAAAATGAATAATGTGGCATCGAAATTTGAAACGCGCAAAACCATGAGGAACATATACGTAGTCATTGTATAGAAAGGCGAAGAGCAGATCGCGAACACG
The DNA here is from genome assembly GCF_977018435.1 of Lepisma saccharinum. Taxonomy (NCBI): domain Eukaryota; kingdom Metazoa; phylum Arthropoda; class Insecta; order Zygentoma; family Lepismatidae; genus Lepisma; species Lepisma saccharinum. The sequence continues at coordinate 39,666,334 of NC_139234.1, forward strand.
TATAAAAGTTTACGCAGAGTGACTGAACAGAAATACATGTTACAGTGCAACTTTCGGCAGGTACAAGAGAGAACAGTTTGTTGACAGAATAAAGTTTAACTTAGAGATACTGGATATTTCCAGGTGAGTTATGACCGAATCACATGCCATATCTCTAACGAATACAGCAAATTAAATAATTTACAAGTATACGAAGCAATGTTGCGAAACTATAGCAGTTTGGTGAACGATAAAATAAAAAGTAATAAATGTGGAGCATTAATTTATGCTAATCATATTGATCTATCGATTTCAGGCTGAAAAATTCTACAAGCAACTCCAACAGATGGACTCTATTCGTTTGAGTTTTGACGCCAAATTTGAGGTAGTGTGGTTGTTTTTCCTCATTCTTTTACTTAACAAGATGTTAACAGAATAGGGCAATAGAAATAAGTAATGTTGATTTATTGATTTGGTTTGTTTTCAGTCACTTTTGACTAATCGAGAGAGATGAGGATAAGCTATGATATTAAATTGATGACACTCACACTAATGCCCAGTCTGGGTTCGAACCCGGGCTCCCTGTCGTGGTAGCGCGGCGTGATGCCAACAAGGCCACCCACAGGACTTTTTCTCATGTGGACAGCTGTGCTCAAAATGGAGGGAGGCGTGGGGGTGATGCTTTCCCTCCCGTTAAGAAAATCCTCGTGAAGCATCATATATCAGAGACCACTTAATCTACTGTCTCATGACACCTCCCGTCCATGTTTTCACGTTACAATTTCACCATTCGAATTATACGAAGTCTTTCTAGATATATTATGGCAGTGCCCCCCCCCTGGCCCCCCTCTGCGGGCGTCCTTAGCTGGCAAGAAGGTCGGGTAAGGAGGCAATGTAATCTTAAATATGTTTAGTGAGAAAGTAATCATGCTTGTATTATACAGCAATTAAAATTGACTCTTTAATCGTAGAAAACACCACATTAATATTGAAATTAAGTCTTTAAAAAAAAACCATGATTTTTCAGCGTTTCCCCTTTTGTGTTATGGATCATACGCATATGCATATACATATATGTATGCACCATATTAGACTGAATGTTTGTATGAATGTTCATCAGGAAGCAATCGTCTGGAATTAATAATTCACGTTATCTGAATTATGATAGTGTACAACTTAATAGGGCCTCCCAGATGGCGCAGTGGTAGCGTCGTCGCCTTGTAATAAAGGGGTCTCGGGTTCAATACCCGGTGGAGGCACAAGTGGTTCGGATCCCACTTTAAACAGTAGGTCCAGTCCCGATTAGCCTTACTGTGCATAAAGTGGACTTAAAACCTCAACTCAACGATGTACAACTTAATAACATATATTAAGCTACAACGAATACTTCATTATCTCGTTCTCATCAAATGACAAACTTAGCTTGTCTATTGTCAAATATTCCTGGGCAATGCATCCTGCTTCGTACGTAACGTGATTTACTGGGTTGATAAATAACAAGACATGATACGAGGGCGTGCTGAAAAGTAATGGCTCCTATTTTTTTCTTATTGGATAACGGTTGAATTTATTTGAATACAAGAAACTTTATTGTCCATATCTACACAATTACTTTTCCACATAATCGTTCTGGCAATCAACACAAGTCTGCCAACGAGAGATTTTGAATTGTTGATCTTGACGACGGAGCCACAGCGTCACTTCTCAGCCGAAATGGTGTATCGCCTGTGACGATATTTTTTAAGAATGCATCTCATTCAAGTTCGTAGCGCTGAAGCAACCGAGTATTAATGACCACCCATCTCTTCTGTTTCATGTCAGGAGTGAGCTGTCGAGGCACCCAACGTGCACAAAGTTTTCGGTATCCCAGATCTGCGATTATCGCCTGCACGCGCTCCCGTGATATGCCACACTTGAATGCAAGCTCTGATTAGGTAATGTGGCGGTTCTCTCTAATGAGTCAATCGACACGATTCCGATAATCTTGATCAGTTATAGCACGCGGCCTTCCACTCCGTTCCTCGTCACACGCGTCGAGATTTCCTCGGCTGGGGCTTTCATTACAAGCACGAACAGCACAACGTCGTACAGTACTGACGTCTTCACATTCATCCCCATAAAAAAGCCTTCATTCTCTCATGAATGTCAATGGGAGGCATTTTTTCTGTGGTTAGAAACACGCTCCTTCAGGCGCTGCCATTTTCTTCGCTATAGTTCAGCACCCTCTGGCGATAGAAGTTTGAAACCTGCTATTGAGAAGCATGAAAGTCTGATGAGTACAATGCATGGTTGCTCAAAATAAAAAAATGCGTGTATACAGTAAAAAAAAAATAGGATGCATACGAGCACGCCCTCGTATGTTGATTTATTGTGAAAACTGTAAGGGGCACATACGCACATACAACTGGGAAATCGAGTGGCGTTTTTTTTGTGTGTGTGTGGGGGGGTGTCTTCAAGCCCCCTGCCCTCCGTAAATCTTAACCTGCATATACGGTTAAGTAGAACATAAGGCACTGTTTGACATTTAGTCCACCATTGAAAAAAGTGTAAAATAACAATATCACCCCAAAATGGAGAGCTAGGGTTAGTAAAATTATTCGGGAATTTGCTGAAGAGTAAATGTAATATTAAATCTATAGATATACTTACAAAAGGACAGATATTCATGGATTCCTAAATTTATTAATACAATCTCTGGCACAAAAAAATCTTAGCGTTGAAAGTTTATATATGAATACAAAGACTGTAGGGAAATTAACACAGTGTTCAAAGAACATAAATTTTCTGTTTTAGATGGAGATATTGTTTCAAACAGTTTACACCAACAAACCTCGGATCTCATTAGGTGGATTCGTTACAATGAACACAGCACTCTTAACTTCGGTAAGTCGTAAGATATTTAAACTTCGATAAGATCATCTTTATTATCATTAGGGAGCTAGTGTTTTCCTTCTGCAAAGGGATACCCTTGAATTATTTATATAAAATTAATGAAATTTAATCACATTTATTTAATGATGTTTAAAATGTTTTAAATGTTAAAAGTTCGAAGATGATAATAATTATCTGCATATGAGCTACTGTATTTGAAACTATGTAAATGTTGCCTATAATTGGTGTTTTTTTCCAATGATATACACCGCACTCAAGCTGCACATATTCCTCATAGTTGTTCACGAATTAAGAAAAAAAACCTTTTTATTTCAGCTAATTAGCGCAACTGTAACTTACATGGTTATGCTTATCCAGTTGAAGTGAAGATTGTAAACGAACCTGTGAACTGCAGGTTTGATGAAATTGAGGAACAATTCATACGAGATGGAATGTGAAATTTCTAAATATTTGTACAATCATTGATCGCTATGATTATACTTTATGCAAAATGCAACGTAATGTTTCTTACAACTTGCTATACTCTTCTCAAACCCACAAAATCCATAAAGTTGACTAAGCGACTATAACCAGGATGGAGGGAGATGTCTTTGCCGGTTGTCATGGAGATGTGTGTCACGTTATACCTACCTGATATTATTGGTGTTGCTATTTTTGTATTGCCAGTGCTACAATTTTAGGAGTTCGATAATAAGGTATTCAGAAACACAACGTCAACATTGTGGCAATTCTTTGTGAGCAAGACATAGCACCGTAAGCACATGAATTATATTTGTAACAGTATTTTGCAGTAAAACATACACATAAGAGATATTTGACTTTGCAAGAAACGGATAGAAGGATATTACTTTATAAATATTTTAATAATAGCAACTGATAACTAATTTATAATGTTCGAAAACATTCCGGGTGAGAACAGACCTCCAACCTCCAAATGCTCCATAGTTTCCACTGGAAACTAGTACCCAATTCACAGCAATATATATATATATTTTTAAAATATTACATCAGAGATGAGAAAATAATGGGAGACAACATATTTATTTCTACACGGCCATCTATATCTTAAGTATGTAATGGAAATTCCACTACAGAATGAGTCAATTGGGCTTTGATAAAACATAAAAACAATATTCTTAATTCAGCATTAGATTTTATTTACAAGGCATGCACACTAGTTTCATATTTAAATATACATTCATTCATTAGACGCAGACAGTCACAGAAACATTACATTTACAGAGTATTATTTACAATAAACGTGTACAATTTCAATGTATTTACAATTAGAGCTTGATGGTTATTGATCATTACGAAATCGTGGCTTAATAAAATATTTTGTACCTCCAAACCCTACTCCTTGGCAAATAACGAATATACAATCTGAAATGAAGAACAAATAAAATAATATAATATTAATCGAATTTACACTGCCTATATACATATACAAACACACACATATATACTTAGGTATTTTGAACCCCAATTAACAAAGGAAATAAAATGAATTTTACATATGATGTAATTTAAAATTGTGACAAAAGTTTCAATAAAGAGCAACTCTTTCACATTTAGGATAAAAAATGTTTTCTTTGCATGGAAATCTGAAACAGTGTTTACATTCACTGATATCAAAGGGACACATACAATGTTTCTAGGAGATCCACACTGCATTTTGGGTTTAACCTCAGTGGTGTTAATTACAACATCTGTGGTATTCTAACACCACTGGCGTGGATGTCGGGGGAACACTGTCTGTGGGGCTTTAACAACATTTTTCTACGAATGTTGTAATCGAAGAATCTTTTATTAATCAAGGCCTTGTTAATTGTTCGTTCAGTGTCAAGCAAACTTGATTTTGGCCAACAAATAAATTAATATAATTCTGGCAATGTCTACAATATTTGCAAATCTTTTTTCGATTTTCTAATGAAATATTAACAGAATCGCTCTGGTTTTTGAATTATCGTTAGATCTGTAATCTATTGGGAAAATTTACCAAACTCTTCAGTTCTGCATGAGCGGGCTGAGGGTGAGGAAAACAACAATTATCACCACTGCTCCTCACTATTGGTTGACGGAAGAGTTTCAAGAACTAATTTGAGTTATGAACAGACTCCTTAAAACGAGCAACATTCACTGAACAAGAAACTTTACCTCTGTCATATCCTTAGTGTGGCACCTGGTGAATCGGTTCCTCCACGAAGTTATGTGCAGGATGACTAAATCTTTGAACATAGGCGTAACTGGGCGCTTGTTGCTTCTGGCTGAAGATCTTGGCCAGTCCGTTGATGGCCGACAAAACCAGCGATATCTTTCCTACCAAGAGGGCTGCGAAGCCTATGAACTTAGCCCCTACAACGCCCAAGGTCACCAGAAGGGCGTAGAAGCCTGCTGCAGCCGCGAAGGGTAGGATCAGCGCCTGCTTGTGGCCACCTAGAATATAACTTATTGCTTAAAACTTTCTAAAAATTCAAATAAGTAAAATAAGTGTAGATTTCAATGAGTTCTATGTATGTGTAAGCAAACATCAGTGTGGAAAGAACTGAATGATTAAAAAATGAATAATTCTCAATTTACATTTTCAGTATGCTATTTGTGTGTTGAAATGACTTCGAACATAGTTCTTCGTTAGTAAGGAAAAACTCAAATAATAGATATAATTTTTTCTAAAATAGTATTTTGAATGTATTTTATGTTTTTCTTATTTTATATAATTCTTTAGCATAATCAAGAGGATGAGATAATTTGATGAATAGATGAAACTTACGAAGGGACACCCATTGCCGGGTGGATTCTAAATCAGAATTTTCGTTGGGGACACTCAATGTCAAGGCGTCAAAATTGCATTGTGAACAACAGGCTTTAAAAATATATAAATGTTAATAAATTTTTGATATTTTGTTAAATATCAAGAAAATGACATATTTCCTTTCCTTCTTCATATTGTGCTATTTAAAGTCACTTTACGTTCTCTTGGATTAATCGCGACGTTAAGGATGAACTAATCAAGTTGATGATGAAGTGAACAGAATGACACAAACATACCTTTCGTGTTCGATTCTGGAAATATATTGTCATATCGTGGAACTTATCACAGTTAAACCAAAAATAACTTCTCAGTTTCTTTATTACTTGAAATGTAAAGGTTAAATTATAAAATATCTTACGTGCGTCGGTGACATCTGAAGTCCAACTGCTAACCATTGGGATAATGTTTGCAAATACACTGCCCCAGTCTTGTTCCTTAACAGCTCTATTTTCTTCGTATCCAACTTCCTCTGTTCCTAGTTCTTCTGTGGGTGCTGCTTGTACTGAAGGCGCTGCTTCATCACTCACACCGGAGCAAGCAACCAGCGGAAGAAGATAGATAGACAGCAAAACCAAAACTTGCTTGGGAGCCATTTCGTATGTGCAATTGTCTTGCGTTGAATGATGATGAATCTGAAGTGGATTAGCTTTTTATACTCTGCACACTTACCTTTCTTTTTTATGCAAATTCTGTTCATTGGAGCCGGAAGAAAATATCGTAAACGTGAAATATGAGTTTACACATGCTTTATGTTTTCCATTTGAGCACGTTACTACTGACCGTGTTGTTTCAAGATCATTACATTAACGGAAAGTACACGAATACATTTACGTACATGATTTGAGTGATCATAATTCTTGCTAATAAACACAATTTCTCCAATTGAAGTTCATTAAGTAAATTGATGTTGTGACATTGCCCTTCACGGAAAGATGAAAAAGGCAGTAAAGCTATCTTAATGTTTAATTTTTATTTGCATGATGGTATTCGTTTCTGACGCATCTGCTTTTCACTACTTCCGTCTGTCAGCAAATATTTATAATTTTGCAATATCAAATTCAAGACACACAATCTTACCAGTAGTTTAGTGACTAACACGAAGGTACTGTAATAATGAGGTAGCAGGTTCGATTCCCGTTGGGGCCACGTTTCGAATCGATTCGGATTCAACTTTAAACTGTAGGTGCGGTCCCGATTAGCCTCTAGCCTTTATCAGTATAAAAATCGCCTTTTTACAACAAATTTTGTCAAGGAAAAGTTATAAAATGAAGCTATATTCAGGGAGGGTGGAAGAAGAGACTGGCCATTTACAGGGCGGCGATAATTACCCAGGTTCGTAACCAGACTGATGGGGTACCCACCCTGAGTCAGCGGTTTGCCCGCCCTGAAGTTTACAAATTGATACACACGATTGAATATACCGATATAATGATTACGTACGTCGAACGCACGGTATTTGGAGCGCACGTGAAGGTCACATAACTGAGTCACCCTAGCTAATCCAAGTGCAGGCAAGGTGGAGATTGAAATTTGTAAAGTGGGTTCATTCTTTGCAAAGTATTTGTAGTGAGAAAGTCGTGGTTCAGAGCGCTTTGTTTTTGTATAGTTTTTCAAATGCAAGTAATCACCACTTACAAGAGTAAATTTAGTTTTCTGCTCGCCAGATTATACCGTGTTGACCAGTAGCGTACGCTGGATTTCGTCAGGGGGGGGGGGGTTATTTCTAAAACTTTCTCCAAATTCACATTACCTTTGATTTATTATACTTTAATTAAATAATAATAATCACAATTAATTAATAATACTTATAATTAATTAATTAGCTGAATTACTACTAATAATACTACTAATACCACTACTACTATTATGTAGTAGAAAAAAAAGGTAAAGTGTTCCCCTGTGCATAGCACCACGCCATGAAGGCGTATAGGGGGTGTGGGGGTAACGCCCCACACTTTCTTGATCCGGTCGTGAGTGAGGGTGATGTGATCAGCATCACGCCCCTGACCGCCTTTACCCCCCAGGGTTTCCCCCAGGTACCCATGTTATTCGACGCTGGGTTGGCGCCGGGGCCGCTTCCACCGTTAGAAAAGTTCCCGGATTTGAACCGGCCGGGGATCGAACCCGGGACCTTGAGCATGGTAGTCAGACGCGTTACCGACTTTTTTTTTTTATTATTATTATTATTCTTTATTTTATGCAGTAGGGACTACTTACATGATCCTATGATAACATTACACATATATCAGATCTATATTACCTAATTAGGTGTATTTACAAGAGAAGGGCCTGCAAAAAATTTGCATAGAGTGTTTTGCGGTTGGCTTGGTCCATCTGGTAATAATGCTCACTGTAGTGATATTGCAGCGAAATGTGCATTGACACTGAATTATGTCCTAAAATATAATAAATATATTGAGCTACTAAAAACTGGACCGCTCTTACTTTAGTAAGAGGGAAGAACACAAAGTCTGGTAACAGTAAATGATCTACAGTAAATGTATCGGGCGATGTTCTACATATCATACCAAGGCATTTACACAAATACTTCCATTGATCTACCGCAGGGTAATAAGGCCGGTTCTGCGCCCGAAAATGGGGCTCGGTGGGGCTCGCAGTGTTGCCAACTGCTTATTCGAAAAAATCACCAAGGTTTTTGGTCTAACCTAACCTAAAACAGCAAGGGGTTGGCAATCTTGCTTGAGAGTTCACAAACCGGAAGTGGGGCTCGGTGGGGCTCGCAGTGTTGCCAATATTTTACTCGAAAAAATCACCAAGGTTTCTTTTGGTCTAACCTAACCTAAAGCAAGGAGCTGGCAATCTTGCTTGAGAGTTCTGCAACCGGAAGTGGGGCTTGCAGTGTTGCCAACACCTACTCGAAAAAAAATCACCAAGGTTTTTGTCTTGGTCTAACCTAGCCTAAAGCAAGGAGCTGGCAACCTTGCTTGAGGCTTGCGTTACAGCGCATAAAGCAAGGTTGCCAACCTACTGGTACTTTTGCCATAGCCTTTTACAAAAAAGAGAGAGAGGAGAGAGAGAGAGAGGAGAGAGGAGAGGGAAGAGTTAAACAACCGACAGCTGCCAACACCCACTCTAACCTAACCTAACCTAACCTAACCTAACCTAACCCAACCTAACCTAACCAGGTCTAACCTAGCCTAAAGCAAGGAGCTGGCAAGTTTACTTAAGACTTGCCTTAGTGCATAAAGCAAAATTGGCAACCTACTGGTATTTTTGCCATAGTTTTTTACAAAAAAGAGAGAGAGAGGGAAGAGTTAAACAACCGACAGCCCACCTACAGCTTTTTTTGGTCTAACCTAGCCTCAAACAAGGAGCTGGCAATTTGCTTGAGGCTTGCCTTACAGTGCATAAAGCAATTTTTGCCAACCTACACACACACTAAACAAATATGTACTGCCGTAAAAGAGAGAGAGATGGATGGCAACGCAGTATGTGTGTGCGTGTGTGTGTGTATAATATGTAGCATTATTAACTAGAGTGTGTTGGCAATTTACTTACAACTAAGAAAAATAGAGATGGCAACGTTGGTGTAAGATGAAGAGAGAGAGAGATTTATGGCTGGCAACAGTAATGAGCGAATACACCATATCGTAATTTTCCAACTCCGACAATGTTTGTATATCGTGATTTTTGTAAACCTCTCTCGGGGGAACGATGTGTCACACACACACACACACACACACGCGTGCGCGTGTATTGTGACGCAAGCAAACAGACAAAATAATAATAATTGTTGTTTTTTAGGATTCCTGGCCCCCCTGGCGTGGTGCCCAACCAAAAAAGTAAAGGTTTTCCCGTATGGCCTTCGAACGTAGAATTGATTGACGTGCGGGCGAATCTCTTCTGGAATGTTTTTCAATTCGTACATCTGACCATACATGCTATTCATCATCAATTTAGCCGTGTTCTGTTTGACGTCTATTTCGATCAGTTTGCCCGGCGGTAAAGTCTTATTGTTTTTTAAATTTTTTGATTTTTTTTTACGCAAGGCCATGATCTTGCGGATGTACGTGATATTAAGCGTGTCTCGTGAAAAATACACGTGAAGATCAGCTTCCGTACAACCGGCTGGATTTGTAACGCCGCGATAAACATCAACTTCCGTACCGGGCAGAATGCCTGTTCCGGCGTGGAATTTGCGCCACTCCCAAGTTCACGTTGAAAGGGGAGAGGCCAGCTGCTACTTTGGCCATGCACATGCCCCCTTAACTTGCCCCGTAGGACATGTTTTGTTCTCTTACGAGAATTAATATAGTTTGTCATAGAACCCTCCAATTCATGACTTAGCAAAAACAATCTGTTTGCGGATTCATCACGTACGCCTATATGTGAGAAAAAGTATGAATAGAACCTATGTTCGGAAATCCAAAATGGCGACCGGAAGTGGTGTTATCTTGGAAACGGTAAGACTTAGAAGAAATCTGTTTGCGGATTCATCACGTACACCTATACGTGAGAAAAAGTATGAATAGAACCTATGTTCGGAAATCCAAAATGGCGACCGGAAGTGGCGTTATCTTGGAAACGGCAAGACTTAGGAGAAATCTGTTTGCGGATTCATCACGTACACCTATACGTGAGAAAAAGTATGAATAGAATCTATGTTCGGAAATCCAAAATGGCGACCGGAAGTGGCGTTATCTTGGAAACGGCAAGACTTAGAAGAAATCTGTTTTCAGATTCATCACGTACACCTATACGTGAGAAAAAGTATGAATAGAACCTATGCTCGGAAATCCAAAATGGCGACCGGAAGTGGCGTTATCTTGGAAACGGCAAGACTTAGGAGAAATCTGTTTGCGGATTCATCACGTACACCTATACGTGAGAAAAAGTATGAATAGAATCTATGTTCGGAAATCCAAAATGGCGACCGGAAGTGGCGTTATCTTGGAAACGGTAAGACTTAGAAGAAATCTGTTTTCAGATTCATCACGTACACCTATACGTGAGAAAAAGTATGAATAGAACCTATGCTCGGAAATCCAAAATGGCTACCGGAAGTGGCGTTATCTTGGAAACAGTAAGACTTAGGAGAAATCTGTTTGCGGTTTCATCACGTACGCCTATACGTGAGAAAAAGTATGAATAGAACCTATGTTCGGAAATCCAAAATGGCGACCGGAAGTGGCGTTATCTTGGAAACGGTAAGACTTAGAAGAAATCTGTTTGCGGATTCATCACGTACACCTATACGTGAGAAAAAGTATGAATAGAACCTATGTTCGGAAATCCAAAATGGCGACCGGAAGTGGCGTTATCTTGGAAACGGCAAGACTTAGGAGAAATCTGTTTGCGGATCCATCACGTACACCTATACGTGAGTAAAAGTATGAATAGAATCTATGTTCGGAAATCGAAAATGGCGACCGGAAGTGGCGTTATCTTGGAAACGGTAAGACTTAGGAAAATTCTGTTTGCGGATTCATCACGTACACCTATACGTGAGTAAAAGTATGAATAGAACCTATGTTCGGAAATCCAAAATGGCGACCGGAAGTGGGGTTATCTTGAAAACGGTAAGACTTAGGAGAAATCTGTTTTCGGATTCATCACGTACGCCTATACGTGAGTAAAAGTATGAATAGAATCTATGCTCGGAAATCGAAAATGGCGACCGGAAGTGGGATTATCTTGGAAACGGTAAGACTTAGGAAAATTCTGTTTGCGGATTCATCACGTACACCTATACGTGAGTAAAAGTATGAATAGAACTTATGTTCGGAAATCCAAAATGGCGACCGGAAGTGGGGTTATCTAGGAAACGGTAAGACTTAGGAGAAATCTGTTTGCGGATTCATCACGTACACCTATACGTGAGTAAAAGTATGAATAGAATCTATGCTCGGAAATCGAAAATGGCGACCGGAAGTGGGATTATCTTGGAAACGGTAAGACTTAGGAAAATTCTGTTTGCGGATTTTTCATGTACACCTATACGTGAGAAAAAATATGAATAGAACCTATGTTCGGAAATCCAAAATGGCGACCGGAAGTGGGGTTATCTTGGAAACGGTAAGACTTAGGAGAAATCTGTTTTCGGATTCATCACGTACGCCTATACGTGAGTAAAAGTATGAATAGAACCTATGCTCGGAAATCGAAAATGGTGAGTGGAAATAAGGTTATTTTGGAAACGGCAAGACTTAGAAAAAATATGTTTGCTGATTCATGTATGTCTATACATGAGTAAAAATATGAATACAACCTATGTTTGGAAATTTGAACGAAGCGAACAGAGAGATCGAATATGATGTGGACGTAGGCGACGGGTTTGTTCATCCTCACAGAGCGGACCTCTATCTTGAATTCGATGTGGTGAAGAAGAAAAGCAGAGACGCGTTTCCCGTAGCAGTAAACTTGATACTCGTGGACAACTTCGTGCCTCACCTGTTCTCGCAGGTGGAGGTGAGGAAACACAACACCATCATCGACAGAATAGATTATCCAGGCATCGCGTCGACGGCAGTGGGAATTTTGAAATTATCCAAAACGGACGCAGCGTACTACCAGGCCGGGGGATTCGAAGCGGGAACCAAAATATCGACGAGAAGTCACACGGTGCTCTTTCCCATGCGTTTGCTTCCGGGATTCTTCTCGGACTACAAGGAGATTATGTGGAAGGGAGGACTGCGCGTTACGTTTCGAAGAGCTGCCAACAACAACGATGCACTGATGCACTGATGCGACGCAGTTCAACAACATACAGTTCGACATGCCAGATTTCATCGTAGTGCTTTTTCAGACTGGGAGGGGCAAAAATCAGGAAAAAGATTCCAGGAAGTTCGACGACTGCAAGATCAAGAATGTTTATCCGAAGAACAGTAGAAACGAAGTGTTCCCGCACGAGAATTACAACCTCGACGTGACCAAAGACGATTACCTCAAATTTTACGAAGCGTTCTCGGCTTACAAACGCGTGACCGAGGGAAACGTGGACATGTACTACACGCCCAGCGAATTCAAAGCACGGAGACCCATGACCGTCATCAACACATCTAAGAGAAAGAAGGTTGTGGTCAACGATCGAACCAACATCAAGATCGTCTACGAGTTTCACGATGCCTTGCCCGAGGATATCCTATGTAGTGGAACGTGGAGAGAAACCTTGGTGATTTTTTCGAGTAAGATGTTGGCAACACTGCGAGAAAATAAGGCTTATGTCTTACAAGAGCAAACTATTAAGGCGAGCCTCACCGAGCCTCATTTTTGGTCGCAGAATTCTCTATTTGGGTCTACTAATGTTGCCAACTCACTAGGCCGTATCAATATTGCGCGCTCAAGCATGATTTAATTTTATTATATTTTCAGATTCACCACAAAACAAGGTGTTGACAGGCAGTGCGTATATATATTGTAAGAAGATGTTTTATTATCAACCTCCACTTCTTGCAGTATATCCTGGACACAGCGTTCCAGGTTAACAAAGGATTTTTGGTTAGTATATATTTTTTTTCTTAAAACTGTTCGGTTACTCGCTAGTTCCTGGCATCATACACAAAAGTTTTCTCCGCGATGAGGATGACGCTACACAGAGTGTCGGCAGGCAAGGCATCGTGGAACTCGCACACAATCTTGATGTTGGTGTGATCGTTAACAACCACCTGCTTTCTTTTAGATGTGTTGATGAGGAACATGGGTCTGCGAGCTATGAACTCGTTTGGATTGTAGTACACGTCCACGTTACCGGAAGTCACTCGTTTGTAAGCTGTGTACGCCTCGTACAGTTTCAGGTAGTTCTCTTCTGCGATGTTTAGGTTGTAGTTCTCACGTGGGAAAACTTCGTTCCTGCCATTTTTGAGGTAAATGTTCTTAATCTTGCAGTTGTCGAACTGGCTTGAATTTTTCTCCTGATTGTTACCTCTTCCTGTCTGGAAGAGTACGACTGCAAACTCGGGCATGTCGTACCGAATGTTGTTGAATTGCGTGGTTACGTCAAATTCGAAATGATTGCCGGAAGCAGGTTTTTGCACACACTGGTAGCCATAAAACTGAATGGACACTTGAGGATTCTTCAGGATGTCGGCTTTGTACTTGAGAGCATAGTTTGATTCGTATTCTACCACTGGCACGCGCAGCTCCATGGATTTTACAATACACTTGGCAGCGTCGGGTAGTGTGTTGGGAAGCAAGGTAGTCCCGTCCGGGCCCAAAGTGCTGTATCGCATCAGTGCGTCGTTGTCGTTGGCAGCTCTGCGAAAAGTAACACGCAAACCACCCTTCCACATGATCTCCTTGTAGTCCGAGAAGAAACCGGGCAGCAGACGCATGGGAAACAGTACTGTGTGACTTTGAGTTTTGATTTTTGTACCTGCTTCGAATCCCCCTGCCTGGTAGTATGCTGCATCGGTCTTGGAGAGTTTCAGTGTTCCCACGGCAGTCGAGGTAATCCCGGGGTAGTCAACCCTATCGATGACGGTGCCGTGCTTTCTAACTTCCACCTGCGAGAATAGGTACGGCACAAAATTATCTACGAGTCTTAGGTTTGCGTTGGCAAGAAATGCTTCGCCGTTGTCTCTCTTCACTACATCAAACTTGACGTACAAATCAGCTCTGTGAGGGTGAATGAATCCATCCCCGACGTCCACATCGTATTCTATCTCTCGATTCGCTTCGTTAAGGTTGGCAAACGTGCGACGGTTGGGAGGGAAGGACTGCAACTCGTAACTTTCGATTTGCTCCATGATGGCTATTTATTATATGTTAATCTCCACGACGGTAGTGCTCGCGGCTCCTGCAAAATCAACCACCTCCCTCTTCTTGTCTGCCACTGCTAATTCTATGTTGTCTATGCGATTACGATATACAGGAAAGTATATCGGTGGGGAGGGTGTGTAGATAATTGGCTCCATGAATTTAGAGTTTGGTTTGAACGTAGCGATAATACCTGTCTGCTTGTGACTCCCTGGGATGCCGTCAGAGGATTTGGTGATCATATCTTGATCATTTTTTTTTACAGAGCAGTTCGGGTAGGTTGTTATTTATAACCCCGCCCCCAATTTTTTTTTGTTTTGTGTTCATGGCGATGGTCGTACCTAATGCGGCGACCCGTTCGCCCAGCGAGATGTCTCTGCTGACGAGTCTCCCGAAAGCTGCGTGCTCTAATTTTCTGTCAGCACCATGACGTACATCGAGATCGGTATTGGTATTGTAGGCAATATCGTGATTCTTGCATGCAGCATCCAGGGGATTCACACCCTTGTCGCCTCTTTTTAGTCGCTGTTCGAGTTTGGTACCGGGGCCGCGGTACTGGTAACCTGGCAAGTGCATCTTGAAGGGTAGCTTGTTGATGTTGTCGTTCACGAGACCTCGACCTTCGGCCACGTTCCAAAATTTCGGAGGTAGGGTGTTGATGATTTTGATGAGGTACCCTATGCCTTTGTCGTCATTCACAATGAAGTTGGCAAGCTTGGAGCTAACCATGTCCACAATTCCTACCTTCTCGTTGCGAAAGTTGCTGTTGCCTGCATTCTCCTCTCCTGCAATAACCAACAACCTGTCTATGAGCTTGCGCACGTCGTCAACCCACACAAACTCTTTGGGCAGGTTGTTGTAGAGTTTGACGCCGCTGCCTGTTTTGACCTGGTTCCATATCGGCTTGATGAGGTTCTTGTATTTTTTCGCCGCTGCTAGATTTGACGCGATTCTGCGTAGCGTCGTTGTTTTGGTACAAGGCATCCGTCATGATCAAAATTTCCTTGTAACTTTGGTAATCTTCGTCTGTGTAATCTCTTGGCTGCTTTTTTTTTTGGTGATGAGTTCCCACAGTCCAACCGTACCGGGATATCTGTTCCAGCTGTTTTTCTCACCCAAATTGACTTTCACGTTGTCACCCTCGAACGTGACTTTCGATTTTCCGATTTTCCAAACCACGCCCTCGTTGAGTTCCATGGTTGGGTACAATCCGAAAACCTCGTTTTCTCGAACTAAACTCAACGACCTGTTGATCAATCAATTTTCGGAACGCTGCTCTTCTTGCTGGAACAGTGACGATTTCGGATTCGCAACGATCGACATGACGAGGAAACCCAACGACGGAAAATACAGAAACAAAATTAACGACTTTTTAAACGTTGCAACGTTGTGAGACATGACGAGGAAACCCAACGACGGAAAATACAGAACAAAATTAACGACTTTTTAAACGTTGCAACGTTTAAAAAGTCGTTAATTTTGTTTCTGTATTTTCCGTCGTTGGGTTTCCTCGTCATGTCGATCGTTGCGAATCCGAAATCGTCACTGTTCCAGCAAGAAGAGCAGCGTTCCGAAAATTGATTGATCAACAGGTCGTTGAGTTTAGTTCGAGAAAAACGAGGTTTTCGGATTGTACCCAACCATGGAACTCAACGAGGGCGTGGTTTGGAAAATCGGGAAAATCGAAAGTCACGTTCGAGGGTGACAACGTGAAAGTCAATTTGGGTGAGAAAACAGCTGGAACAGGTATCCCGGTACGGTTGGACTGTG